>NC_089225.1:75191043-75498872 GCF_963924675.1 Phocoena phocoena
AGCCCTCATGGAGCTAATTTTCAATTAGGACAGACATTTTTAAGAATCATACTATATATTTATAATTACAAATTAACAGAAGTATTCTGAGAAGAAAAATAATTTGATGAGAAATAACACAAAGATGTAGGACGTGAAGCAAAGGCTTTTCTAAGAAAATAACATTTAAAATAAAATGTTTACTTAGGCAAGGTGTGGGGGAAAGAATATGTCAGGCAAAGGGAACATCATTTGCAAATGTTCTATTGTTAATTTCACCAGTGTGGAGAGGGAAAAATATCAGAAGTTCAATACCTAGGGACTAAGTCATATAGAGCTTCATAGACTGAGGTTTAAGTATTTTTAGATTTTAATATAGGTCAGAATTTTCTGAAAGGTTTTACACAGGGGAGTGAAATAATCAGATTTGTTTTGTAAATAATTCATTAGGTTTTAATGGGGATAATGGGCTGTGAGGAAGGAGAGGGATACAAATGGAAATGCTATTTAAGAGGTGCTCAGAGATATCTTTGAGAAAGGAGAGTGTCAGGAATTAAGATGATAGCAATAGAAGTAAGTATACAGATTCGAAAGCTACTTAATAGGTACACTTGGAATTTCTTAGTGCTTGTTAGGTGTGAATAGGAACAAAGAAAGAGGCTGCTATTCAGAAAGCCCAATTCTGGAACCCAGCTAGAAAGCCTGAGCTTTACATTTCTCTTTTCTTAATAATTCACATTTCCTCATGAATTCTTCCATTACTATTTCATTTTTTTACGATACATAATTTCTGGAATGTCTAATTTCTCTCCCCCCATGGCATAAAGGAAAGTTATTAGGGGATTTTGAAATCTACATTTCTAAGGATGTACCAATATATAGGTCTGAATAGCTGTAAGTCATGTGAATATCTTCACATGTCTGTAGTTACAACTGTTTACTATTATTTCATATGTTGAAATAATAAACAAAAATTATAAATAACTGAATATAAAAATATTTGCTGAAGAAAGAGTCTAAAAGTGAGCTGAGCTTTCCCATCATGATGGATCTTTAGAACCAGTGAGATCCACTCTGCATGAGTTTCTAGCTCCTGGGACTACCCACAGTGTGTCTGATTGGACAGAGAGACCTTATTTGAACCACATTAGGAGACAGCTATTGAAGAAGGTTAAAGGCAAAGATGGCTCCAACGGTAGAGGAAAACAACAAGTAGTCTTAATAGCTTTCTTGGCATTAAAAGGGAGTCTTGCTAGAAGTATGCGGATTTATACTTAAACACACTGAAAAAGACATATTATTATTTCCAAGAAAGTCAGGTATCCATCCCCACAGTACTCTATCAGGTCTCTCTTCCTAATTAGGAACTGGACCACCTCTGCCATGTTTCCTTTTAGCTGCTTGCACTTGCTTTATTATCAGTCTCTCCCCAAGGAGTCATAGTTTGGTTCCCTAAAACCAAGTCCCTTTTAAATTCTGCTTCCCTTTTCTGTGGTTAATTAATTGGGGCATAACCTGACCTGGATATCTGTCTTAATATAGTAATGTACTATGTGTTTTTGATAACTAGTGAAGGAAATGTAATTCTGTTTTTTGCTTTTAGCAGACAAATCATTAAATGAACTACTGAACATGCATCTTGATGGTACCATGAAAAGATCTATGAAATAGAACATCTACCTGATTTTCTCTTACTTATTAATGATGTAAAGCCATCCATAATGTTACTTCCTGTCAGGCAAGAAGAAGAAAAAGTTATAATAAGAACATTCATCTCCATATTTATTACAAAGTAATAATTTAGAGGTAGTTACATTCTCTTATGAGTACCACTAGAGAGCTATTGAACTTTAAAAATTAGCAGCCTATACAATGGAATAATTACTCAGCCATAAAAAGAAATGAAATTGAGTTATTTGTAGTGAGGTGGATGGACCTAGAGTCTGTCATACAGAGTGAAGTAGGTCAGAAAGAGAAAAACAAGCACCGTATGCTAACACATAAATATGGAATCTAAAAAAACAATAAAGAATCGTTCTGGAGAACCTAGGGGCAGGACAGGAATAAAGACGCAGACGTAGAGAATGGACTTGAGGACACGGGGAGAGGGAAGGGTAAGCTGGGACGAAGTAAGAGAGTGGCATGGACATATATACACTACCAAATGTAAAATAGATAGCTAGTGGGAAGCAGCCGCATAGCACAGAGAGATCAGCTCAGTGCTTTGTGACCCCCTAGAGGGGTGGGATAGGGAGGGTGGGAGGGAGATGCAGGAGGGAGGAGATATGGGGATATATGTATATGTATAGCTGATGCACTTTGTTATAAAGCAGAAACTAACACACCACTGTAGAGCAATTATACTCCAATAAAGATGTTAAAAAAAATTTGCAGCCTGCTATAATAAATATTCAATTTCAATGTAAATGATTCCTCCAGAGCCTGCCATTTTAGAAATTTAGGAAGTCCGAAAGTCACGACACAAGAAGTAGTGTTAACAGGTGTTGTGAAGGAATCAGCAACCATTGATGTGGTCAGACATCCATAGAAACTGAGTTCCAGTACCATTACCAGAACTGATAGGTCAGGTGCAACTGATCATTGCAAAAATGAGTCACTATAAAAAACAGCATTATAAATTTTGTGAAATTTAATTTCTGAATATAAAACTTAATATTATAGAATATTAAAAATAATCATTTAATGTAACTCATGAATTAATAATTCATATTAGGATTTGCATGAAGAACCTAGTATGTAGGAAGTCATGATCTTAACTATCTTCAAGTAAGGGCACACAGGTTTTGTGTCTCTGTTTTCGATTATATATCTGTACATTTTAATAATTTGGTTCCATCTTACAGTATGAATTTTCATAAAACTAAAGTGCATTATAATACATAATATTAAACAAGCTCAATCTTTAGTCACATTACTTCAAATGAGTAGGCGTTCTGTATGAGTAATTGGAATTATCTTTTATAGAAAAGTATATTTATATTCCACAGTATATTTACACATTTGAAAGGCATCTGATCTTAGGAAAAGTGTTATACACACATACACACACACATGTGTTAAGAAAACTTCTAGGAAATATGGCTGACTGAGCTGATGTGGAAAAACATCCACACTTAAACACAAATAAAGCTACATATAATATTGTGTTTTTAACAGCTAAGCTCAAAATTAGGAATATAATATCCTTAGTCAATGAAGAGATAATTCAAACCCATAGTGGTGACCAGCAACTCATGGCTTGTGGCTTATGCAAGTTTTAGAACAAGACATTGAGGGTAGGAGTAAGCATAGGAGAGGTTAGTGCCCATGATGGAATAGAAGAAAAAATGACTCCATAAGCTGTGTGGGGAAAGCAAAAAAGGAAAATAGAATTTTTCTGGCCCTGTACTAGAATGTTTCTTCATGCACAAGTGGGACCTCATTTACAGTACCCATGCTTTACACATAACACAAGTTGGTAAATGAGAAATCTCTTTCTCTCTTTTTCTCTCTCACTTTTTCTCTCTTCTCCTCTCCTCTCTCTCTCTCTCCCCCCCCCTCTCTCTCTATATATATATATAGATATAGATATAGATATAGATAGATATATAGATATAGATATATAGATATATATAATATTGACAGATATATACCACACATATATACTCATATGTGTGTGTAAATTCATATATATTACAATATATGTGTATAAGTATAGGTGTACATACACACACATATATAACAACATTTAATAAATTAACAGATAGGTATTGCACATCAATGGCTAGTACCACCATGAAAAGAAATCCATGGAGATATATTGTGCCTCCTAAGGGAAGAACATACCACCACCCATGAAGTAGACCTGACAGACAAAAGAGTCTTCCTGAGTCTTTTCAGTCCATTAGATCCAACTACTAATACTGCACAGTAAATATAGAAACTAGAACATATTAATCATATGTTAGAAGCTATTAATCATATCATTAATCAATTAAGGGACATAATCAGCAAGGTCTAGACTGTACAAAATAATGCAGATCATATGACCTAGTTATTTCAAAAAATAAATTATAAGAGAAAAAGAGACAGAGTGAAAAATCTATAGATTAAAGGAGATAAGTAACATACAAACTAATCACAATATGTGGACTTTATTTGGATCCTTAGGCAATAAAAAACTAAACACATATGACATTTATAAGATAACTGGACATTTTATCATTGACTAGATATTTGATAATATTAAGAAATTATTTCATTTCTTATATTTAAAGGGTATTCTTTATTTTTAAGAAGGAAATATTGAACTGTTTATCAAGAAATTATGGAAATTTCTTTAAAATAATATGAGAGGGGAGAAAATGAGTGGGAATATAGATGAGAAAACACCAGTCATGTGACGGTAACTGTTGAAACTGGGTGATAGATATTTGAAAGTTCACTATATTATTCAGTCTATATTTGTATGTTTGAAGTATAGTTCATAATAAAAAGATTAAGAATAAAATAAAATTATATATTTGGAGTGGTAAAATTTATTTGAAATAGGACTATAGTACACTACAATAAAAAATAAATGGTGGGCTTCCCTGGTGGTGCAGTGGTTGAGAGTCCGCCTGCCGATGCAGGAGACACGGGTTCGTGCCCCAGTCCGGGAGGATCCCACATGCCGCAAAGCAGCTGGGCCCATGAGCCATGGCTGCTGACCCTGCATGTCCGGAGCCTGTGCTCCACAATGTGAGGGGCCACAACAGTGAGAGGCCCGTGTACCGCAAAAAATAAAAAAATAAAATAAATGGTAACTCAAGATATTATAATACAGACCATTCATTAAATAAAAAATAAAATATGTTAATCATTTTTGAAGATTAAATTGATAATTTAACCCTTTCAAAGGAAGAAATTAAACTCTACACACTTTATAATAAGGCCTCACAATTCTTGCCACGTAATATTCACTGAATAATAATAATTTGATTTGATTTTTCCATATCAGAATATGAAAGAGACTTAAATGCTACAAGAGTAAGACATAATCCATGAGAAATCCAAGTTGTATTTTCCACTTAACGATTTAGAAATACAGGTATACTGATAAATGTGAGTATTCTTATAGCCAGAAAAAAGTAATGGTTATGTAAAAGTGAATTTTAAATATTTTTCATTAAGATGTTCATTAAGATGTTCTTTAAGGAAAATCAGTTAATATAAATTTCAGAATTGAAACATGATCCATTATTTTGAAAAAAGAAAACTACAATAAGCTAGAAGAAACTCATTGCTAACCTTATCTGAGAATTCTTAGGCTGCCTATAAGCCAAGTTTCAATCTCTTATGGCATCATTCATAAACCACTAACCAAAATAACTACAAATGAGTGAAATATAATGAAAACATGAGCAATGAGCTTGATGCATTTTTAAAAAGTAAATCACGTCAAGCAAACTCAATTACTTTCTCAATTGAAATACATAACTCATGGATGAAGTGAATGTAGTAGATGTGATAGATTTATATTTCATGGAGTTGATGTAATGACTGAGAATTATGATTTGAAAAAAAAGATTTAATTGTCTTACATGAGCTAGCATTTCATACTGAAAATTGAAACACCAATTAAATCTTCTGATAGAATGGATAGGGTCTACAAATTAGTAAGCAAGTCAACTCATAAATTCCTCCCTTATGAACCTTTGGTGAAAGATGACACACTGAGCTCTGCCATACCTCTCGAGTTCTCTAAAGACAGAAACCGAGACCAGGTAATCAAGGAACCGGGTGCAATCCAGGTGAAAAAGTAAATTTAAGCTAGGTAGGTCACCTATACCCTTCCTCTTTCACTGAAGCTTTTTAATCATGTAATTTGAAAATATCTCTTGTCTCCACCTTTCCTGTAACTTTGAAAGAAAGCTCTAATAAACTCAGTGTCATTAAATGTTGGTAGATGAATGTGCTATGCCTCATAGAAGGTTTGATGATATTTACATTTGAAAAAATTAATAGATAAAAAGCCTCTAAATTGGAAAGAAAAAAGAACAACTACCTTTATACATTATCATATATGAAAAATCCTAAGGAATAAACACACACACACACACACACACACACACACAAATCAGAACTACTAAGTTATTTCAGCAAGGTTACAGGACACAAGATCAATATATAAAAATAACTGTATATCTATACACTAGTAATAAACAATCCAAAAGTTAATTAAAAATTTTCATTTATAATAATATAAAAACTAATAAAGTAGTTTGGAATAAACTTAACAAAAAAGGTGCAAGACTTAACACACTGAAAATTATAAGGCATTGGAGAAAACCTAAAAACAATGGAAAGATACTCCACATTCATGGATTGGAAGAATTAATTGTGTTAAGATGGCAATACTACAGATTCAACACAACCCCATGAAAACTGGAGCTGGCATTTTTACAGAAATTTACAAGCTGATCCTAACATTCATATGAAAATGCAAGGGACCGAGAATAGCCAAAGCAATCTTGAAAAAGAAGAATAAATTTTGGAGACTCACATTTCTTAGTTACAAAACTTACTACAATACTACAGTAATCTAGGCTGGTACTGGCATAAGGATAGGCATATCCTTATGGGAGGGAACTGAGAGTCTAGAACTAAACCTTTACATTTATTTAGACAAGAGAGCCAAGACAAACAAATGGGGAAAGAATAGTATTTTTCAACAAATCATGTCTAGACAACTGAGTATCCACATGTAAAATCAAGGGATGATTTGCTAATAGTGAGTTTGCAGATGTTCATAAGGGAAGACTATTTTTGGACCAAAAGCTTACTAGAAGTTCTTAAAATCAAACTCACTAGTAAGCTAAAAGAATGGATACGCAGAGACTTATGCACCCCTCCATACACTGAAAAGACATTGTGATGTCTCACAATCCGCACTTCCACTGATTGTAATACTTCCCACTCTGGCTTTCTACGACACCCCTGAAAAAGCATGGCTGCCAGATCAGTACCCATCTCTATGGTTAATTGCCTTAATTTCCCTACTGTGAGTTAACATACATTTTATATTTATTCACTCTGCCTTGCGCATAGTAAGAGCAAGTAGGTCACAGATGTAGGTATTTGTCTATTTATTCACTCATTCATCCATTCCATCCATTCATTCATTTAGTCAGTAAGCAATTATTGCATAAGTTTTCAATATCCTATATTATGATTTAGGAATAATAAATGTTTTAAGACCATAAGAATGTAAATTCCATGAGATCAGGGATTTTATCTTTTATCATCGTGCCCCCATGTCTAGAACAGTAGCTTAGTAGGCACTCATTGAATATTTGTTAATGAATAAAAACAGCCAATACACTTTGAGCACTAGTATGTAAATCTCTGTTCTAAGTACTTTTATCTTTTTAAATCTCACAGCAACCCTTTGATAAAGATACCATTATCCACACTTCACACTTGAAACTACAGTACAGAGAATTTAAGTGTCTTGGACAATATCACACAGCTGGCAAATCTATGTTCTAACCAAGACAATCTGACTCGCAGAATTCAGAGATAATATAGACTACAGGTGTTCCCAACGTAGTTGGTCACATAAAATACAACTATACACAGTGCAACCACATAAAATCAGACAAGTATGAAATCAGTTCCTACTTACTTCCCAATTTCAAAACTGCTATACACAAATACAAAATCTGCTGTAGAAGTGAAAAGAGAAAAAGTTATTGGCCACAAAAAGTAAGATAAATCAGTAAATTAATCAGCCCATTGGTGCCTGTGAATTCTGTTCATATGCTTTATTAGAAACCTGGATACTTAGTTAGGTGGAATTTTCTTTTCCTCTACTGGAAAAAAATCCCTTTTTTTCTCTAACCAAAAAATTAAGACCCCTCTTATATTTATCTTTTAAAAAAGTGCAATCTATTTACAATAACACAGTTTATAAAAGATAATAAACCTAGCAAAAAAAATGTGCTTCAAATGTGTCAATGCTTCTTTAGCTCAAGAAATACAATTTCTAGTCATTAGAGTTTAAAATGTGTTAATACTTAACATTTTAAAGAATTATTATATTTTGTTTAAATATCTTGTTTTAAAAATAGAATTGAGATATCTGCTGAGAAATGTTAGGGACACCCCCTTGATACTCCCTTGTTTTAAATTTTGTTTGTATCTATAACCTTGTAAGTACTGACTTGGGTGACTCCATTTTGATTACTATAGGTTCATAAAATCTTAAGACTGTAAGGGACCTTGAGAGGTCGTTTACATATCTACTCTCAGGAGGCACCCTACTTAACTGTCCCTGACAAATGTGCATCTATTCTACTTTTAAAGCTGCACTGCAAGAAGTTCATATAAATTAATCACACACATAGCTCTAGATAATAGAGAGCTCAGAATGGCACTCCTGATTTAACCAATCAAATTATTATTGATTGCATCAGCACTTCCATGGTTCCAACTGCTTTTTGCTTATAAATCAGTAGCATCTTAAGGACTCAAAATTTTCATCTACTTCTGAGGATATAAGAGATCACTCCTCACTAGCATTTTTACTAACCAGACCAAGTTAGTAAAAGAAGAAGAGAAGCCAAAACAACTGTACCATTAGGGAATGCAAACTGGCAGTAAGTAAACTAGAATCCCTAATTCCAAATGATATCTTAAAATGGAAATCAGTAGAAGTCATGGTAAATATGGATATATATAAAATGCATTCTACTAAATGAATGCAAATACTGATAAAGATTTTCCCTACTTTAACTTTATATGATCTTTCCCTGTGGCCTTACTTCTATTGCACACATCATTCATTAGATTATGAAAACCATTAATGTCAAGAAGCAGAACAAAATGAATTCACTGAGGGGCTGCTATTAGCATATCAAGCAGCTATTTCTCACTAAGTATTCCTGACAGCTCTCATTACATATGATGGATGAACTTTATAAGTAGTAGTAGGTTTCTGAGGAAAATAAAATCTTTAGGCGTACTACAATGTGTGGCTGAATAACTAGCAATCATCTTTCAACAGTTTATATTTTTCCCTTTTTAATGGGAAAGGGTTATAAAATTCACAGGTAGGTTAAATGCCCGAGTCAAAATTAATTTAGAAACTGCAAGTCTAATTTATGACCTGAATATTTTAAGTGCTTTTAGTTAAGATACATTGGAGCTAGTCATCCAAATACTCTACAAACATAGGAAATGACAGTAAACTGAGAAAAGCAGTTGAAAATCAGAATTTTGGTAGCCACTGGTATTAGAGGGACTTAGAACAAGCAGGGAAACTCAGAACATTGGCTAAAAGGCAAAAACGTGATATTACTCCTTATGTTTTCACTAGAGCTTTAACAAAACACTACAAACCTTTATAATAATATGAGTATAAAAAATAATAATAATTACAACAATATTGTTTGCTTTCCCTGCTCAAGTGAGAAGGGAGCATTGTAAGCCCAAAGGTATAACCATGTGACTCCCAGGCATTATATTATATACATCAGATTTCACAAACTGCGGCATAGATTGAATCCAGCCTGTAGAAGTATTCCATTAGTCTGCACACTGTATTTTTAAAATTCAAATTTTCAGCATTTAAAAATCAAGGGATTTCTTATAACTGTCTGAATTTCTGGTTACTTCTTAAAAATTTAGCAGCAGTTGGTGGGTGCATCAGCATTTATTCACCCTTTTGCCACAAACTGCTCTCCATAGCATTCCTTGATGGATAAGCAGAGCATCTGTTGTCTTTTATCATTAAGATAACACCATTATTTTTCTGATGGTAGAGAAATAGGTCTCTATGAAATGTGGAAAAACAAACAATAAACCGAGAGGTATATCTAAGTCATTGACTTAGGTTATCTAGTCTGGACTTATTTTAACTTTACGAAAGTGTTTAATATAATCTTTTAACATGTTAATTTCTTATTAACAATAGGAAACAAATTAATGTTCCAATAACAATATAGAATCGATTTTTACCTTAATATTATCTATATACCCTAGTATATGTTATACTTTATATATATATGTTATATATATATGTTATATATATATATTATGTGTGTATATATATATATATAATATATATATTACATATATATTCACTACAGCTGTGTTTTCGGAATTGTAAAAAAGTAATTGTATGTGCACTTGTAAGCTACATAGACAGAAAACAAAATGTTTCAGTTAATCATATACACATTCCAAACATTTGGGTTAGTCATCCTGTTGACTAAACAAAACAACACATCTATATTGCTGAAATCCTTTCTAAAACCAAAGAATTGGCCCTAACTCTCTTAACTATGTAACTTTAAAAGTACCCACTTATTCATAAAGAGGCTTACTTTTTCAGCCAAAGATAGTTAAGTACTGGTTAATTACTTTTATTATTTCAGTAATGTATTCCTTGGAAAGGAATATTTAAAGATGCATCTTTTTCATTTTTGTCGTTAGAATAATCTTTAGGAATTACTTCCGGATAAACTATATTCTAAAAAATTCATAGATATTAATTTATCAACACATAAAACTATGTTTAGACTGAGCTAAAATAAACTTACATTAAAAGAAAAATAAAATTGGCTAATAAAATGCAATCTTATTTTCCATCCTCTTGTCCTATTTTACTTTTCTTTTGGGGGAAATGTATTTCGAACGCCATACAGAAACAGAGAGCCAATGAACACCTACTTAAGCATTTTACAGTGACCATCAGTGTCTTATATAATGTAGTACCATCACTAGCACATAAAAATCTCAAATTTTCTTTTGTCTTATTGACAAAGACAGCTGGATGACAAAAATTCAGGTTCAAGCTCACAGAGGAAAAGTAAACTTTGATGATATATAATATCAAATTGCACATAAACACCCTTTACTCTGAACAAGAAGAGTGCTAAAGCTTTTAGATTTATGAAGAGAATGTAGAGCAATGGAGTTTACAACAGAGAATGCAAAAGGAAAATGGAATTACTTCAACTAACAATGTTTTCACACCCCAGCCTAAATACTACCAATGCTGGCGGTGGACAACTGGAATACTTCTGACTATTTAGTGCTTCCCTGCAATAGGATATAGACAGTAACTTCATTTTAATAAATGTGCAGTGGATATTCCTCTTCATCCCATGAACTCAGTTACACAAGAAGTACCCATTATACATATAAATCTGAGCTCTGGTCTAGTCAGGCTAGTGAAAAATTTGGAGAGACCTAGACTGAGTACAAAAAACAGAAGACAGGCTTCTGATCTTCAGTTTATCAGATTTGCTAGCCTCGTCTTCCATCTCACATCTGAAATTCAGCAGCACCTGATTTGGTGCCCCTTTAGAAGTGTGAATTTCTTTGCAGACCCTGGAAAACCAGGGTTTTCCAGAGTCTAGCCTCCCCCAGTGTAGTGAATGTTACTTCCAAGACTCATGAATGATACTAGGTATCCTTCTGTGTAGAAAGACATCTTACAGGAAATGGAGCATCGATCCCAGAAAGCTTAATTAGGAACAATGAACATATATGTTCAAGTAAGAAAAAAAATATTTACCAGGGGCTCCCAGGTCCCACTCAGGAATATTCTTCCTGAGAATCTCCAGAAAATAATATTATTTTTTAAAAAATGGGTTATAGAATTCATTTCTTCCCTGATTTCTCTCTATTTCCATTACACTGAATTATTTGGCTACACAAAACAGAGGGAGGGAAGGAGTTATCAATAAGCAAATCATAATCAATTACTTCTGCAACCACCATCCTATGGTCTGGAGATGGACAGAAGTAAATAAGGCATGGATATGCCATTAAGAAACTTTATTTCACAGATGCAGGTAGAAACAATTAACTGCAATAAAGGCAAAAAATATACTGAAAAAGTTTCAAATGTGTTCTTAGAAAATAGAAGGAAAAAATAACACCATCTTGGGGAAGCATGAGACAACATAGCATCACGAATAACAAATAGGAAATCAGCGCTGTCTTTTCTCTCCCTGGTCATTTCCCCAGGGATGTTCACCATGGAATGGTGTAGCTTCACATCAGGACCTTTTGAAGTAGGAGGGAATTAAATGTAGACTTAAGAACAAATATTTGATGAAAATACAATTCAGCTTATTTTATAGAGTCTTACAATTGTGTATAAACTACTCATTATTTGAACATTACTTTTCTTTATTATACATTATTCCCTGTCATAGGTCATAACTTTTTTCTACCATAGATGATAGATAGATAGACAGGTAGGTAGTACATAGATAGATAGATAGATAGATAGATAGATAGATAGATAGATAATTTAAAATGAGATTCTGGAACTCCATTCAAACTTGCATAGTTCTGAGAAATAAGTGCTGGAATTTTTTTTTTTTTTTAATATTGGGAGGAGATTTAAAATATGCTAATAATTGTTACCTCTGGGTAGTGGGTTTGCATGCAGTTTTTTTTTCGTTTTGTTTCGTTTTTTATTTTGAAATAATTTAAGATTCACAAGAAGTTGCAAAAATGATAGAGTCCTTATTTACCTTCACCCCACTTTCCCCAATGAACATCTTACATCTTATACAACCACAGTACATTTTCAAAACCAGGAAATTTAACATGGACACTAACTAAAACTGCAGAATGTATTCAAATTTCACCAGTTTTTACGTGCACAGAATTTGTAGGTAATTTTAATTTTCTTAAATTTTTTGGCTTTTCACGTTTTTTTTAAATGAGCATAGGTATATGTAAGAAGATAGGTATGATGCAAATAAATATTACTTGCCCATTTTCTTTGCAGAAATGCCTCAACTGAGGTTTCCAAAGTAATGTCATATGTCATATACAATCATGTTTTAGGAACAGCCATATCCATTTTGATCACTTTTATATCCTTCCATATCACTAAGATAATTTAACAATAATTTCAGGATTTCCACAATGTTAACCATTCCACTGAAACACTGAACTTGTATGACAAAGCAATTTCCATTACTTAATATCTTAGCAATTAGGATTAATGTCATTATTTATGCATGTGAAACTGAAATATCCACACTGTTTTAATGTTTTGGTCAAATTTGATCATCTTCTTTCAATGGAACTATGACTTATATGAACAATAAACTGAGCCAGGGTTATTTTACTATTTGACATTTTGAAGAACTGATTTTTACTTTGCCTCTGATTTTCTTCTCACTTTTTTTTCAGAAATTTTCTCATGAAATGAAATGCTGCATTATTCATTCATCAACAAGTGTTGAATGAATGACATGTGAATGACAGTAGAGGAGTTAAAAAACATGATTAAGGTGTTATTCTTGCTGTCAAAGAGATAAAATGTGCACATAGATTACTGTAATGCAAGAGAGAAAGTATTAAGAGGCACTTAAGAGAAATGTAGAGAGTTCAGAGAGTTCCTTCCAATAAGAGAAGAGTAAGCCCAGTGGGAGGTTGTAGCACACTAAAGGGTTAGAGCACAAGCTCTTGTGCTGGATATAAACGCTCTGTTCCTTATTTGCCTTAGAGGAAACTTAGCTTTCTCTCTGGGTCTCATTTTTTCTAATCTGTAAAATGGGAATAATACTAATATATACCACTTGAGGTTGCTGTGTAGGTGAAAGAAAATATCATATGGAAAACACTTAGAAAGTACCTGACACATATATTTTACCTAATCCAACAGTGTTATGCATAATATTGGTTGAGAAAAAAAGGGGCATTGAGACATTACAATAGAATTTGTGTGAAAGTTCTGAGCAAGCACTATTGTCCTGACCAAACCCTTTGTAAAATTTTTCTCTCCCTTTTTCACTATATACAACATATAAACAAGAAATTAAAATTCACTTTGTATCATTAGATCTGAAATATTCTTTCATTCTTGTTTTTTTTTTAATTTCTGTAAAAGCATTTCAAACTATTTCTATGGTTTTTCTCACAATGTTCGTCTCCTGAGTGTTTTTCACTGCAATTACATTTAGAGGCAACCTTGGTTGGTTTGTATCCGGACAAGAGTCTGAGGAAAAAGAGATAAAGATTCTAGAGGGCCTTTTGGTTTGTCTTGATTCTGATGATTCTAAAAAATTGCTATAAATTGCTTTTTGTCAATCTTGCACCCTCCTTCACATTGTTAGACATGCACGTGTCCATATCCTGGGTAGGATCGCAGATCACTGTATTGCAGGTGTGGCCATGCCCTCTGTATCTGCTGGAGCCACAGTCCCTGCAGACTAGGGACTGCACTCTCCTGGACTGAGTAAAGAGGACAACCCTCAACAATACATGTACATTTGCTGCTCTTTCTCTTCCCTTGCAAACTTGAATGGCACTTACTGAGTAGAAGGAAAAAAGAATCAGTGATGAGAATATGGCCCAGGGATAATTCGTGCTGGGCGTATTCAAATAACTCGAATTCAAGTGGGTGTGTTTCCGCCTCATCACAGATCTTAAACTCTGCTCCCAGAACCTTGTCCAGTAGTGCTGTTTCAGAAAAGTTATCTTCAGAAAGTTTTCAGAAAGAAAAAATAAATGGTATTATCGACAGTGTGGGTTTGGGGTGAGACAAAGAGTGTCCCTAAATGTTGCATGAAACAAAAGCTTTCAAAAAATGGCAGTTTGCTATAAGATACTGGATTTTCTTTGCCTTAATGGAATTAAAAGGCAACTTAATGGACTCTTTCCACCTGAGCAATTTCAAATTTTCTCAAAACTCTTTAACAATTTTAGAAACACATTCTTCAGAATCCATTGCAAGTTTATTGAGCAATTTAATAATAAAAAGGAAACAAGGAAAATAAATCAATGGGAAGATTTTAGCCTAAAAACATTATCTCAACAGCATTATATCTGCAATATAACCACTCATATGTGGTGGCTTGTTAGCAAATGTGGTCATAAATCTTAGCATCCAGGGTATTCAGAGAGGATGATATACTGCTGGTAGCTATCTATACAAAAATATATTATCTTTTTTTTTGCGGTACGCGGGCCTCTTCCACTGCAGAGCACAGGCTCCAGACGCGCAGGCTCAGCGGCCATGGCTCACGGGCCCAGCCGCTCCGCGGCACGTGGGATCCCCCCAGACCGGGCCACAAACCCGTGTCTCCAGCACTGGCAGGCGGACTCCCAACCACTGCGCCACCAGGGAAGCCCAATATATGATCTTTTAATATATGAACTGTAATCACTCCTCAGAACTGATGCCTTGAAAGCATCCTCCGTAGACAATTCACTTATGCATAACTTTCACTATGCCTTAGGTAGTAATTTCACTCCTTATCTGAGAGAATGTTACAGCACTGATGGTGTTCACTCAGCTTTCAGAGACCAAACCCTAACTGCTTTCCCACCTTTACACAGTCACACACTTGCTGCTGGCACTACTGATGGCCACCTGAAATCTAAGCCCTCCTCCCTGTTCTCAAAGCCAACCCTGAGTCCTGACAGGAGGAATAAACCACATCTAGCACTGGATTCCAAGGCCCACTTTCATGAGGTGTCCCTAACCAGCTTGTCAACTTCATAGAGCTGCTAACTGGGCTCCTTCCTTGCCCTCAGGTACCAATTTCCTTTCTTATCCAGTTTTTTTTCAGTTTGTATCAGTGGGCTTCAGTTTTACTTCTTATCCCAGTGGAATTTCAGTAATTTGGGGGGTTGTCATCTACTGAAATAGTGGAGATGTGACCTTTGGCACCAGGCACACCTAGGTTAGAATCCAGCCAGTACTGGCCATGTGAATTTAAGCAAATTTCTAAATCAGAGCCTTATTTCCTCATGACATAGAGGCTGTCATGATTAAATTCGTTGATATAATGTGTTTTATGTTTTTATGTGGTACTTAAAAGTACCACATGATGCCAAAAAAAATTATTAGTTCCCTCTCTTCTTGCCATGACAGCAACTTCTAGATAGCTGGACAGCTGGGGCACCACTACACATGGATAGGTATGCCCAGTACTGAATGCAGGGATTTCAGAGTGCCTTCCTTCAGAGTGTCAGAGATAAACAGCTAGATACTAAAGTGGTAAGCACAGACTTTAATCAGTAATATACTGCTGCAATGGGAAAAAACTGTCCAAGGTGGACTAATTCAATAGAGTCAAGGAAGTGAAAAATTACAAAAAGTGGGAAAAAGGGATGATGGTCCATGTGAAACCCATATGAGTTTGCTAACTGGTGCTTATCAAAATTAGGTTCCTACCCTCTCACACAGACTGGGAAATGGAGCCCTATCTTTAGGTGTTTGCGGGAACAAACAGTAAACTCTTTTAGCAGCTTGAGTTTTCTCAGGCAAGTTCCCTTAGGATCATCCTTTAGGGTCATCCTGTGAATGCATTCTTGTGCTATATAAAACTGTAAGGGTTTTGTTCAAGTCTTTACAGGCCAAGGTTGAAGCTTAGTTAAGAAAGGGCTCAGAGGGCTTCCCTGGTGGCGCAGTGGTTGAGAGTCCGCCTGCCGTTGTAGGGGACATAGGTTCGTGACCCAGTCCGGGAAGATCCCACATGCCGCGGAGCGGCTGGGCCCGTGAGCCATGGCCGCTGAGCCTGCGCATCCGGAGCAACGGGAGAGGCCACAGCAGTGAGTGGCCCGCGTACCGCAAAAAAAAAAAAAAAAAAAAAAAGAAAGGGCTCAGAGAAGCTTGCCTAGAGTTTGATCAGGAGAGAAACTTGTTACTCCTCTGCACCCCTCTTCCTTTTTATATGCCATCTGTTGAAATACAATTCTTCAGCCTGGTCCTCACCCTTACATTGCCATTTCTAGAGAACCTAAAGAATGTTGTAATTTCTGAAAGAGTGGTTCTCCGTCAGCCTACGCTTCGCCTCTTAGCTCGAGCAAGCCAAAAACCTCGCACCTCCTATCAGGTATCTGTCTTAAGAGCTAAATTCCTGCTTCCCTGTGTCACTACAAATGCCTGGGCTGACTGCCTTAAACCATGAGACAGAAAAAATATTCTTTATTTGCTCAAATCTGTTTGTGACAGCCAATTTTGTCCACCAGTAACTATCTAGTAAATAGTACATCTGTAAATTGTGTTTCAATATATATTTTTTAATTCTCAATAAATTATATGTTTATATCTTAATTGAAAGCCTAAATAAATGATTTTTTGTGATTTGTCATCAGTCTTAACTTTTAGAGTCTAATATTCCTAACTGGAAATACATGTATATGTATGTGTGTGTGTGTGTGTATATATATATATATATATACACACACACACACACACACACACACAAACTCTTTGAATTAGAATGCTTTAATTGTGGCCTTGATTTTTTTTTAAGTGTACACAAAAGTACATAATGTATTCAGTAGTCATTTTTCCCATTTTGGAACATCAGCTTAAATTGGGGTTTCAGCCAGTATATATGTAACGTATGCATGATTAATAAATACACAGTGTATTTTCTTTCCTTTTTTTTTTTTAACTAGGCAAAGAATTTTATTAACTGAGGTCAGAGAATATGTTACACAACCAAAGGGGCTCAAAAGTTCTGTTCAGTTTTAGGTGAACCTGGTCAGCTCTCATTTCACCTGGATCTGATTTAAAGACTTCTCTCTCAAGCTCATCCCTGTAGGGCAGACTCATATCTGGCTCCTCAGGTATCAGTGTATAAGCCCCAACCTCCTGTAGGGTGCCATTATAATCCTTTTTAGCTCCAGAGCAATTCTGTCCTGTGAGCCTAAGACATCAGATAACTATCATTTCCTAAGCTATTAAAATAAAGGCTTTTCAGCTTCCTCAGGTGCAGAATTGGAAAGAAGCCTAGAAGCCTGGAAGGCTTACCTGTCTGGCTAAGTCCCACGATCTATCAATTAAATGCAGAGTGGTTTATGTCACCAGTGCTCAATGGAATCTAATTTCTCATTCGAGCCTCTTAGCGCCATAGTCTCTATCTTCTGGTTTTTTGCTATTAAGTCTATTTGTTGCTGGTTTCCTGTTTCTTCTCCTTAAGTAGTACTATAATTAATGGATGCTATTGTTTCTCAGACTCTCTTGGGTTGCCACTTCATCATTTTTACTTTGTATATTAAAGATAAGAAAGTTTTAGAAATGTCATTAAATTGCTGCAACCCTACACCATTGCAGACAGCTATAAGCAGGTTACACAGTTTAATAATTACAGGTGGTAAGGATTATTATGGCAACTAAAGGTAAAAAGCAAACGTCTCGAATTAATTAATTTTATAGGCTCCATATATAGAAAAATATTCAGGAACTTTAAAGGTTCAAGAAAAATGCTCTACTACATTTGCACAAGTATTATTTAGACAAAGTGTTGACAACCGGAAGGATCTGGAAAAGAAGGACGTGCATGTGTTCTGTGAATGGTAGCATAGCTCCCCAAGTGAGTCCAATATAGTCTTTCTCTCTCTCTGCCCCCAGCTTCTTTAGAGAATAGACACATCATGATAAGACCAGTTTAGGAATGCTTTAAAGCCAACACTTCTCCATGAAGTCTCATCAATCTATATAGCTTTCATGAGCTGTGTTAGGTCTGACCATAAAAGTTGCTGTTGTCTGAACAGCAAAGCATACATGGCCAGGTCATAATGGGATGATCCATGTAGCAAGAAAAAAGATCATCTTAGATGACACGTCGATATTAAACAAGCTCCCTTTTACCATCAAATTAATAAAACAAACATGTTTTCAGGAAGATCTTTCAGGAACTATAAGTACCACTTGTTCTAAATAAATAAATATTGAAAAATGGTTAGAAATTTCAAAGTAATGAAAGGAAAGGCAGTTTGTCTGCTGTCTGTCACTGGCATAGTTAAATGATACTCATCCCACAAAGAAAGGAAACTAGTAAAATATTTCTATTAATTCATTCTATTTTTAAAAATCATATTACCACTATGATTAAGAAGAATATTTAATGCATTTGAAAAAAATATCACAGTCTCTTTGCTAAGGAATGCTTTCTTGCTGAATAGAACCTGAGAATGTCCTGTTGGACTATTTCTAATTAAGGGATGATAAGTTTTAGCTGGAGAACACAGGTTTAAAGGTGTTAATAGTAAAGAGTTTACCTCTCCTATTCAGCTTCCCTTTATCTTTATAACTTTGGGTTTTAACTACATATTATAATTCTGAATAATATAGTTGGTTAAATATAATAAGAAATTCTGAGACATCGATTAAAGATGTTCTTTACACTGATCATGTAAAGGGTAATTTTTAGAGTAAGTATTAAAGAATAGAATGCTTTTGCAGTATCCCACTATGCTTACTTTGAAAGGAAAAGACATCAAAGTATGTGCAAACAACATTTCACAATCTAAGGGTAGGAATAATCTTAGGTAATAGTATGGTTTTATAGTCAAGAAACCTAGGTTTGGAATCCATTTTCACACCTGACTTACCCAATTCATTGTCATCAAATATCTATCACTTCTTTCAATTACAAAACACAAAAAGTAAAAACATCTTCCCTCATAGAGATGTATTCCATAATCCATTTATTCATTCTTTTACCTTCAACTGCTATTCTTTCTTTCCATTTATCATTCAGGTTAAATCAAAACTCTTCCACCTCCATGGGTGAGAGAAGATTGGGAAAGGAAGTAAGACAAAGCCTTTCTTTTGCTAGGAGGGGGGGCTATTTAAGGAGGGGCTCTATGAAGAGAAAGTACAGAAAAAAGAGGTAGTATGCAAAAGTCTTCACTCCTTACTTCCCACTACAAACCACCAGAATAGGTATTTGGGATGGGGTGCATGCTTTGGTAGAAGCTCCCATAGAGGTTTGGGAAATCTGAGAACATGGCTACAACAAACATTACCTGAAAGACCACAGGATCCTCAGATTAGACCAAGGCCACACCCAAGATGATGTGCATGGGGAGGAAGCAGGATCACAACAGCTGAATAAGTGCCAAAGGGCAGCCTCACAGTGGTCCCCAAAGCGTCCATGAGGTATAAAATGGCTTCCATATCATTTCCATTGTCTCCCATTACTAGTGAATATATGTATTAGATAATTGGGTGTTCTCTTCTGTGAATTTCCTATTTATAACCTTTTTACATTTTTAATTAGACTATCTTCTTTTTGTTGATTTGTAATAATTTTTATGTGTTCTGTATGTCAATTTTGTATATATTATAGCTATTTCCCCAGTTTGATTTATAGCTATGAACTATACTTATTGTATGTCTTGTTATGAAAAGTCTTCATTTTGGGGCTTCCCCGGTGGCGCAATGGTTAAGAATCCTCCTGCCAATGCAGGGGGCATGGGTTCAACCCTGGTCGGGGAAGATCCCACATGCCGCAGAGCAACTAAGCCCGTGCGCCACAATTACTGAGCCTGCACTCTAGAGCCCACGAGACACAACTACTGAGCCTGCATGCCACAACTACTGAAGCGCGTGCACCTAGAGCCCATGCTCCACAACAAGAGAAGCCACTGCAATGAGAGGCCCACGCACCGCAACAGAGTAGCCCCTGCTCGCCGCAACTAGAGAAAGCCCATGCACAGCAGCGAAGACCCAACACGGCCAAAATAAATAAATAATTTTTTTTAAGTCTTCATTTTGTTGTGACCAGTATTATAATTTATTATGCATATGATTTCTTCTTCGTGTCTCTTTCATCAGGAACCCATCTCTACCTAGAATTCATTAAAATATTTGTTGATGCTTTCTAAAATTTTTAAAGTTATTTTTCACGTTAAGATCCTTAAACCGTCCGGAGTTTACTTTTTCAATATGGTGTGAGATTAGGATCTAATTTTACATTTACCACATGGAAACCTAATTGTTCTAATACCATTTATCAAATAATTCATCCTTTACTTACTTATTTTTAATGCCTCATCCATCATATGAATGCTTTTTTTCCTATTAAAATCATCTGATTCATCTTGTTTTTATTTGTTAGTATTAAATAACATTTATATAACTTCACTGATATTGAACAACTTTTACTTTCCTGATATAAATGTTACTTAAATATGATCTACGAACGTAAGAGTTTTTGATGTAACCGCTGCATTCAATTGGATACTATTTAGTCAGAATATTATATCTGTAGTCAAGTGAGATTGGTCTGTTGGTCCCTAAGTCCCTTTTTTTGTACTATTCTTATTCTTATTTTCATATAGAAAAGTTTTTCTGTCATCCTAAAAGGTTATCCCAAAGATTTTTTAAAACTTGGATGTTTTAATATATTCCAGAATTAAATTCTTCAAAAGAATGCCTCTTTATCCTCTATCTGTTTCTTTAAGTATATTTCCAACCCCCTCCAAAAGATCTAAGCCATGGTTAATGGCAAACAAAACAAGTAGAAGTTAATAGTGTTATCAATGTGGTAGAATATAAGATGCTATATTAACTTCACATTATTTAGTATAATGAAATGACACCATTTAATGAAATGTACAATGTACATTTTGCAGTCATACTGAACAATTTATAGTATCTTTTCTCTATTCATATATAAACACAAATATTTTAAACAAATTTATGTTTAACAATGGCAATGTATTCAAATGATTTATCTACAAAATTTTATACTTTGGAAAAAATCTGGTATGCTTATTTCCCATATTAATAAAATAAGTTACCTAATTATTTCTAAAGATTACAAAATATTCTAAACCAGTATACATGTTTTCCTCAACTATAGATATATAAAAGGAAGGATTCTTTCTAATGCTAGAGAAAATTCTTGACATTAAGTCTTATAAAAATGTTGATATTAGAAATGTTTTAAGAGAAAAAATCATTTTCACCTCTAAAATATGTATCACCAAATACTTTTTTTCAGTGGCAAATCTGTTTTTTAACAAAAGCTATAACCAGAGGGCTGAGGTATGCCAAGTGGCACAGCTTATACAGTATAAGGTATAGGGATGGAGGTATGGAGTATAAGTGTATTGATGAATTACTAGCTCTGACTCATTTGACTATATGGCTTTAGCAAGTCGCTTAACCTAAATACTATCTTGCAAGATCTCTTAGGAGACAGGTAGCAAGAGTTTTTCTAGATCATCCCTTCTGTTTTCTGTTATCATGAAATTAAAGTGTATTATGGCACAGAATTAGGGAAAGTAGAACTTGGAAAAGACCTTTAAACTTTATCCAGGTCAAAATGTGATACAAAGAAGGATGCATCTAAATGATAACAGAAAGCTATGCATCAAGGTTATTCTCAAAGACTTCTTTAGAATACTTCACAGTTTCATGACTAGCTCCATTTCCCTGAAAGATCAATGACCAGTAGAGAAAATAATACCACTGGGCCAGTGTTATCTAAAGTGTGGCATTTCACCACAGGAAGGAGTGATTCAATTAGGTGATGGCCGTACATATTTTCTACAATATTTGGCAATCCTAGAAAAGGTCTGAAAGAAGTCTGGATCATTATTGTCTTCAAACACTGTACTAGAAAGGCACCTTTGGTTGTTATGGCATCTAACACAGCACTCTTAAAAGCAGCACATCGGTCAGTTCCTCCGCACTGATTATTGGATGTCCCTGTTAAAACTAATACACCTCAATGAGTTTAAATTAGAAAGAAGGCAGCTATGGGTAAACCACAAGAAAATTAGCCCATGCAGGCTTTTATTCACTGTTATTCACTTATCATTTTGAAGCTTTTGGACAAAACCTGAGGGAATAGTAAGACTGGATCCTTTGCAATATAGTTCACAACAAAATGATCAACAATGTAAGATGTAATGAAATCTGGGTAATACATTTCATATCACCAAAGTATAAAACAAGTCAATTTCCAAAGTGACCAAATCAATCCAATACAATTTATTGAGCTACCTACAAGATATAAGAAACCCCAAAAAATGGACAACCGGGCTTCCCTGGTGGCGCAGTAGTTGAGAGTCCGCCTACCGATGCAGGGGACACGGGTTCATGCCCCGGTCCGGGAAGATCCCACATGCCGCGGAGCGGCTAGGCCCGTAAGCCATGGCCGCTGAGCCTGTGGTTCTGGAGCCTGTGCTCCCCAACTGGAGAGGCCACAACAGTGAGAGGCCTGTGTATCACAAAAAAAAAAAAAAAAGGACAACCAACGGACTGAGGGAAAAATCTGCAAACGATGCTACCAACAGGGGATTAATTTCCAAAATATACAAACAGCTCCTACAATTCAATAAGAAAAAATAACCCAGTCAAAAAATGGGCAAAATACGTAAATAGACATTTCTCCAAAGAAGACATGATGGCCAATAGGCACATGAAAAGATGCTCATCATCACTAATTATTAGAGAAATGCAAATCAACACTACCATGAGGTATCACCTCACACCAGTCAGAATGGCCATCATAAAAAAGTCTACAAATAATGAATACTGGAGAGGGTGTGGTGAAAAAGGAACCCTCCTACACAGTTGGTGGGAATGTAAACTGGTGCAGCCACTATGCAGAACAGTATGGAGGTACCTTGAAAAACTAAAAATAGAATTACCATATGATTTATTAATCCCACTCCCGGGCATATATCTGAAGAAAACTCTAATTCAAAAAGATACATGCACCCCAATGTTTGTAGCAGCACTATTTACAATAGCCAAAACATGGAAGCAAACTAAATGTCCATCGACAGATTAATGCATAAAGAAGATGTGGTATATATATATATATAGATAGATAGATAGATAGAGGAGATATTACTCAGCCATAAAAAAGAATGAAATAATGCCATTTGCAGCAACATGGATGGACCTAGAGATTA
This sequence comes from Phocoena phocoena, assembly GCF_963924675.1. Lineage (NCBI taxonomy): Eukaryota > Metazoa > Chordata > Mammalia > Artiodactyla > Phocoenidae > Phocoena > Phocoena phocoena. Next base: position 75,214,711 of record NC_089225.1, read on the forward strand.
TCATACTAAGTGAAGTAAGTCAGATGGAGAAAGACAAATATCACACAATATCACTTATATGTGTAATCTAAAAAAATGAACTTATTTACAAAGCAGAAACAGACTCACAGACATAGAAAACAAACTTATGATTACCAAAGAACATAGTGGGGGTGGAGGGGGAGGGATAAATTAGGAGTTTGGGATTAACATATACACACTACAATATATAAAATAGATAAACAACAAGGACCTACTGCATAGCACAGGGAACCATACTCAACATCTTATAATGACCTATAATGAAAAAGAATATATATACACATATATATGTGTGTATATATGTATAACTTAGTCACTTTGCTATACACTTGAAACTGACACAACATTGTAAATTAACTATACTTCAATAAAAAAAAATTTAAAGAATCACAAAAATGGCCATTTGACCAAAGATACTATGCTCAGTCATTGCATATCATTATCATATATCATAGTAACTGAATATCCATTCACCACTAGAGGAAACAAGGAAGTATAATCCTCATTTGTATAGAACTGAAACTTACATTCCAGTTGCAGGTATAAAGCTCATCCACTTAACTAAAAAACTCACAATAAAATGCAACATATAATTGTCAGATGAGCATTATGTATAAAAAGTATTGCCACATCACGAGGTGATATTATAAAAGAAATATTTTTCTGATGATAAATAAAAAATAATAGGCTTCAGATGAATGTAACATAGTCTAAGAAAAAAAGTGAGAAAAAGCCAAAGTGGTGCAAATGAATGTGAAGTGAAATAAGTATCATTTGTGTTTCAGAAAAAGATCAAGTTGAGGATATCTGACTAGGATTGCCCAAGAACCAAGGATAAGCAAGGGAGTGAGATACAGAGAATATCTCTCTCAAGATACTCCACTATGCATAGCTAATGGTCATTATCTGGTGGATTACTGGGTCTAAGCAATAGGTGTGTGTCAGTAGTATCTACCTTTATACGAAAAATCCTAGAATGGGTGGAAACCAGAACTACTAGACCAAGGATCAGATCACAAGTTGTCAGCGTCCTGATTCTTCTACTGCTTTAATCTGACTGCAGAAAACCAGCACAGTAAAAACCACTTAGAAACTCCCATTTCTATGTTTGCAATGCATAGTGACAGTTTCCTGACAGATTATATGACAGTTCTGCAGACCACATCTATGGACCAAAAAGCTGTATCCAGATGCATTACAGGAATAGTCATTCAATCTGAAGTTTCATTCTTTCTGTGGATGTCAGCAAATACTATTAGTTAATAAGCAAAGAAAGAGAGAGTGACACAGAAAGAAACTAAAAAAAAAAAAGCGCCAAGAATATCCAGATAATTGACGACACATTAAGGTTAAGGCATAGCAAGAAAAGAGACTCCAGATACAAACCAAAAAAATAGAATCCAAATGAAAAAATGAAAGTTTTTAAATAAAGATTATGAAACAAGAATTCCTTTTCCAGAATGATGAGTCATCATGGCATTTTTGTAGGGTACCAGTGGCCTCACACAAGGAATGGACTTGAGGCTGAACAACATAAAACAGAGAGATCACGTAGGTGATTATCAGAAACTTAAATTGAAAAGACAAGCTGTGGCTAGGTTTCAGAAGACCTCTAAGAAATTCTGCATCGGAATGGCTATATGCATCTGGATAGTCTACCTGAGACCTTTCACATGCTTCTTTCTACCCATAGCCTTCAGCAGAACATGTTGCCGTCCCCACATTCCTCAGGGCTTTTGCATTTAAAATTCTCTCTGTCTGAAATACCCTTCTCCCAGGTGTTCCCGTGGTCCACTCCTGCACCTCCTTCAGGGATTTTTAAAATGTCAAATTCTCAGTGAGGTCTTCCCTGACAACCTGTATAAAACTTCAACCTCACCCTCACCTGCCAGCATGGCTTAATTCCTTTCCCTGCCCTGTAGCACTCACTCTTTTATATGCTAAATAATTGTACAGATGTCTTTATTTTCTATGCCTTTCACTAATTTGTGAGCATAATGAACATAGACACCGTTAAGTTTTTATTCCACTATTGAATCACCAGGTTCTAAAAAAGTACTTGTTGATACTCAAAATATGTGTGACTGTGATGTCTGGGTGTGAATAAGTAAAATGTTCCAAATAGAATTAGTGGCCTGAGCAAAGGGCAAAGGGATGCTTGAAAGCATAAAAGAAAGCCAACAATCCAGTTTGATAAGGATGTAAGGTACAGAGAGAAAGAGTCAGATACATAATGAGAACTTAGGTCCATAAAAAGGAATGACATGATAAGCCTAGGAAATAATATTAAAAGTTGAGATTATATATCAATTACAATAAAAGAAAAATCATAGCCAGAGGTTTAAAACCTGAAAAATATTACTGTTGACCCAAACAAATTAAGGATTGTGTGGCTAAAATACAGAAAATGAAAAGTGGTATACATTTGCATTATATACTAAAATTCAAGAAGAAATATCCCTTTTTTTGGAATATAGATGATAGATAGATAGATGGATAGATGTGAATGTATTTTAAAACAGAAGTAACATAGAGGGAGAGAAAATATTATTTTGTCCAGAAAATTTTACGTAAAACCTAAGAGCTCAAAAACAATTCCAGAGTTACAGTCTATCAACTTTACTGAAGTATTATAAGTCACCAGGAAACATTACTGTTACTTTGACGCACATTACTTGTAACATAAACCGTAACTTGATTTCTTTACTCTCCTTGAAATTTCTGATTTTTTTTATTTTCTAAAAGAAAAATTTTAGTATAACCTGGAAACAGAACAAGGTAACAGAGAGTCTATTGGGAAAATCTCATATGTATGATGAACAAATGTATGAAAAATGAAGTTGGAGGTAGCAAAATTATAAAAGGAGTCTGAGAGTTTGTTTTTAATTTGAGTAAAGTGCCAGTTAATGAGGATGCCATTAGAAGTTCAAAATGTTAATTTAATGAAAACCTCCAATTATATTGTTAGATTTTCCTATTAATAATATCAACTTTTAGTAGTTCTCATTACATATTAAAAGAATATCAAATAAATTAAAATAAAAGCCTTTAAACCTTTAGAATTAGGGTATATAATGACTAGCTGAATTCAAGAGTGAAATTTTATAAGAAGAGTTATAGTTCCCAGAAAGCAGAAAATTCTTTAAGACAAATGTAAAAAATTTATCCAAAATTTGTATCATAATTTCATCCCATGGTGCATATGCTGTAATTAGTCTAACCAGTGATTTAGACTTGCATTCTTCAATGTGGGTATTTTCACCCCACATTTTGGCCAATGTAGATGCCCACATATTGAAGGTGCCCACACTACTAGTTAGATTGGGCATAGGTAGAAACCATATATAAGACCCCCAAACTATCATTCAAGGACCTTGGTCTTTGATCCTAGATAGTAAATGTTTTAGAACCAAGTCTGGGGAATAAAGCCTTGATTTACATCTATTTCTGTGTTGTAAATTCGACCACTACCACAACCAATTCCAAGCCTTATATAAATCCCTGTTTTTTAAAGCTTTACTTATTTGAAAGATTTTTTTTGACTGATATTTTCTATCTCTGTACTTGTTTTACTTTTAATGGTTAATATATGCATTTAATAAATAGTGTGTATTAATGAATATTTAAACAGTGCTGCAGTAAATATCCTTGCCTATTCATCATTTTGTTGGTGTGTGGTATACGATATTTTAAATGCTTCATTAAATGTGTACTAGACACATCATGGCACCATACTGACCACAGTCCAAATTTTTGCTAAAGCAACAGACTTGTAAAGGCAAGTTATTACATGACATGAGTTCCCTTTCTCAGCCTAGGAAACTGGAGTGCACGAGCTTCTGACTTCAGTAATCTACCAATCTATTGACTTGCCAACACTTATTACATGATACAAGAGCATAAGCTCAGACAATTAGATTTTCTCTTTCAGAAAAAAAATTGCTTAAAGATTTTAATTGTCTTATTACATTCTCCTTCTATTCTCATCATCAGATATCTTTATTTTCTTGAATATATTAATTATTGCTATTTTAAAGCCCTTGTGTAATTATTTCACTGTGTCATCTGCACTTGTTTCCATTGTCTGTTTTGTTTTCTTTAGCTTTTAAAGTGCATGCTGAATATTGTATATGAAAAATGTTGAGGTTCTGATGATGTTTTCTTCATCCAGGGGAGGCTCCCCTTTCCTTTGATAAGCAGACAGAATGGAGGTTGATCACCTGCTTCCAACTACGTGCTGACCTGAGGCTGAGCTACAGTTTGGTCTGTCAATCTTTGTTGTAGATCCCAGGGTGTATCTCTTTGTAGGTTTTAACTAAGTGAGGTGGGGGGCAGGTGTCTGCAGGGCCTCCCCACTAAATGCTTATCACCACCATGAGCCTGTAAAATCTCTGCTCTGCTTTTTATTCTCTCAGAAGAACGCTGCACTAAGCCCTTAGTTCTCTCTTATTATGAGGAATTCTGGCCCCTTAAATCTCAAATTTTTGTCTCTCGAGCCCTTGTGAGACTACCAAAATTTCCACTAGTTTCTCTGTCTCTGGGTAATATCAACTCTTATCCCATTCTGAGAATCAAAAATGCCCCGAGGGAGATAAATAATGGCTGCAGAATATCTTCTTCCTTCTGTGCTCAGAATCTGCTTTATCGGGATTTTGTCCCCTCAAGACCTGGTTGCTGCACAGATTATCCATTGCCTTCAGACATTTATTTTTCATCTGGCTTTCCAAATTTTCCTCAGTGAGAGCACTGGTCTACCACAAACTAGTCCATCACAGCAGGAAACTGAAATCCCTCCCTTAGGAATCTGTACTAAGACAAAGCAAACCGACAGCAAGCAACAAAAGAATTAAATCAGTTAGCAGTGGGTACTAAGACTGTAAGGACATGTAGGAAGGAGAAATTTGAGACAAAGTTAAGATTAATATGTTAGGCCAAAGTTATAAGAAAAATAAATAATACAGTAAAACAATAAAATAACATGAAGCCTATAGCAGCATCCCCTGAATTCAGTTCTCCTCAGAAAGCTGACAGATATTTGACAATAAAGAGTTCTGTAATACCAAAACCAATGTGACAAATTAAGTTAAAGAAGGTCAAACTGGTTTTTAAATACAGAAATCATCAGAGGCTTCAATATATTCACGTGTTTTCTGAATCTTCTAGATCTCTTATGCAATGTTATCCCAAATGTATTCAATCGGGGAATCATTTCATTACAGAATTGTGAAAACTTGGACACATATGTGGTGCTGGACAAAATTCAATGACATTTGAAAAACTAAGTCTTAACATATAAAACAAACTAAAACAATATAGAGTAAATAGAAAAATGAACGACTATTAGCAAGAAGCAGGAATTTATGCTGTTGAGGTCCTACAAACACTTTATATGTGGGTATGGAGAACTGTACTACTTTTTCTATTCATGAATCCCCCGAACAGCCGTACCTACCTAACAGCCCATAAAAATACCTGTAGTAACTACCTCCACCAAAAAAAGAACATATTTAATATCAAGTGCAAAATAAAGTGTTTCAACCAGTATCTGTTACTTGATAAAAGTTTCTTTTCATTAAAAATTACGCACTACATTTACGTGTTAATGAGAAATGCTTTGTTTCATTGGACAAGTCTCATGGGCATTCCTCTGCACAGGAAAATTAGTCCTGCCCCCAAGTGGTGATGTTAATTATCATAGATTCTACTGATTCAATTAGTGTAAACACTGGGCCAGTAACTATCACCTCCTATGAAAGAAAAAAATAATGTATTTCTATAAAGACACACTTTTGACCTGAGAATGCTTCCATTATTTTGCATTCATTTAATATATTAATATTATTGTGAGGCTTTTATGTTAGGCTTTTATGTAGGCTTTTATAGCTTTTATAGCTACTCTATAAAAATGAAACTTAAAATACCTTTTGTGAACAGCTAACAACACATAATTCAAGAATGAAATATCTCATAAAGCAAAGAAAAATGAGGAAACAAAAATCTATATTATTCATTTTCATTTGTGTTACACTGAAGAAAAACCCACTAAAGGTAATTAATTGAATTCTCTTCAGAGAAACTTTCAAGATGGCATATTGACCCAGTGTTCATTTTCCTGTTGCAAGCCAATGAAGTGTTATTATCAGGGTTTCTGCAAATGCATAAACTATTTTTATCCTTCATATATTAAAGAGAACTTGAAGAGAAGTAGTGAATTTTACAAATGAGAACAAAACAGCAAAGGAAAACACCAGTGACAAAGTATTTTAGAACAAGTAGTTTAGGCATCAAGAAGGTGGCCTAAGTATGTCCACTGTACCAGGTATAAGACAGAAGACAGTGGGACTGTGACAAATGAGGAAGCAGATGCTACATCCCTATGCATCCCAATTTGGTGCGTACATAGTGTGTGGACAAAGCAAAATACAGCAAGCAAAGTGTAGATCCAGCACGCGGGTGGTCATTTTTCAACCTCTGCTTTAGACACTGCCAACCCCAAATAGTAGTAAGAAGCAAGTTAGAGAAGATAAATTATATAATAGGAAGTAGCATCCACTGATTGCTTTCTACGGGCCAGGACGGTTGCAAATGTTTAACAGATATTATGTTAACGTAACATCTTAAAAACATAAAATGGATAGATATGGGCTCTAGTAAAATTTGTGATTGGTCATTTTCTTTTGCTGAGCCTGGTCTTTGAAAAATAACTTATTTACTGAAGACTTACTCTGTATTCCAGGCACACTGCTAAGCATTATTCCATTTACTCCTTGTAACAAGCCTTTGGAGGGGGCTGTATCTGAGGAAACTGAAGCCCCAACAGCTTAAGTAGCCCAAGCAGTAAAGTGAGTAGGTCATAGGGGTGATTATTATTACTGTTAGAAATCTACTTTTCTTGGCTCCATTGGTTTTTTGCAACTTTGGCTTCACCACTCACTCCCTGCACGTACTTTTATTTATTTATTTATTTATTTATTTATTTATTTATTTATTTATTGGCTGCATTGGGTCTTTGTTGCTGCGCGCGGGTTTTCTCTAGTTGAGGCGCGCGGGGGCTACTCTTCATTGTGGTGCGCGGGCTTCTCTTTGCGGTGGCTTCTCTTGCTGTGGAGCACGGGCTCTAGGCATGTGGGCTTCAGTAGTTGTGGCACATGGGCTCAGTAGTTGTGGCTCGCAGGCTCTAGAGCACAGGCTCAGTAGTTGTGGTGCACGGGCTTAGCTGCTCAGCAGCATGTGGGATCTTCCCGGACCAGGGCTTGAGCCCGTGTCCCCTGCATTGGCAGGTGGGTTCTTAACCACTGCGCCACCAGGGAAGTCCCATCCACTGTTTTTCTGATAAGTACTGGTGGACAACAGTACTGGCTCAGGGTGGACACAAGCCATGTAGTCATGCCCCTTGAGTCTCCCTGGTTTTTAATCTGTAGCCAGGGAGGCCAGTTAGAAAGCAACCCCATGTCACATATATTTGCACTAAGTGACAAAGATATTCCAGTGTTTCAGCTGCCATTCTTAATCTGGTTTTTCTTAAGAATACACTAGCTGATGCTTCATAATTTTTCTAGAACTAGCCGATTCTTTAAAATCCACACTATTTTAATAGGATACTCTTCACCACGAAGAAAATTTACTTCTGAAACATGCTTCTTTCAAAAGAAATTTGCAGACAGCCACAGAAGTGATTAAGTGAAAGGAACACATTTTTCATGCATTTATGTAATGTCACATTTTTAGTCCAGTGTAATCTCTACATATAAATTTGTATTGTCATGACAATGTGAAAATAATAACTGTTTCATTAGACATTTCAAAACTAAGCTTGTTTCTTTAAACCTAAAATCCTGTTTCTTTCCAAAAATAGTTCACTAGCCTTCTGTCTAAAAATCCCAGAAGATTCTCTCACTGCATGCCCCTCTGTAGTTAACTTTAACTCTGTATCTGACTCAATCCTCACTGTTTTCTCTCTCTTTATGTCCTACTTTCTGGCTGTTTTCCATCCCTATTCCTACTTCTCTCCCACCCACATTTCAGCACTTAAACCCACAATGCCTTATTCAATATCCAGGCTCTGGGGTGTTCACCAGTGTCATTGCGTTCCCCTCAAAGCTGGCTGCAACAGAAGGGTTTATCTATGAATGGAAATTTGTGACAATTACCCTTAGCAGAGCCATGAAATTTCTCACTGCCTTAGATTGCTAAAGTGCCATGTAAAAAAAAATTAGCCGAGACCTCTAACCACAATAAAAGAAAATCTTTTCTCTCTGGAGATAACTATGATCAATTGTGAAATCTTTAAATTCACTTTATGTACTTTTGAGTCTCTATATCACAGGCCTCTAAGACTCTTGATCAAGAATTAAGATCAAGTTGTCTGAAAGAGAGATTTCTCGCAGAAATTCCAGAAATCCAACACTACCAGCTCCACGTGCCTCTCACCTCATCTTGCCCAGTGACTGGTCACACTGCTAGACTCTGCAGTCTTCTCATGATCTAGCATCTCTTTATAGGGCTTTCTTCCCCATTGTTTTAATTGTTAACATCCAACCCAAAATAAAACCCATTAAAAAATAAAATGTATCCAAGTAGCTCCCTCCGTTTCCTTGCTTTAGCTGAAACCCAACCCTTCTCTAACATGACCATCTCTTCCTTATCCTCAGTCCTCTGGGTAGGAGCTGCTCATTCTCCAATATCCTGGGCTGCACTGACATTCCCCAAGCTCCCTACTAGTGGTTTCAAACCATAGATTCTTGACATTTGTACAAAAAACAAACAAGTAATTATAGTAACAATAATGAAAATAATAAACTTAAGATGACAGTTGGTTATGTGCCTTTTTCTACTGTTTAATTTTGCTGTCTTCTTCTGACCTCATGGTTATGCTTCTTCACTGGCCAAGTACCTTGGCTCATTAGCTTTCTTTCCTACCTGTTTCCATGTTTATGACCCACCAAGTAACCTAGGCTCAAATATCCTTGATGTCTTAATTGCCAAAAGACTTACACATATTCCTCGTGAGCATCCCTTTTTATGGCTTCTCCCTGACCTTGCCATGGGACGGATACGTCGAAGCATCATATCCAAACTACAGGTGAGAGTTTGTGGTGATTACAGAATAAAGTGTCTAGATATCTCAGGCTGCTAAGGTGAAACATGTAAAGAATTCAACCTAAAACTCCAGTCGAATTAGACATAAGTCTTTCGAGAGTTGTTTCTCTTGAACAGATATACTCTTAAACTCTTTTTTTTTTTGCCAATTTTTTTTTTTTGTGGTACGCGGGCCTCTCACTGTTGTGGTCTCTCCCGTTGCGGAGCACAGGCTCCGGACGCGCAGGCTCAGCAGCCATGGCTCACGGGCCCAGTCGCTCTGCGGCACGTGGGATCTTCCCGGACCGGGATTCGTGTCCCCTGCGTCGGCAGGTGGACTGTCAACCACTGTGCCACCAGGGAAGCCCGAAACTCTTTTTTTTTTTTAACATTAAACCATCAGCACTGTTGTTTCTTAAATTTATTTATTTTATTTATTTATTTTTGGCTGTGTTGGGTCTTCGTTGCTGCACACAGGCTTTCTCTAGTTGCAGCAAGTTGGGGCTACTCATTTGCGGTGCGTGGGCTTCTCATTGTGGTGGCTTCTCTCGTTGTGGAGCATGGGCTCTAGGCACGCAGGCTTCAGTAGTTGCAGCACACGGGCTCAGTAGTTGTGGCTCGCAGGCTTCAGTAGTTGTGGCACGTGGGCTCTAGAGCGCAGGCTCAGTAGTTGTGGTGCACGGGCTTAGCTGTTTCATGGCATGTGGGATCTTCCTGGACCAGGGCTTGAACCTGTGTCCCCTGCGTTGGCAGGCAGATTCTTAACCTCTGCATCACCAGGGAAGCCCTATTCTTTTTGCACAGGCTCAGCGGCCATGGCTCACGGGCTCAGCCGCTCCGCGGTATGTGGGATCTTCCTGGACTGGGGCACAAAGCCGTGTCCCCTGAATCAGCAGGCGGACTCTCAACCACTGCGCCATCAGGGAAGCCCAGGGAAGCCCTATTCTTAAAATTCAATCTATGAATCCCTAATCACCAACTTTCCACATCTCTTACACACTAAATCCCAGTGTTTGCATTCTTCAACTTTATCACAGCTATTTAGGGCCTTACCACTTCCTCTTTTTCTATATCAGTCTTGAAATATTTTCATTTTATTCCATGTCAAGCATACAATCCATGATTCGTAACTTCAATCACCTCTCTCTTTAGAATCATGTATTAGCCAACTCACATTCACCTTTCTTATTTAGCAATAAAGACTTGGGTCCAGGTTCAACTCCTCCAGAAAGACTTTCCTGAACCTCACCTCCAAACAGGCAGAACTGCTCATTTTGCTGCTCACTGTACTCTACATGAACTTCTACCAAATCTCTTACAATACTTTATTGGGCTTTTTTTGCATAGCTACTTCCCTCTCTAAGAGACTATAAGCTCTTTGACAGCAAAGATCATGTTTTATTTCTGAATCTCAGTTCCTGGCACAAAGGTGAGTGCTAAGTATGCACTTAGCAAATGTCTCCTAGATTAATCAATAAATTATTCTTCTGAGAAACTGCATTGATTTCACTTGCCTCTGTCAGAAATGCTCAGTTGATCTCATTCACATTTTTTTATTAATAGACTTAATTTTTTAACAGTTTTAGGTTTACTGAAAAAAACTGAGAAGTACAAATAGTTCCCAAATGCCCCCCCACCTCCCTCCCCATTTTCCCTTATTATTAACACTTGATCATCATGATACATTTTTTTTATATTTGATAAGCCAATATTGGTAGAGAATTATTAACTAAAGTCTATAGTTTACTTTGGAAGTCACTCTGTGTGTTGTAGAGTTCTATGGGTTTTGACAAGTGTATAATGACATGTAGCCACTATTACAGTATCATACAGAATTGTTTCACTGCTCTAAAAAGGCCTTATGCTCCACCTATTCATCCCTCCCTCTCTCCCCTCCAAAACCACTGGCAACCACTGGTCTCTTTACTGTCTCCTTAGTTTTGCTTTTCCAGAATGTCTTAGAGTTGAAATCATATAATATGTAGCCCTTTATGACTGGCTTCTTTTACTCAGCAATTTTGCATTTAAGCTTCCTAAATGTCTTCGCATGGCTTGATAGCTCATTTCTTCTTACTGCTGAATAATCCTCCTTTGTATAGATATACCACAATTTGTTTATCCATTCAACTATTGAAGAACATCCTGACTGCTTCCAAGTTTTGACAATTATAAATAAAACTCCTACAAACATACATATGCAGGTTTGTGTGTGTGTGGACATAAGTTTTTAACTCATGCGGGTAAATACCGAGGAGCATGATTGCTGAATCATATGGTAAGAATAGGTTTAGTTATGTAAGAAACTGCCAAACTGTCTTCCTAAGTGGCCACTTGCTTCCCCACCAACAATGAACAAAGAGTCCCTATCCCAGTACAGACACCTACTCTTAAACGAATGCTGATATAGCACTCTTTTTTTGAAGACTTATCTTTCCCAGTCATCATTCATTTCTGCTTCCTTTCTGATCTCATAACATTTGGTAGAAGTCCTTACACCACTTCCCACATAGTGCTTCCCATATGGTAGCATAAAGATGACCCTGCTACCCAAATGATGCAGGTCTCAGTTTTCTCTTTGTATTCCAAAACAATGTGTCTAAAGCAATGCCTGTAAGTTTTTGTTGTCTGCTTAATGAATTCATAAGTGTATAAATGAATGAATGTATAATAGGATATTTCTGTTTTCCTTCATGCACACTGGCACAGAAGGCTCTGAGTGTAAAGTCTGGTTGTGAAAGTCTTCTCTGTTGTTTCTAAGTGGTAGGACTAAAGGACCAGTAGGATACTAATAGAATTTGAATTAAGAGCTGGATCAGATTACAATGATGAATAATGCTACTGCTCTGAAGAAAAATACTACTGGAGAAAAGGCACTACCCAGAAGAGAATGGAGAAAGCTTATAACTATGCTTTATGTTCTGTGCCCCTTTGTATAGGGACAAGCATATCTAACTCTAAGCACATCTAAGGGGGTGCAATAAACAGAACATTAAGCTGTGTGTCAGGAGAACTGGCTCTATCCCTGGCTCTGCTGGTGACCATCTGTGTGACCCTGGGCAAAGTCCTTACTTGGCTTTATCCTCTATTTCCTCATATGTAAAATGAAGGGTTTATTCAACCAACTTTAAAAAAATTGTATTGATTTCCTATTGTGTGTGTCCCAGATGCTTGGACCACAGCAGGACCCAAGCAGTCAAAGTCCCTACTTCAATGTGCTTACATTCTAGGGGTGAAGGAAGCAATGCAAAGAAGCAGTAAACAAAAGAGTACATATCAAATAACAATAAAAGGCATGAAGCAATGAAATGGAGAGAGCCTCCCCCATGGGATAATATGAAATTGAGTGGTCTGTCAACCTCTCTGAGGATATGGTGTTTAAGCTGAGTCCTGAGTGGTCAGAAAAAGCCAGCCAGCCTTATGAACATCTGAGGGGAAAAAAATTCTATCGTCTACGAAAAAAAGTGGAACAAAGTGCCTGAGACAGCTGCTGCTTCTAATTTCACTCTCATCTCTCAGATTCTGATTTTATTGTTGTTTGATCACAGCCATTGGAGGTGTGACATTTCACTAGTGCAGTTATACAAAAAAACTAATATTCTCCTTGGGAGGTCTGTGAATGGCAAACATGACTTTGCAAGGTAGTCTATCAGCCCACATTTAGTAATTTATAAATGTTATTTATCCTGTCATCCATCCTTAACCCTTCCTCATACAACAGCAAATTTTAAAAGTCCATCACTACACAATTGAGCACTTTGAACTGTTTTGTGTTCCAAAGATCATTTAACATTTGTTTTTGAGCTCACTTACTGATGACTTAAGTGAAGAACTCTTTTGAAGTCATTAGTATTAAGCAAATCAAAATATGACTCAAATGCCAGGAAAATAAATTCTTATCTAATTTTCCTAGCTAAAGGGCCTTAATGAACTTTAATCAGTTTTGATGTTAAATTAGCAGAGCTAATGTTCTTGGTGAGTTTTACACATTCATTCATTTTCTTTATTTATTATATTCAATTTGATTCTTAGGTGATTATTATAGTCATTATTAGATGCAAAATAACCTCCTGAATTTACATAGCCCGTTGCATTCTTCACATAACTCACAAGAATACAATTACATATTATCTCCATTTCAGATATGAGGAAAGTGATGCTGAGGGAGATTAAAGAATTTTATGCAATGTCTACAGTCAATCATAGAGAGAGCAAAGCTTGAAGGCCAGATCTTCCTTCCTTCCTTCCTTCTTTCCTTCCTTCCTTCCTTCCTTCCTTCCTTCCTTCCTTCCTTCCTTCCTTCCTTCCTTCCTTCCTCTCTCCCTTCCTTCCTTCCTTCCCACTATCCATGTGTCAGCCACTGGCAGTTCGGTCATGAATAAATCCAATCTCTGCCTTCAAATTGCTCACAAGGAGATAGAAAAAGACATACTTCCCCTTACTGTCAGCAAGGCTGCAGTAAGATATATACTCTATATATTATACCCATGGGAGCCTTCTCTCACAAGAGCCCACTGCCTTCCTTTCCATAATGTAAGAACAATGGGGCTGTATTTGCTTAAACATATCATTCACCATGAATCTGACTTATCGAATTGGAATCTCTACATTTGTTTCATTGAATAATAATAGCCACAGTCTGTGTAAAAAAATTGGCCATAACAGAAGAGCTTTTTCAAATACAATTCAGTTAACTCTTCTCCAGTATTGTTCTTAATTTGCAACAAAAGTTATATCTGACTAGGTTATATTGACTCGAATCTGGTAGGTCAGTTTTCCCGTGCTAAATGTATGAACTTAACTAATTGTGTGGATAAAAAATTCCACAAAAACAGTAAAGTTGCTTTCAAATTTCGACTTAGAGAATATGAGCTTGGCTAACTTGTTCCCACCTCCTTCACATTTAACATGCATAGAAATAATACTTATTTTGGAAAGGAATAAAAAAAAGTAGTGTCTAAATAAATCAAGATTCTAAATTTGTTAACAAGGTAGCAGAGTCAATAGCATGAAGTTTGATTCAGATGGCTCTTGGGTCTTTTCCTTGCGCTTCCACTTACTAACAGCATGGTAACTTACATTATTAGTAAAGTTGATTAAGCTTCATAAGCCTTGGTTTTCTCATCTGTAAAATGGGGATAGGGTCTATTTATTGGGCTGATGCTAGGACTTTATGTATTAATATTTGTGTAATTCTCAGCACAGTTCCTAGTACATCCTAAATGCTCAACTAGATAATAGGAAGAATATAGTTCCTGTCCAGCACAATTGCCCCCTGCACCCAATTCCCTTCAGTATTATAAATATCTACTGCCCAAAATACTTCAAAGTAATAAAGCTTATATGAAATATTCATATCTACAACATCCATGATTATGATAATTAAAGACAAAAGGATCTAAAAGTCCACTTCTCTGTTAAGGACATTTTCTTTACAGTTAAGGTTAGTTTCTTTTTTTTTTTCTATCTTTGAATATCACATTATGCTAAAGATCTTTAAATGACCAGCTCCAAACTCACTCGTTATTACAGGCCAATCATTTTATTATCCATCAGCCTATCCAACCTTGTTAACTATCCTAGTGTCTCAGAAGGCCTCAGAACAAATCAGGATGATAGTGGGATCATTCTGACTCTTTGTATTTGCCATAACATTCTCTTTCCTGGCGGGGGGGGGGGGTTCCAGGGTACCTCCTGAGGTTTTCCATTTGGTCCGAAGTAAATGGAAGCAGTATGGAGAATTTTAGACATCAAATACAATCGAGAATGAGTAGATATTGTTGCTCATAAACTGAGTTATTCTTGGCCATTAATTGTATTATTGCAACTACTTATAATTGTAATTCTTATTACAATGATACCAGATAGGCTCCTTTGGAAATGTCTTATTCAGAGAAGTGAAGGTCTCAACTAAACGAATGAAACCACCTAATTATCTTGTTTTTAAGTTGGTAAAGCAGCCGGAACATCCATAAAAATAATTCACATTTCTGTCCCAATTCCATAGTACTGGGGATTGCAGCAGGTGAAAGGGATGAGGTAGAGGGGAAGTACAAGTCAGAATAGCATTCTGCAGTAACCATATTTATATGAAAGTCATCTGAAGTTAAGCAAAAGCCAACAGCAAATCATCTACACTAACAACAATGAAAGCGTGTCACTGGGAATTTTTAAAGCTTCCAAGAACAACCTGAGCCAAATGAATGCAGTTAGTATTTCAGAAAAGATGGTACTGGTTTGTTAATAACTACTGCCTTTCCCCTGGACAGCTGTTTAAAAGCACCAAGTTTGAAATGTGCAACCACTCAGACTTGAAAGTGTTGGATTCCTTGTATTATTTGGAGTCACAAGCACTTGCTTCTAGAGGTTCCAAGAAAATGGGAAACATAATGGGAAATCAACATTATGTCCCAATCCCCTAGTATGTTAAATATTTGCTCCCATATAACATTTACAAATGCCTGCTTTGCATTTGGGCTTTCCACCTGCCAGAGTCTGTCAAGAGAAGCCCCAGAGCACTTGCTGTTCATCCACTCTATGTGCCCTGCAGACTTATTTAATTGAAGCGCAGTTTACACATTTTGGAAGAATTCCTCCAGGACCAAACCCATGCACGAGAAATTGAGGACCAGCTCCCCAGAAAGTCAGAGGCTTCATTTCATTGTCAGCCTCTGTAGAAAATGCTGCCAAAGAGCAAGGACATGCTACCTATGAATCTTACATCTCCGTGTGGGTCACCTTTCAATCAATTGTAAGCAACCTATATCTGTTTAAGCAGATTGGGATAGTATCTTATCTTTTTCTATATCTGTGTGTATCTATCCTTATCTTTAAGTAATATATTTGTACAATAAGACCACACACAAAAAGAAGCAGAAAAGGAATCAGTAATTTTTTTTTAAATGACTGAGAATCTTCACGTCTTAAGATTTTCTTAGAAGGCAAATACTGCAGAATATCATCATCTAAAAAAAAAAAAACCCTCTTGATGCTTTGCATGTTAATTGCTGTTTGGGTTATTTTTTTATTGTAACTATTTCGCTAAGAACTTTGAGAAAGCTACAACAACTGAAGTGATTTTCTGTTTGTTTAGCTATTAAACTTCCTCCCATGCAATGTATGTTTACTTAAAGTATCTCTAAGTACACATTTACTATACGTTTGTTAAATTAATTAAGAGACTTTAATTAGGCATTGGGGATTAGTTGCACTATTCCCAAATCTCTTTAAGAAAAATACATGAGACCAGTGAGCAGCTTAATTCATAACATTGTTACTCTGAGCCATTAGTGATGCCATCATTTTCCCTCCTCACATTTTTAATATGTCAAACAAAATTCAATTCATAGCTCAGTTGGCTCATGTTTTATAAACTAGCCTACAACAATTTTAAGTTAAATACAGTGCATCCACCTGCTACATTTGTAACAGAAAAGGATGGGAAAGTTTCCAGAAAAGCTGCATTAAAAGCGCAAATAGAATTTGTAATTTTTCTATTCATTGCCCATAGAAAGAAGTTACAATAATATTCTTCTTCCACGTAAAAATATACAACATTATACTATCCTGCTTAATTTTGGGAAATTAAAACTAAAACCCAAGAATATTTCCAGTGGGGAAAAGATTCTCCAACACTATTCCTATAACCATGAATCTGTGTTACTTCTATGTGTATTAAGAAGTAGATAATAACATCTTGTCACTTACTGCATTGTCTGAAAAAATTTTTGTGACGGCTGTGTGTCCAGAAATCTGCTTGGCATATGATAATCATTAACACACAATGAAGAAGTCTGACAAATTGAATCTTGCTTCCCTTATAGCCTGAAGG
This sequence comes from Phocoena phocoena, assembly GCF_963924675.1. Lineage (NCBI taxonomy): Eukaryota > Metazoa > Chordata > Mammalia > Artiodactyla > Phocoenidae > Phocoena > Phocoena phocoena. The sequence goes on from NC_089225.1 coordinate 75,231,638, forward strand.
TGTGAGTTCAGCCTAGAGAACAACCGGGTTCATACTTAGCCATCACACTGGAAGAAGGCATACTAAATCATCTCACTTCCAAAGGGATATTCCTCTGCCCGTTACATAGTCAAATTAGCCCTTAAAATGCACTGGGCCTTTGTTTCTCTCTAAATAAGGATTTCATGAAGCAATTCTCCCCATAACCTATCCTGATTTAGGCAAACCTGCATCAGCCTCCTCTGGGAGATGAAGATTGAGGCATGACCCACAAGTCCTTTGATCACAGCTTTAGCCTTACTCCCAACTGCTGTTAGTAGAAGGAGGAAAGTCCTACATTAAAACTACTGACCAAGAGGACTTTAACATTCCTCTCGGCTTGATTAAACATTAGACAGGGTTTGTCTTGACTATAGGCTCCTAACTTCTCTTTTCTTGGAGTATTTACTTTAGAACACTTGCTATTGAAATGTATATCTTCTACAATCCAGAAATGTCTGTCTCAAGGTCCTGGAAGACACCACTCTGAAATGTAATCATAAAGGAGAGGGCACCCTTATGTCCCAGTTTCTGTGGCAGGGTAGGAGCCTAACTTCAAGAAGCAAAAATTAGTACAGGCAGATGGCCTAAGCACATTGATTAACCCACCCCTAACATCCTCAAGGGCTTTCCATTAGCTCAGCCAAGAACTTAAAAATCCTCCCGCCATTGGTTTTAGCATAGTTGAGTCCAATCTCTCTCCCCTATTGCAATAGTTTCTCTCCTGTACTGAAATATTCTTGAACAAAATCTTCCTTGACTGTGTAACTCATCTGGTGCAATTTTTCTTTTACAATACTCAGTTTTTTTCTTAACAAGAGCAAGACAGATGCTCAAACCAAATTATTAGCAACTAGTCTTTCACTGCATGAATGGCAAAAAAAAATTTAAAAGAAACTTACAAAATGAAAAAGTTCTGGCTACTAGTGAAACTCCTTTCGTGGGAGATGAATTTATAAAGATTGCAGGCTACCTATGTTCTTATGGCTTTAATATGAATAAGTCAGGTCAGTACTCTTCCAACCTCTTTAATTCGAATATATCCACATAGACAGAATCCCAACATTTCTTTTTGACATACTGGGTCTGAGTCCTACTTGCGTCCAAGTTTTTTGTTGCTTTCTTTTCTTTTTTACCTCCTCCTCTTCCTTCACCCTCAGGACACGATTCTATCCCACAGTTCTTAATGAATAACTCTGACTGATGCTGCCTGAGGATGAGGGCACCAGTGAGAAAGAAGTCTGAATGAAGATATGAGAAAATAATTTGTCTGTTATCTCTTTAATGATTCCTTAGTGGTGCCAATTCCCTCCAGTCCTGTAAAACCAGGCAGCAAAGATAAAAGTACACTCATGCTGATGAAGTCCTCTGCGATATGAAGAATAAATCTCATTGTGACTGACAGCAAAAGGTTAACAAGGAAAAGATTAACTTACATACAAAGGCTCCTTCCTCTTCCTTGGCCTTCAAAGTCTTCATACAGAAGGAAAAGACTGTGCCAAGGAAGAAGAAGCCATTGATGACTTTCATGCAGAAATTCTAATATTTTTCTTTAATTTACTAATGTCGTGTTCGCCTTCATTTTTATGAACTGTAAAGTCAACTAGATTAGGAGCAAAAATGTGTAACTAAGGTAATTGCTTCTATAAATCAAGGGAATGAAAAGTAGCAGCAATAAATTAAATGAAATAATAAAAATACTCTAAAAGTATTTTCTTATTAAACATGGTATGTACAAAATTGTGAGTTTATATTAGTCTCATTCCCTATGAACTCAAGATCTCACTTAGAAGACTTGCACTTGAATAATGAATAATGTGTATATCACACACATCCCTCACATATTTCATATCATGTTATGCATGTACATATATACATGCTGTCAGTGAATCTGCCATTAGATGAATTAGTCAATGCCATGAAATACTCTCTAGTGCCAAGAGAAAGAGCTGGTATTTACTGAAATTTATTTTTATAGCACAGGAGAAGTTCCACATGAGTCAAATAGTTCAGTATTAACAAAAATACACTAAATAGTGTGCATAAAAATAATGATCTATGTTCCTTTCAGGAAATGAATGTATATATTTAATTAATTTTAAAGAATAATTATGTCATTGAAAAAAATACTGTCTTAATCAGATGTGTTAGCATCTGGAGAGTCAGAAATATCTAATACCATGACAGGTAGGTATAAATGTAACATAAGTGGGTGAAGCTATGTATTACAGTAAGAAGCAGGATACAATAAGGAGTATTATTCCACTTCTAAGCTAGAAGAATGCACCCCTCTCAGAACATTCAAAGTCATTTTAAAAACCACCTCCTGGGGGAACCTTCAAGATGGCGGAGGAGTAAGACGTGGAGGTCACCTTCCTCCCCACAAATACATCAAAAATACATTTACAAGTGGAACAACTCCTACAGAACACCTACTGAACGCTGGCAGAAGACCTCAGACCTTCCAAAAGGCAAGAAACCCCCCCACGTACCTGGGTAGGGCAAAAGAAAAAAGAATAAACAGAGACAAAAGAATAGGGATGGGACCTGTGCCAGTGGGAGGGAGCTGAGAAGGAGGAAAGGTTTCCACACAGTAGGAAGCCCCTTCGTGGGCGGAGACTGCGGGTGGCAGAGGGGGGAAAGCTTCAGAGCAGCGGAGGAGAGCACAGCCACAGGGGTGCGGAGGGCAAAGCGGAGAGATTCCTGCACAGAGGATCAGGGCCGACCGGCACTCACCAGCCCGAGAGGCTTGTCTGCTCACCCGCCGGGGCGGGGGGGCTGGGAGTTGAGGCTTGGGCTTCAGAGGTCAAGAACCCAGGGAAAGGACTGGGGTTGGCTGCGTGAACACAGCCTGAAGGGGGCTAGTGTGCCACAGTTTGCCGAGAGGGAGTCCGGGAAAAAGTCTGAAACTGCCTAAGAGGCAAGAGACCACTGTTTTGGGGTACAGGAGGAGAGGGGATTCAGAGCACTGCCTGAACGAGCTCCAGAGACAGGCGTGAGCAGCGGCTAACAGGGCAGACACCAGAGACGGGCATGAGACACTAAGGCTGCTGCTGCCGCCACCAAGAAGCCTGTGTGCGAGCACAGGTCACTATCCACACCTCCCTTCCGGGGAGCCTGTGCAGCCCGCCACTGCCAGGGTCCCGGGATCCAGGAACAACTCCCCCGGGAGAACGCACGGTGCGCCTCAGGCTGGTGCAACGTCATGCCGGCCTCTGCCGCCGCAAGCTCGCCCCGCACCATGCCCCTCCCTGCCCCCGGCCTGAGTGAGCCAGAGCCCCCTGATCAGCTGCTCCTTTAACCCTGTCCTGTCTGAGCAAAGAACAGACACCCTCAGGTGGCATACACGCAGAGGCGGGGCCAAATCCAAAGCTGAACCCCAGGAGCTGTGCGAACAAAGAAGAGAAAGGGAAATCTCTCCCAGCAGCCTCAGGAGCAGCGGATTAAATCTCCACAGTCAACTTGATGTACCCTGCATCTCTGGAATACCTGAAGAGACAAGGACTCATCCCAAAATTGAGGCGGTGGACATTGGGAGAAACTGTAGACTTGGGGTTTCCTTTCTGTATCTAATTTGTTTCCGGTTTTATGTTTATCTTAGTTTAGTATTTAGAGCTTATTAGCACTGGTAGATTAATTGATTGATTTCATTGCTCTTTCCCTTTTTTTTAATGTATATATATTTTTTCCTTTTTCTGTTTTCCTGAGTGCGTATGTGTATGCTTTTTTGTGTAATTATGCCTGTATAGCATTGCTTTTACCATTTGTCCTAGGGTTCTGTCTGTCCGTTTTGTTTTGTTTTTTTAGCATAGTTTTTAGCACATGTTATCACTGGTGGATTTCTTTATTGGTTTGGATACTCCCTTATTTCTTTCTTTCTTTTATTTTTATTACTTTTTAATTTTTTTCTTTTTAATAATATTTTTTATTTTACTAACTTTATTTTATTTATTTATATTTTATTTCTTTTTTTTTCCCTCCCTTTTCTTCTGAGCCAGGAGGCTGACAGGGCCTTGGTGCTCTGGCCAGGTGTCAGGCCTGAGCCTCTTAGCTGGGAGAGCTGAGTTCAGGACATTGGTACACCAGAAACCTCCCGGCCCCACATAATATCAAATGGCGAAAGTACTCCAAGAGACCTCCATCTCAACACTAAGACCCAGCTCCACTCAACGACCAGCAAGCTACAGTGCTGGAAACCCCATGCCAAACAACTAGCAAGACAGGAACACAACCCCACCGATAAGCAAAGAGTCTGCCTAAAATCATACTAAGTTCACAGACACCCCCAAAACACACCACCAGATGCAGTCCTACCAACCAGAAAGACAAGATCCAGCCTCATTCACCAGAATACAGGTACCAGTCCCCTCCACCAGGGAGCGTACACAGCCCACTGAACCAACCTTACCCACTGGGGACAGACACCAAAATCAACGGGAACTGCGAACCTGCAGCCGGCAAAATGGAGACACCAAACACAATAAGTTAAGCAAAATGAGAAGACAGAGAAATACAAAGCAGATGAAGGAGCTAAGTAAAAACCCACCAGACCAAACAAATGAAGAGGAAATATGCAGTCTCTTGAAAAAGAATTCAGAGTAATGATAGTAAAGATGATCCAAAATCTTGGAAATAGAATGGAGAGAATACAAGAAACGTTTAACAAGGAGCTAGAAGAACTAAAGAGCAAACAAACAACAAGGAACAACACAATAAATGAAACTAAAAATTCTCTAGAAGGAATAAATAGCAGAATAACTGAGACAGAAGAATGGATAAGTGACCTGGAAGATAAAAGAGTGGAAATAACTACAGCAGAACAGAATAAACAAAAAAGAATGAAAAGAATTGAGGACAGTCTCAGAGACTTGGGGACAACATTAAATGCACCAACATTCGAATTTCAAAGGGACTGAGAAAATATTTGAAGATTATATTTGAGAACTTCCCTAATATGGGAAACGAAATATTCAATCAAGTCCAGGAAGCACAGAGAGTCCCATACAGGATAAATCCAAGGAGAAACATGCCAAGACACATATTAAACAAACTATAAAAGTTAAATACAAAGAAAAATTATTAAAAGCAGCAAGGGAAAAGCAACAAATAACATAAAAGGGAATCCCCATAAGGTTAACAGCTGATTTCTCAGCAATAAACTCTGCAAGTGAGAAGGGTGGGGCAGGACATATTTAAAGTGATGAAAGGGAAAAACCTACAACCAAGATTACTCTACGCAGGAAGGATCTCATTCAGATTCGACAGAGAAATTAAAACCTTTACAGACAAGCAAAAGTTAAGAGAATTCAGCACCACAAAACCAGCTTTACAACAAATGCTACAGGAACTTCTCTAGGCAGGAAATACAAGAGAAGGAAAAGACCAACAAAAAGAAACCCTAAATAATTAAGAAAATGGTAATAGGAACATAAATTTTGATACCTACCTTAAATATAAATGGATTAAATGCTCCAACCAAAAGACATAGACAGGCTGAACAGATACAAAAACAAGACCCATGTATATGTTGTCTACAAGAGACCCACTTCAGACCTATGGACACATAGAGCCTGAAAGTGAGGGGATGGAAAAAGATATATCATGCAAAAGGAAATCAAAAGAAAGGTGGAGTAAATATACTCATATCAGACAAAATAGACTTTAAAATAAAGACGATTACAAGAGACAAAGAAGGACACTACATAATGATCAAGGGATCAATCCAAGAAGATATAACAATTTTAAATATTTATGTACCCAACATAGGAGCACCACAATAAATAAGACAAATAAAAGGGGAAATAAGCCATAATAAATAAGCCTCAATAAATAAGTCATAAAAGGGGAAATTGACAGTTACACAATAATACTAGAGGATTTTAACACCCCACTTTCAACAATGGACAGATCATCCAAAATGAAAATAAATAAGGGAACACAAGCTTTAAATGATACATTAAACAAGATGGACTTAATTGATATTTATAGGACATTCCATCAAAAACAACAGAGTACACTTCTTCTCAAGTGCTCATGGAACAATCTCCAGGATATATCATATCTTGGGTCACAAATCAAGCCTCAGTAAATTTCAGAAAACTGAAATCGTATCAAGGATCTTTCATGACCACAAAGCTATGAGACTAGACATCAATTTCAGGAAAAAATCTGTAAAAAATAAAAACACATGGAAGCTAAACAATACAATACTAAATAACCTAGAGATCACTGAAGAAATCAAAGAGGTAATCAAAACATACCTAGAAACAAATGAGAATGAAAACATGATGATACAAAACCTATGGGATGCAGCAAAAGCAGTTCTAAGAGGGAAGTTTATATCAACATAATCCTACCTCGAGAAACAAGAAACATCTCAAATAAACCACCTAACCTTACACCTAAAGCAATTAGAGAAAGAAGAAAACAAAAACCCAAGTTTAGCAGAAGGAAAGAAATCATAAAGATCAGAGCAGAAATAAATGAAAAAGAAATGAAGGAAACGATAGCAAAGATCAGTAAAACTAAAAGCTGGTTCTTTGACAAAATAAACAAAATTGATAAACCATTAGCCAGACTCATCAAGAAAAGACGGGAGAAGACGCAAATCAACAGAATTAGTAATGAAAAAGGAAAAGTAACAACTGACACTGCACAAATACAAAGGATCATGAGAGATTACTACAAGCAACTCTATGCCAATAAAATGGACAACCTGGAAGAAATGTACAAATTCCTTGAAAAGCACAACATTTCCAAACTGAACCAGGAAGAAATAGAAAATATAAACAGACCAATCACAAGCACTGAAATTGAAACTGTGGTTAAAAATCTTCCAACAAACAAAAGACTAGGACCAGATAGCTTCACAGGCAAATTCTATCAAACATTTAAAGAGCTAACACCTATCCTTGTCAAACTCTTCCAAAATATAGCAGAGGGAGGAACACTCCCAAACTCATTCTACGAGGCCACCATCACCCTGATACCAAAACCAGAAAAAGATGTGACAAAAAGAGAAAACTACAGGCCAATATCACTATGATGAACATAGATGCAAAAATCCTCAACAAAATACTAGCAAACAGAATCCAGCAGCTCATTAAAACAATCATACACTATGATCAAGAGGGGTTTATCCCAGGAATGCAAGGATTATTCAATATATGCAAATCAATTAATATGATAAACCAACAAATATCAACAAATTGAAGGAGAAAAACCATATTATAATCTCAATAGAGGCAGAAAAAGCTTTTGACAAAATTCAACACCCATTTATGATTAAAACCCTACAGAAAGTGGGCATAGAGGGAACTTACCTCAACATAATAAAGGCCATATATGACAAACCCACAGCCAACATCGTTCTTAATGGTGAAAAACTGAAACCAATTCCACTAAGATCAGGAACAAGACAAGGTTGCCCACTCTCACCACTATTATTCAACTTAGTATTGGAACTTTTAGCCACAGCAATCAGAGAAGAAAAAGAAATAAAAGGAATCCAAATAGGAAAAGAGGAAGTAAACTGTCACTGTTTGCAGATGACATGCTACTATACATAGAGAACCTGAACGATGCTACCAGAAAACTACTAAAGCTAATCAATGAATTTGGTAAAGTTGTAGGATACAAAATTAATGCACAGAAATCTCTTGCATTCCTATACACTATGGGTGAAAAATCTGAAAGAGAAATTAAGGAAACACTCACACTTACCATTCCAGCAAAAATAATAAAATACCTATGAATAAACCTGTCTAAGGAAACAAAAGACCTGTACGCAGAAAACTATAAGACACTGATGAAAGAAATTAAAGATGATGGAGAGATATACCATGTTCTTGGATTGGAAGAATCAACATTGTGAAAATGACTACACTACCCAAAGCAATCTAGAGATTCAATGCAATCCTTATCAAACTACCAATGGCATTTTTCACAGAGCTAGAAAAAAAAATTTCACAGTTTGTATGGAAACACAAATGACCCCGAATAGCCAAAGCAATCTTCAGAAAGAAAAACACAGCTGGAGGAATCAGACTCCCTGAGTTCAGACTATACTACAAAGCTACAGTAATCAAGACAGTATGGTACTGGCACAAAAACAGAAATATATAATCAATGGAACAGGACAGAAAGCCCAGAGATAAATCCACGAACATATGGTCACCTTATCTTTCATAAAGGATGCAAGAATATACCATGGAGGAAAGACAGACTCTTCAATAAGTGGTGCTGGGACAACTGGACAGCTACATGTAAAAGAATGAAATTAGAACACTCCCTGGCACCATACACAAAAATAAACTCAAAATGGGTTAAAGACCCAAATTTAAGGCCAGACACTATAAAACTCTTAGAGGAAAACATAGGCACAACACTCCATGACATAAATCACAGCAAGATCCTTTTTGACCCACCTTCTAGAGAAATGGAAATAAAAACAAAAATAAACAAGTGGGACCTAATTAATCTTAAAAGCTTTTGCACAGCAAAGGAAACTATAAACAAGACGAAAAGACAACCCTCAGAACTGGACAAAATATTTGCAAACGAAGCAACTGACAAAGGATTTATCTCCAAAATATACAAGCAGCTCATGCAGCTCAATATCAGAAAAACAAACAACCCAATCCAAAAATGGGCACAAGACCTAAATACATTTCTCCCAAGAAGATATACAGATTGCCAACAAACACATGAAAGGATGCTCAACATCACTAATCATTAGAGCAATGCAAATCAAAACTACAGTGAGGTGCCACCTCACACTGTTCAGAATGGCCGTCATCAAAAATCTATAAACAATAAATGCTGGAGAGGGTGTGAAGAAAAGGGAACCCTCCTGCACTGTTGGTGGGAATGTTAATTGATACAGCCACTATGGAGGTTCTTTAAAAAACTAAAAATAGAACTATCATATGACCCAGCAATCCCACTAGAAAAACAGGCTTGTATCACAATGTTCACTGCAGCTTATTTTACAATAGCCAGGACATGGAAGCAACCTAAGTGTCCATCAACAGATGAATGGATAAAGAAGATGTGGCACATGTAGACAATGGAATATTACTCAGCCATAAAAAGGATTGAAATTATTTGTAGTGAGGTGGATGGACATAGAGACTGTCATACAGAGTGAAGTAAGTCAGAAAGAGAAAAACAAATACCGTATGCTAATACATATATACTGAATCTAAAAAAAGAAAAATGGTTCGAAGAACCGAGGGGCAGGACAGGAATAAAGATGAAGAAGTAGAGAATGGACTTGGGGACATGGGGAGGGGGAAGGGTAAGCTACAATGAAGTAAGAGAGTGGTGTGGACATGTATACACTACTAAATGTAAAATAGATAGCTAATGGGAAGCAGTTGCATAGCACAGGGAGATCAGCTCGGTGCTTTGTGACCACCCAGGGGTGGGATAGGGAGGGTGGGAGGGAGACACAAGAGGGAGGAGACATGGGATATGTATATACGTATACTTGATTCACTTTGTTATACAGCCAAAACTAACACCATTGTAAAGCAATTATACTCCAATAAAGATGTTAAAAAATAAATAAATAAATATTCAAAAAAAAAAATCATCTCCTGGCCTTCACAAGTCTGCTGCCTATATATGTTCCCCAATGTCCATGTATGAAATCCTTGAAGTATTGATTGACCCTGTTTTTGGGGTATGAAATGTACATTTGTATAATTTAAGCATACTTTGGATATAAAAGTCCATTCTAGTTGTAATAATCATAAGTCAGGTCAATGAGTTGTATTTGAAGTGGTACTTGGTTTGCAAACAGAAGTATAAACAGATATAACATAAACTACGTTGACAGTTCTCTCTTTGCCCCTTTCCTCACTTTCTCCCATTCTTGATGCACATACCTGTAAATAAATATTAATGCCAATGTAATCTTCCCCTATTACTTCTGCATTTTTTCATTTGGATGTATTTTCTGGCGTGTATTTACCACATAAGCTCTTAATGAATTCATGACGGATATTTTAGAAATAGACTTTACTTCCAGGTCCTGTCATTGGAAATGTTTTATATTAGATGATTAGTTTGACCTTCATTATATTTCAGAAACTTTCACCCAAGTTCAAATCATTATTTGCAAAAGTGCTCTAAGCACTGGGGCTTCGAAATGGAAAGGAAGCAAGCCTAATAAGTTCTTTTAGGGTTTATAGAAGAAATCAAAAACTTGGAAGGAAGAAGAGGCAGTAAACTGACTGATGATCCCTGCATAATGCAACATACAACAAACCCATGAGGAGCTCACAAGTGTGCATTCTTTCAAATCCGTAGAAGGCTTTCAATCACTATGTAAGTTATATCCCATGTACAGTAGTAAGCAGTCTAGGAATAGTAATTAATAAATAGCAACAATTATATGTAAATTGAATTGATATAAAATAAATATCTCTCAGTGCTTCTGAAAATAAAGACTGATTTAGTTACTACTTAAATCTAATTATAGAACAGATTTTGTTCTCACTAAAACTAGATTTTCTTCTACTAGATAACATTTGATATATTTTGGCACATGCCAGCCTCTATCTCCCAAAGCAGTTATGTCAGATCCTCCCCCAAAGCCCTCCTAAACAAGAATTAAATTAAAAATCTAAAAGTCTCTGGGTAGTATATATCAGGGAACAGCAGCCGTGTTCCCAGTGAATAGACAGCTCAATGAAAAGCAGCTACTATTTTCACAATGTGTCTTGATCAATTTCGGACTTCAGGTTCTAGGAGCCCAGATCCATGCCCATCTGGCAGTGCTGAGAGGCATGCACTTAAATATCTGATGTGCAGCAGAGCTAACATTACCGCACAGGAACCAGGCAGTCACTCACTCCTGATTTTCACCACTCACCAAGTGCAACATATTTCCCGATTTTGCTGTCCAAACCGCAGGAAGAGAGGCAAGGAAGGAGACAAGATGGTAATGCAGGAAAGAGCTAATATAAGAACCAAATGACTCACAACCAATCTGGCAAGCAGTGATCAGGCCTATTGTGCCTCCAGTCACTATTCTGGAGGCAAAACGGCCTTTATCTTTCCCTAAACAGAAAATGCTCCAGTTGGGTTTCTCCTCCTGAAAGCTTGCAGATATTACCACAAAATGCCCCTCACCTGTCCTTAAGAGTGTAACGGGAGGAAGTTAGTGTCTTCTGGTATGATTTCAACAGACTTTATTCTTACAAATGTTCTGTATTCTAATATATATTTTAAAAAATATGTATTTCTTTTCTTTTAGACAATTAATTTATTATGCTAATGGTCCCATGTATAAAATTTTATTTTTCAATAGGGTTATGATTTTAATCCACAATTTAAAATATGAAACGTTTATCTTTTGCATTTTATGGTAATACATGCTTAAGAAAAATAAAAAAGATATTGCTTTCATTTTCTTACTGTTTGTGGATATGACATTTGGTAGCAGCTCTTTAGCATTTACTTTAAGTGTAAGCAGTGTGGGTTGTTGCCAGGGAGGGAAGAATGAACAAAAAGGCCCCTTTCCTTGAAATTCTTCAGTAAAAGGTTGGATACATTTTTGAAGTTCCCTTATCTTTAAGAGTCCCCTATATAAACATAAAAATACAATGCAAAATCCAACTATTGAGTAAAGATATATAGAACTACTTGTCATATAATTACAAACAGAGATTGAAAAATAAAATGTGGATTTAAACGTTCTATCACCCAAGTTATAGACTTTTCTGAGATAAATCAAAATACTTTCCACTTCTCAGTTATTTTTAAAAAATATTTCCTACCCATCAAAAGTGTTTTCTAATTTTTGATAGATGTAATAAAGACATTAGAGGAAAACCTTAAACCATAACCATTCCTATAAATTTGAACCTCACCTATATACTTTATTAAAAGACAAAATATTCCCTTCCTTCTCTTTTTTCTTTCAAAAATATTAACTAAGCCCCTATATGTGCCAGAAACTGTTCCAGGCACTTGAAAGACATCCGTGAACAGAACAATAATTCCTGCCCTTGTGGAGCTCACAATCTAGACAGTAAAAAGACACCTCTTGAAGGAAGAAGTAAAACTGTCACTGTTTGCAGCTGAGATGGAAAGATATACCATGTTCTTGGATTGGAAGAATCAATTTGTTAAGATACTTCCCAAGGCAATCTACAGCTTCAATGCAATCCCTATCAAATTACCAATGGCATTTTTCACAGAACTAGAACACATAATTAAAAATTTTATATGGAAACACAAAAGACCCTGAATAGTCAAAGCAATCTTGATAAAGAAGAACAGACCTGGAAGAATCACACTCCCTGACTTTATATTACACTACAAAGCTATAGTAATCAAAACAGTATGGTACCGACACAAAAACAGACACATAAATGAGAGCCCAGAAATAAACCCACACCCTTATGATCAATTAATCTACAGCAAAAGAAGCAAGAATATACAGTGGATAAAAGACTGTCTCTTCAATAAGTGGTGTTGAGAAAACTGGACAGCTACATGTAAAAGAATGAAATTACAACATTCTCTAACACCATATAAAAACATGAATTCGAAATGGATTAAAGATCTAAATGTAAGACCAGATGTTACAAAACTCCTTGAGGAAAACATAGGTAGAACACTCACACAAATCAGAGCAATATTTTTTTAAATCTGTCTCCTAAAGTAAAGAAAATAAAACAAACTGGACCTAATTAAACTTAAAAGCTTTTGCAAGGCAAAGGAAACCACGGACAAAACAAAAACACAACCTACTGAATGGGAGAAAATATGTGCAAGTGATATAACCGATTAGGGATTAATATCCAACAAATATAAACAGCTCATACAACTCAACAACAAAAACAAAAACAATCTGATTAAAAAATGGGCAGAAGGGGACTTCCCTGGTGGTCCAGTGGCTAAGACTCCATGCTCCCAATGCAGGCGACCCAGGTTCAATCCCTGGTCAGGGAACTAGATCCCACATGCTGCAACTAAGAGTTTGCAAGCTGCAACTAAAGATCCTGCATGCTGCAACTAAGACCTCGTACAGCCAAATAAATAAATGTTAAAAAAAAAAAAAGTTAAAGGGATTCCCTTGTGGCGCAGTGGTTAAGAATCTGCCTGTCAGTGCAGGGGACACGGGTTCAATCCCTGGTCCGGGAAGATCCCACATGCCGTGGAGCAACTAAGCCCATGTGCCACAACTACCAAGCCTGTGATCTGGAGCCCGCAAGCTACAGCTACTGAGCCTGCGTGCTATAACTACTGAAGCCCGTATGCCTAGAGCCCCTGCTCCGCAACAAGAGAAGCCACCGCAATGAGAAGCCCACACACTGCAACGAAGAGTAGCCCCCGCTCATCGCAACTAGAGAAAGCCCGCATGCAGCAATGAAGATCCAATGCAGCCAAAAAGAAATAAATATTTTTAAAAATGGGCAGAAGAACTGAATAGATATTTTTCCAAAGAGGAAATGCAGGTGGCCAACAGGCATATGAAAAGATGCTCAACATTGCTAATCATCAGAGAAATGCAAATCAAAACCACAATGAGATATCACCTCACACTTGTCCGCAGGGCTATCATCAAAAAGAATACAAGCAACAAATGTTGGTAAGGATGTGGAGAAAAGGGGATCCTCATAGACTGTTGGTGAGAATGTAAACTGGGGCAACCACTGTGGAAAACAGTATGGAAGTTTCTCAAAAAACTAAAAATAAAACTGTCATATGACCCAGGAATTCCACTCCTGGGTATATATCTGAAAAAATCAAAAACACTAGTTTGAAAAGATACATGCACTCCAATGTTCATAGCAGCATTATTACAATCGCCAAGATATGGAAGCAAGCTAAATGTCCATCAACAGATGAAGATGAGACACACACACACACATACACACACACATACACACAATGGAACACTACTCAGCCTTAAGAAAGAATAAAATTTTGCCATTTGCAGAGACATGGTTGGACTTGGAGGGCATTATGCTAAGTGAAATAAATCAGACAAAAGAAGACAAATACTGTATATCACGTATGTGGAATCTAAAGAAATACAACAAACTAGTGACTATAACAAAAAAGAAGCAGACTCACAGATACAGAGAACAAACTAGTGGTTACCAGTGGTGGGTGTGGTCAATAAAGAGGTAAGGGAGTGGGAAATACAAACTACTGGGTGTAATATAGGCTCAAGGATGTATTGTACAACATGAGGAATATAGCCAATATTTTGTAATAATTGTAAATGGAAAGTAACCTGTTAAAATTGTATTCAAATTGTTTTAAATTAAAAATTTAAAATAAAATTTTTAAAAAGACACAACATGAATAACTGCTGTGTGACCTTGTGCAAGGCACTTAAAATCTCTGTGCTTCAGTTTTTTCATCTACGGGGATATTAACAGTGTCTATACCATAGGGTTTTGTAAGTATTAAACTAGTTAATACATACAAAGTATCTTGCACAGAGTAAATCCTATATAAATGTTAGTTTTGCTTACCATTACTATTTTTTTCTAATTTATCTAAAAGTATAGAAAAATAAAAATATTAAGTTGAACCATTTGAAACTGACATTTTTTAAAGCAATGGCATATAGTTCAACTTATAATTTAAGAGAATAATTCTTATCTCTGGCTACACATTAGAATTAGCTGAGGGAACTTTAAAACTACCAGTTCCAGGGCCTGCCCTCTCCCCCACCTCAGATGTATTAAGTTACAGTTTTGTGGTTGAGATGCTGAGTGTCATTTTTTTTTCAAAATTACCAGGTGATTCCAAAGAACAGCCAGAGATGAGAATTACAGCTGTTTCTTCACACACTTTTTTCATAGGACATACTGAGAAAATCACAACAATGTGATGTCAAAGAAAGCAGAGGGAAAGAGGAAGGAATGGTCAAGACGCTAAATGCTCCAGAGAAGTCATATAAAAGTGAAATTGCCTTATCATATTTAGGGAGGCATATTCACTTGGGTGTGCCTTGAGTTAATGACTGCCTCCACTGGAAAACACAGCTACTTGAGTTCTGCTCCTGTCCCATTTCTGATACTCAGAAGTCATCCAGAGTATAGGATTTAGGTAGTCAGTTGCGAGAAATATACATAAGGAAAAAAATTTTTCTTTAAAACTTTTTTTTTTTTTTTTTTTTTTTGCTGTACGCGGGCCTCTCACTGTTGTGGCCTCTCCCGTTGCGGAGCACAGGCTCTGGACACACAGGCTCAGTGGCCATGGCTCACGGGCCCAGCCGCTCCACGGCATGTGGGATCCTCCCGGACCGGGGCACGAACCCGCATCCCCTGCGTTGGCAGGTGGACTCTCAACCACTGCACCACCAGGGAAGCCCAAGAAAAATTTTTGATCCACATTCT
The DNA here is from genome assembly GCF_963924675.1 of Phocoena phocoena. NCBI lineage: Eukaryota > Metazoa > Chordata > Mammalia > Artiodactyla > Phocoenidae > Phocoena > Phocoena phocoena. The sequence continues at coordinate 75,247,027 of NC_089225.1, forward strand.
CCTGTCACTGTAGCAGAGCATGAGTAAACAGATTCATAAGTAAATAGACAAAGAAAAAGCTATTAACAGGAAATAAAATATATTTAAATTTTTACTAAGATTTTTCTGTGTACAAATCTGAAAGTATAAAATAGAAAGACAGCGTATTTTCAAACATCTGCTCTTGAGAAACAAAATAATTGTGCTGTAATCCAAAATTTATCATAGGACAAGAAGATCAACATCTACCAATCCATGAGAAACAGTTTGAAGCTGGCTCTCTCAAACTGGAATATGGAAATATTGTTCTTAAAGTATAATGGGTTATTTTAAGAAAATCTTTATAATGTAAACAATTCATCATCAACAATATGAAATCCTTATCTGAGCTATGTAATGGTTGAATCAACAGGGAAAAGGGATCTCAAAAACCTCAGTCCTTAGTCTTGTACTCTTCAATACTTTTAATATGAAGATACAATTTTCTTAAAGTAAGTTTATAAAATCTGTGAATGATAAGGAAATTTTGGAAAGAACATAATTTATATGATAGGATAAACATCCAAATAGCTCTTGACAGATATGAATAACAGGCCACATCTAAGAGCATGAAATGAAATAATAAAATAATTGCTCATCTCATCTCTTTGGTTGGGCTAACAGCCCAGTCTCTATGCTCATATAGCACCTCGTGCATATCTGAATCCCAGACACCATGTTAAAATAATACATTATGTCATAAAATCCCACAGCATTTTTCAATTATAAGTTTATCTGCTACTGCCCCAGCACAATATATGCCTATTCATTCTTACACTTTAAATTATCTAGCAGAGTACCTAACACATTGATAATTTTTGCAGAGCTGAACAGAAATATAATTTAATATACTACTACAGAAATGAACAACAAAATAGAGTAAATAGATGGCATTAGTAAAACAGAAAAAGTGTAAAATGGACATGTGGAAGGGATATGAGCTGCCTTCAAATATTTGAGATATTGTCATAGAGAAGCAGGCATAGAACCATTCTTCATAATTACAAGGTAGTAGAATTAGTTAATGTGTAGTATTTACAAGGACATAGATAAGAATCTTACATCAAGAGAAATAAAAAATAAACCCTTAAAGTGGAAGTTATGGCCATGTATTGTTTTCAGTTTCCTAGCCATGATGTTTTATAATACATATTGGTGGTCACTTCTGGTAGAAGAAAATTGGATATCATTCATTTAGTCAATAATGTTCTCTGTGTTCTGGGTAGAGTGCTGTGCTCTGAGGACATAGAGCCCATGGTTCTACGCTCAGGAAACGTAAAATTTAATGGAGATACAAACAAGTAAATAGGCAATAATGATCATCTTGCGACAAATGCTACAGAGTGCAATAATGGGAGTGCATACAAAAGACAACCTCCTCTTGGGAGATCAGGGGAAAATTCCTTTTCCTGTCTCTACAATTTGGAAAATTGAGGTAGGTGATCTTCAATTTCTTTGAAAACCTGATTTGTCTAGTTCCACACACCCCACCAGTTAGAGGATTATGTACTGAAACAGACTACTTACCTTGAAAGTCAGTTAGAGGTTTGAAGATGCTTTTTGCCTGAATGATAGCCCTTCATGACACATATCTGTCACTCCTCCCTCTGTTGTGCCGGCAATACAATTTCTATCATGTATACACACATATAAGCAATGTGGCTATTTCTATTGTCTTTAATTACATTGATTGGCATGTGACAGACAATATTCTGAGGACATAGTAATTTTTTGTTTTCATTTTCTAACACTGTTATCTATTAAAATAGCAAAAATTAGAACCGCACAATTATGTTAAAATAAATAGATATATAGGATTATAAAAGTTAATAACTCAACTAAGGTGATAATCTAATGATAATTCTTACATGAGGGACAATAATAAAACATCATATATATATATATATATGCGCTCTATTTTTTATACTTGAATGTTTTTATTAGTGATGTGGTCAGTTGTTTTTAATGAGGATTATAAAATGTGATCTATTCTGATTTTTATTTCTAAAAAATTGAAATTGAAAACAATGTGTCCTAGAATTTTTTTTAAAAAAACATGGAAATGCTAAGAAATAGCTTCTGGGTTCTTTGTATAATTCTAAGCCACAACAACATATTCTGAAAATCAAAATTTTTAAAGCTAAGGCTTTTTTTTTTTACACTTAACAAAAAAGTAAATGGATAAATGAACATATAGAGAGGCTGTTAAGGTCAAATTGAAATTTTCTAAATTTAGAAGCAGGTCTTCAAAAAAGGTTACACAATTCACTGAATCAGCAATATGCTAAAGATATATTTCTATTTGAATGTGATTAAATAAAATAGTTAAAATTAAAATACTGTCCCTTCTATAATCTGAAGTTGGTTTTTATATGAGCTCAGATGGCAATTGCCATACTTCTCTTTAAGGTTCCTTAGATTTTTATAACACATAAACTAGCTCCTTGAGATTTAACACTTTCAAACTTGCAACAAAAATTTTAGGACACTGCATCAGAAGGATAGGTACTCTGATGTAGTAATCAACAGTACTTTCAGATATGTTTGACACACTTCTCCAGAAATACTGCAACATGAGAAATCTGGCAATTCTTTAAAACGTTTAGAACAATCTTGGAAACAGGATGTGAATACTTTAAGATGTGTTAAATAATCCATTCACGTTTACCTGTTGCTAATTGTGGCTTCACTTTCATCAGAAACATGGAAACTATCACAAACTCTGCTCCTCATGGTGCATAGGTATTTTTAACTCTTGTCATTTTAGTTTTTTCAGATCTGTATTCTGACTCTTAGCATTGTCCTGCTTTTTATATGCAATTACTATGTGTCTGGGGACAATGTATCCACTGCTGCAGGAAAGGGGAAAAGAAAAAAACATCACCAACACCCAGCAAAAAGTTAGGAGACTTAAGCAAAAAAAGAAGATCAAACATATTCAATACTATGCTGCAAGATAAATTAAAAAAGAAAGACATTTTTAAAAAGTAAAATTGCACCTCTAAAGAATGAGTAAAGGCAGAAGATGAAATAAGAAACGAGAAAATTGAAAATATAAAGGCTCTTAATATATTAAGCTGAAGGTGAATAATTAAAAATATTAGTAGGACAAAGCACATTTCATGGTAACTAATTTGAAGTTAAAAATGAATAATTATATGTGAGCTTTATAATTAGATTGGACATATTACATAATTCTAGCTGTGTAGTCCTATGCCTTTTGTTAATGCCCAATTCTAATGTAAAAATAAGTAAATAATAGGGTATTAAATATCCAGTATGATGTATATGAATGTAATAAATGGAGATATATATGTCAACTATTTTGAGTTATACTATCTAACGAATACTCTAGAGTATCCAAGTGATTAAGAAAAAGCAAAATTTGCTTGCATAGGTTAGCAATGCCTCTAAGATGTTATGTGACTACAAAAGTAAAACCAGCTATTCAGCATCACTCATAGTGATAAAGGAAGGAGAATTACAGGATCACAAATATTGAACACAAGAAGTTAAAATCCAATATGGATATATTAGTAAAGCAATATCACTTTGCAAAATGCTTTAGGATATATATATATATATTGATTCTACTCAACAGAAACTTGAGAATTTTCAATTATCTAATTAAATTGGGCCATAAATTTTGGCTGACAAGAAGTAAGGGTTTTAAAATATATACCCAATGAAAATTCTAAGTTATCTGGATTGTCTTTATATGTGGATTAACAAATGTCAATGTCAGGTTTGACACATTTATCTTCTCTTCATTGTGTACAAACAAGCCAATGTCATGTATAAAGAACCCAGTTCAAGATCGTTGGGGCTTTCATTTTAGCTATCTTTTCTCTAATACTAAATTACATTACAAATTTAAAATTAAGCATCATATTTTATCATATAATTTTAATATTTTCATTACAGTAAAATATATAACAATGTATTAATGTCTTTCTAAATAAAATTACACAAAAATATTAAAAGATCAGTCTAGAAAATGTAATCATTAAATAAATTAATTAAATTTTAGTTCAGTTTTTCAGAATTGTTTGTTTGAATCTTTAAAATTAGTTCAAAATTATCAGGAGCCAAAAAAAAAAAGTCAAAATCAATTTAGACTACCTCCCTCCCAAGGTATTTTTTGTTGTTGCTGTTAACATTTTCTCAAGCATATAACTAATTTTAGGTCTTTATAGTGAGATTGGTCTATCAGGCATTAATGAGCTAATAAAAGGGAAAGATCCTAAAGTTGAAATTTCTTCAAAATTATAACTCAAATTATTACCTAAAAAATTTTCTATATTCCTGCAGAGATAGATAGATGATAGATTAGATAGATATACAGATAGATAAAAAATTAGATCAATAGACTGATGATAGAAAGGATACGCACACATACACAAAAACACACACACACACACACACACACACACAGATCATGCACATATAAAAAGAGAGCTCCCGATATATTTAAAGGTAGGCCTATACTCATTATATATGAAAATAATCATTATTTTAATAAATAATATTTTCGTCTTAGTATATATATAATTAAAACATGTAGTATAAAAGAATATTTTCCCCAAATTTTGGATTTTGTTCTTATATAATTATAATCAGGCCCAGTTAGGAAGTGTTGGGCACTCAATATACACTAACTAAAATTAAAATAACTGGATTAATTTATAAACTATGCATTAAGTCTTTTCCTTTGGACACTTTTATATTCATTTGTTATTCATCTCTTTAGCATAGTTCTTACCTTTGGATTAATATTTAATATAGGAGTGTCCTTTCACTTTGATTTATGCTCTATCCCCTCCATACATTACTGTTGCTTATATATAACACCATCCCGCCCCCCATTGGGAATGATATAGTCCCAGCATTTTCTGGTGGAAGCATAAATCAATGGCCTCACGAATTCATAACAACTTCACTTAGTGTGTGAGATCCTGCTGACCCAACAAAGCAAACCTTACAGTTGTCTCCCACATCCTCCTCTTTCAGAATACCATGTTTGTATTCCACATATGGAGCAGAACAAAAAAGGTAGGAAGAAAAGACTCTGCTATTTGCCTCTGAGAAGCTTCTTTGACATTCTATGATGAGACCATGTGCCTCTTAGAATGTCATATATGGAGAGTTCTAAAATATATGCTATGTATCACACAGGAAAATACACATTCTTTATCTTTATCATAGAAATTCCCTATATCATGGTGGTTATAACCAGTATCAATACAGCAGTCACCTAGACCTCTCTTTGGTTGTCACATATTGTTTTTCATTTAGTGCAGAAAAAGGTTAAGGTACAATCCAGAATCATTCAAGGTTAGTTGATCTTTAATAATGACACACTGACAGATGCCTGCCAGAAAATGGGAGAGAGGGCAAATTTAACAAGCAGTCTACAAGTTGGGTACCCAGAGAGCTTACTTCAAGTCCACTTAAGCACCCAAACATATTCAACTACATGTTTCAAATCCCACAGATCTCAAATGGAAGTATTCTATTTGAATAAAGTTGGAGAAATATTTATATTTTACTGTCGCATTCACAAGGGATTATATTATATATATTGTACATATAAAATCATTTATAATCTTTATAGCAATCTTGTGAGGTACTCAGAACAGGAATTCTCATTTAAAAAACTAAAAAGATGAAGTTCAAAAAGGTTAAGTAGACCAAGATATGAGTGTGTGTGTATGTATCTGTGTGTATATATAAATACATATTAATATATATATAAATATATATATGTATCATCAATACTTACTAGTGTCTTCTCTGTACTAGCCTTGCTCTTGTTGAGCTTACGGTCTATGGGAGGAGTCAATCATTTAACTAATTACTTCATCAAATGTTTAATTATGCTAATAATAACTGTTAAGAATGGAGAATCCGAGAATCACAACTAGCTGTTGGACAATCATCAACAGGAAGACACTGGAACTCACCAAAAAAGATACCCCACATCCAAAGACAAAGGAGAAGCCAAAATGAGATGGTAGGAGGGGCGCAATCACAGTAAAATCAAATCCCATAACTGCTGGGTGGGTGACTCACAGACTGGAGAACACTTATACCACAGAAGTCCACCCACTGGAGTGAAGGTTCTGAGGCCCACGTCAGGCTTCCCAACCTGGGGGTCTGGCAACCGGAGGAGGAATTCCTAGAGAATCAGACTCTGAAGCCTAGTGGGATTTGATTGCAGGACTTTGACAGGACTGGGGAAAACAAACACTCCACTCTTGGAGGGCACACACAAAGTAGTGTGCACATCCGGGTCCAGGGGAAGGAGCAGTGACCCCAGAGGAGACTGAAGCAGACCTACCTGCTAGGTGTGGAGGGTCTCCTGCAGAAGGCGGGGGGTGGCTATGGCTCACTGTGGGGACAAAGAAACTGGCAGCAGAAGTTCTAGGAAGTACTCCTTGACGTGAGCCCTCCCAGAGTCTGTCATTACCCCACAAAAGAGCCCAGGTAGGCTCCAGCATTGGGTTGCCTCAGGCCGAACAACCAACTGGGAGGGAACCCAGCCCCACCCATCAAGAGTCAAGGGGATTAAAGTTTTATTGAGCTCTGCCCAGCAGAGCAACAGTGAGCTCTACCTACCACCAGGCCCTCCCATCAGGAAACTTAAACAAGCCTCTTAGGTAGCCTCATCCACCACAGGGAAGACAGGAGAAGCAAGAAGAACTACAATCCTGCACCATGTGGAACAAAAACCACATTCACAGAAAGACAGACAAGATGAAAAGGCAGAGGGCTATGTATCAGGTGAAGGAACAAGATAAAACCCCAGAAAAACAACTAAATGAACTGAAGATAGGCAACCTTCCAGAAAAAGAATTCAGAATAATGATAGTGAAGATAATCCAGGACCTCGTAAAAAGAATGGAGGCAAAGATCGAGAAGATGCAAGAAATGTTTAACAAAGACATAGAAGAATTAAGAACAAACAAACAGAGATGAACAATACAAGAACTGAAATGAAAACTAAACTAGAAGGAATCAATAGCAGAATAACTGAGGCAGAAGAACGGATAAGTGATATGGAAGACAGAATGGTGGAATTCACTGCTGTGGAACAGAATAAATAAAAAACAATGAAAAGAAATGAAGACAGCCTAAAAGACCTCTGGGACAACATTAAGCACAATAATATTCGCATTATAGGGGTCCCAGAAGGAGAAGAGAAAGGACCAGAGAAAATATTTGAAGAGATTATAGTTGAAAACGTCCCTAACATGGGAAAGGAAATAGCCACCCAAATCCAGGAAGTGCAGCAAGTCCCATACATGAAAAACCCAAGGAGAAATATGCCAAGACACACAGTAATCAAATTGGCAAAAATTAAAGACAAAAAAATTACTGAAAGCAGCAAGGGAAAAATGACAAATAACATACAAGGAACTCGCATAAGGTTAACAGGTGATTTCTCAGCAGAAACTCTACAAGCCAGAAGGGAGTGGCATCACATACTTAAAGTGATGAAAGGGAAGAACCTACACCAAGATTACTCTACCCAGCAAGGATCTCATTCAGATTCGATGGAGATATCAAAAGCTTTACAGACAAGCAAAAGCTAAGAGAATTTACCACCACCAAACCAGCTCTACAACAAATGCTAAAGGAAATTCTCTAAGTGGAAAACACAAGACAAGAAAAGCACCTACAAAAACAAACCCCCCAAAATTAAGAAAATAGTAATAGGAACATACATATCGATAATTACCTTAAACATGAATGGATTAAATGCTCCAACCAAAAGACAAAACCTTGCTGAATGGATACAAAAACAAGACTCGTATATATGCTGCCTACACGAGACCAACTTCAGACCTAGGGACACATACAGACTGAAAGTGAGGGGATGGAAAAAGATATTCCATGCAAATGGAAATCAAAAGAAAGGTGGAGTAGCAATACTCATATCAGATAAAATAGACTTTAAAATGAAGAATGTTACAAGAGACAAGGAAGGACACTACATAATGATCAAGAGATCAATCCAAGAAGAAGTTATAACAATTATAAAAATATATGCACCCAACATAGGAGCACCTCAATACATAACGCAAATGCTAACAGCTATAAAAGAGGAAATCGACAGTAACACAATGATAATGGGGGACTTTAACACCTCACTTACACCAATGGACATATCATCCAGACAGAAAATTAATAAGGAAACACAAGCTTTAAATGACACAAGAGGTCAGATAGATTTAATTGATATTTATAGGACATTCCATCCAAAAACAGCAGATTACACTTTCTTCTCAAGTGTACACAGAACATTCTCCAGGATAGATCACATCTTGGGTCACAAATCAAGTCTCAGTAAATTTAAGAAAACTGAAATCATATCTAGCATCTTTTCCGACAACAACGCTATGAGATTAGAAATCAGTTACTGGAAAAAAACTTAAAAGACACAAACACATGGAGGCTAAACAATATGTTACTAAATAACCAAGAGATCACTGAAGAAATCAAAGAGGAAATTTAAAAATGCCTAGAGACAAATGACAATGAAAACACAATGATCCAAAACCTATGGGATGCAACAAAAGCAGATCTAAGAGGGAAGTTTATGGCAATACAATCCTACCACAAGAAACAAGAAAAGCTCAAATAAACAATCTAACTCTACACCCAAAGGAACTAGAGAAAGGAGAGCAAATAACACCCAAAGTTGTTAGAAGAAAGAAATCATAAAGATCAGAGCAGAAATAAGTGAAATAGAAACAAAGAAAACAGTTGCAAAGATCAATAAAACTAAAAGCTGGTTCTTTGAGAAGATAAACAAAATTAATAAACCTTTATCCAGACTCATCAAGAAAAAGAGGGAGAGGACTCAAATCAATAAAATTAGAAATGAAAAAGGAGACATTACAACAGACACTGCAGAAATACAAAGCATCATAAGAGACTTTTACAAGCAACTCTATGCCAATATAATGAACAACCTGGAAGAAATGGACAAATTCTTAGAAAGATATAACCTTCTAAGATTGAACCAGGAAAAAATAGAAAATATGAACATACCAATCACAAGTAATGAAATTGAAACTGTGATTAAAAATATTCCAACAAACAAATGTCCAGGGCCAGATGGTTTCACAGGTGAATTGTATGAAACATTTAGAGAAGAGCTAACACCATCCTTCTCAAATTCTTCCCAAAAACTGCAGAGGAAGGAACACTCCCAAATTCATTATATGAGCCCACCATCACCCTGATAGCAAAACCAGACAAAGATACTACAAAAAAAGAAAATTACAGGCCAATATCACTGATGAATATAGATGCAAAAATCCTCAGCAAAATACTAGCAAACAGAATCCAACAACACATTAAAAGGATCATACACCATGATCAAGTGGGATTTATCCCAGGGATGCACAGATTCTTCAATATACGCAAATCAATCAATGTGATACACCATATTAAAAAATTGAAGAAGAAAAACCATATGATCATCTCAATAGATGCAGAAAAACCTTTTGACAAAATTCATCACACATTTATGATAAAAACTCTCCAGAAAGTGGGCATAGAGAGAACCTACCTCAACATAATAAAGGCCATAACGACAAACCCACAGCAAACATCATTCTTAATGGTGAAAAACTGAAAGCACTTCCTCTAAGATCAGGAACAAGACAAGGAGGTCCACTCTCACCAGTATTATTCAATACAGCTTTGGAAGTCTTAGCCACGGCAATCAGAGAAGAAAAAGAAATAAAAGGAATACAAATTGGAAAAGAAGAAGTAAAACTGTCTCTGTATGCAGATGACATGATACTCTACACAGATAATCCTAAAGATGCCACCAGAAAACTACTAGAGCTAATCAATGAATTTGGTAAAGTTGCAGGATACAAAATTAACGCACAGAAATCTCTTGCATTCCTATACACTAGCAACGAAAGATCAGAAAGAGAAATTAATGGAACAATCCCATTCACCAATGCAACAAAAAGAATAAAATACCTAGGAATAAACCTACTGAAGAAGGTAAAAGACCTGTACTCAGAAAACTATAAGACACTGATGAAAGAAATCAAAGATTACACAAACAGATGGAGAGATATACAATGTTCTTGGATTGGAAGAATCAATTTTGCATAAATGACTATACTACCCAAAGCAATCTACAAATTCAATACACTCCTTATCAAAATTACCAATGGCATTTTTTATAGAACTAGAACAAAAAATCCTAAAATTTCTATGGAGACACAAAAGACCCCGAATAGGCAAAGCAATCTAGAGGGAAAAAAAACAGAGCTGGAGGAATCAGACTCCCTGACTTCAGACTATACTACAAAGCTTTAGTCATCAAGACAATATAGTACTGGCACCAAAACAGAAATGTCGATCAATGGAACAGGATAGAAAGCCCAGAGATAAACCCATGCACATATGGTCAACTAATCTATGACAAAGGAGTCAAGGATATACAATGGAGAAAAGACAGTCTCTTCAATAAGTGGTGCTGAGAAAACTGGACAGCTCCAGGTAAAAGAATGAAATTAGAACACTCCCTAGCAATGTATACAACAATAAACTCAAAATGGATTAAAGATCTAAATGTGAGGCCAGACACAATAAAACTCTTAGAGGAAAACATAGGCAAAACACTCTATGACATAAATCACGGCAAGATCCTTTTTGACCCACCTCCCAGAGAAACGGAAATAAAAACAAAAATAAATAAATGGGACCTAATGAAACTTAAAAGCTTTTGCACAGCAAAGGAAGCCATAAACAAGATGAAAAGACAACCCTCAGAATGGGAGAGAATACTTGCAAAGGAAGCAGCTGACAAAGGATTTATCTCCAAAATATACAAGCAGCTCATGCAGCTCAATAACAAAAAACAAACAACCCAATCCAAAAATGGTGGAAGAACTACATAGACATTTCTCCATAGAAGATATACAGATTGCCAACAAACACATGAAAGGATGCTCAAGATCACTAATCATTAGAGAAATGCAAATCAAATCTACAATGAGGTATCACCTCACACCTGTCAGAATGTCCATCATCAGGAAATCTACAAACAACAAATACTGGAGAGGGTGTGGAGAAAAAGAAACCCTCTTGCACTGTTGGTAGGAATGTAAACTGATACAGTCACTATGGAGAACAGTATGGAATTTCCTTAAAAAACTCAAAATAGAATTACCATCTGACCCAGCAACCCCACTATTGGGCATATACCCAGAGAAAACCATAATTGAGAAAGACACATGCACCCCAATGTTCATTGCAGCACTATTTACAACAGCCAGGTCATGGAAACAACCTAAATGCCCAATGACAGATGAATGGATAAAGAAGATGTGGTACAATGGAATATTATTCAGCCATAAAAAGGAATGAAATTGGGTCATTTGTAGAGACGTGGATGGACCTAGAGACTGTCAAACAGAGTGAAGTAAGTCAGAAAAAAATATATATATATCGTATATTAATGCATATATGTGGAATCTCGAAAAATGGTAAAGAAGAACCGGTTTGCAAGGCAGAAATAGAGACACAGATGTAGAGAACAAACATATGGACACTGAGGGGGGAAAGCAGGGGTGCAGGTGGTGGTGGTGGTATGATGAATTGGGAGATTGGGATTGACATGTATACACTAATATGTATAAAATTGATAACTAATAAGTACCTGTTGTATAAAAGATAAAGAAATAAAGAAATAAAATTCAAATAAAAAGAAAAGAGATATATGATGAAGGACTGAGTGAAGGCAGGAAAGAGAAGAGATAGACACTGTAAATGTAGATACAGAGTAAAGGAGGGAAAACACATCACATGCCAAAGTCTGATATGAAATTTTCCTTATAAAAAAAGGAAATAATAAGTAATATTCCTTTAAATTGAAAAAATAAAATCAAATCAGCAATTTATTGGCTAGAATACCAAGGCAGAACGGAGATGCTGGAAGCAGGCTTTAAAGACAAGAATAATGGATTCATTGTCAATAAGACCCTCCTTCTCTATCTACCCTCATAGCCCATCTCACCTTGCTTGTTTCCCTTTACATGGTATTTGCATCCTCTCTTATTCAGGTAGTGGTAAGCATGCCTCCCAGGAGTCCATGTGTGGCCACTACAGCAGGTCATGTATCTTTTTCCCAACATACAAGTACATTCAAAAGAGATTTACTGAGTTCCTACTATGGGCAGATCACTTCTTTAGATGTTAGTGATACAGAGTCAAATTTAAAAAATAATCTTTCTGTGTTCATGAAGCTTCCATCTAGTGAAAGGAAGAAGAAAATTATTAAAAAAATAAAAATACAATATGTCAGATGGTGATGAGAACTATGGAGAAAAAAAGGAAACTAAGAATGTGATCTTATTTTGAAATAAGGTCTTTGTAGATGTAATTCGTTAACATGAGGTCATACTGGTTAGGATGGACCTTAAATCCAATGACTGGTGTCCTTATAAAAAACCTATGTGAAGACACAGAGACACACAGGGGAGAACCCTATGTGACAAGAGAAGGAAAGATTGGAGTGATGCATCTACAAGCAAAGGAATGCCAAGTCTTGTTGGCAACCACCAGAAACTAAGAAGAGAACGTGAAGGATTCTTCCACAGCATCTTCAAAGGGAGCATGGGCCTGTTGACATCTTAAGCTCAGACTTCCAGCCCCAAGGAATCTGACAGAATACACTTCTGTTGTTTAAATCATCCAGTTTGTTATACCTTATTACAGCAGCCCTAGGAAACTAATAGAGAGGTCCTCTTACTTCACAGAAGATACTAAGATATGCACATTCCAGGTTTCCTCTTCATGCCATTTAGTAGATACTGCCAGACTACCACCTGAGAGTCATCTCTCCAAATGTCCTGCCACTTCATTGAGCAGAGAATCCTGACAAGACAGCACGGGCCTCAGTTCAAGGGAGTGCAGGGCTGTACTGCTCAATTCAGTCTGGGGTCTTCCATCTATAGATTCACCCAGTGCTGTCACCGAGTTCAAGTAATCACTGCAGTGCTGGCTGGACATGCCAAACTCCTGGCTCTTTTCCTTAAAGCAGCCGGTCTCAGCTACCTAGTCACCAGGAAAGTTGCCCGGATCCTCCAGTAGGTGGCTGATCAGAGATTAGATGTTTTCACTGTTCTCAAGAGGCACCCAGGTGTTCAATGTTTCTCAGCCCTGATGCGTCCGTAGGGAAGCCTTCACTCTCCACTCTGTGTGTTGGGACAGTCTTGCTCTCAGGTGTACTCTGTTTGCACAATCTTCATACTAACTCTTCCTCCACTCCAGCAATTCAGCTGTGTTATCCAATTCATCAGTTGCTACGGGGAGAGGTAGTGAGAACCCTTTCATTTCAGGGAGCTACTGTCCCTTCCTCTGATAATGAGGGGCTGCTGCCCTCAGTGAGCCAGTCTCCTGTCTCCTCTCAGCTCAGACTGCTGCTCCATCTGGTCATCTATGGAGAGATTTTTTTTTATGGGAGGAAAACCCAAAGTTTGTTTTCACCTAGTCGTATTTTAAATGGGAGACAGAGGTAGCAATCCCAACTTTGCTGCCTATGTGAAGAACTTGGGAAACATTGGTCAGTTAACCTCTCTATGGAGACTAATCCCCAAAATGTTATCCTACAAAATGTGAGGAAAGTACCCCAATCACTGCTTCCCAGAGTCCCATAGGAAGTCAGGACTAAGCACAGCTAGGATGAGCAGGCTCTGAGGGGAGAGAAGGATGAATGGATTGGGACAAGGGATTCCAATAGCTCAAGACCCTAATTTACTGATGGAATTTCACTACTGGGGACTCAAATCTTCTTCATCTGAGGCCAAATGAACTGCCAAAGGCTAAGAGTTGTATCCTAGTGTCCAAGTGTTCTCCACGCCTGGCTGTGGATATAGTTAGGCTTTAGCTCATGACGGACAACAGCAGGGAAAGGAAGTAAAGATGCAGACTCTGAAACTCAGGTGAATTAGTCACACTTGGGCCTATGCTAAATGTCAGTCCCATGCAGAAAATCATGGAACAGCCTCAAGGAAAAACTAAATTAAGATTCTAACAGTCACATGGTATGGGTCACTCAGATATAACAAATTCAAATATTTTTGTAGCTTCCAGATTTTCTAGGGAGAGAAAAGCTAAAACATCATTGTCATTTTGTTTAATAAGAACCAGAAAAGGAAAGTGATCTCTCAAATATACATAGCAGAGCAGATGTACCACATTTTGTATCCAGAGTTACTCAAGTGTAACAGGTAAAATCTTTTTGAAATACCTATGCCCCATCTGCCATTACTAAATCCAGGAAAAGGGAGATGCCACCCTAGCAAGTATGACATAAGTGATTTTTCTGAACAGACAGAAAGAGCGAAGGGAAAGCCCAATCTTCTTTCCTTAGTGATTGCAGAATGAAGACAAGAAAGTAGAGGAGAAATAGATAAGAAGGCATATCATTCCCAATCACCCTTCTTTGCAGTGAACTCATGGAGAGGGACTGTGTTGGAGTGTTAGATGGGTTAAGAAGAAAGTCATTGAATAGAGGGGGTTTGTGCTGTTTTTCCACTTGGAATTATAGGAGAAGTCAGTTTCACAGAGTATTACCAAAACAACCCAGGATAGCCCCAGGGTTAGGGAGATGAAGTCCTGACCTCCCCTCACTTGGTCTTCCTAGAATCCCATTTGGTGCAAAAAGTATTGGCAGGCTTCTGTGGGGGGAGATCATTGCAATGAGCGATATTTGTCTATTTATCTGAAATCCACAGGGTATACCTAAGGTTAGGGAGCAAAGAGAAGTTACAATAGGACCTCAGAGGGGACTGATGTGAAGCCAAGACAGCAGGAAAGACTCCTAACCAACGTGAGAAATAACTACACAGGCAGGAGGTCCCTGCTATAGTCAGAGGATGCTAGCAGGACACTCAGCCACCAGGTAAGACCATCATTGCAAAGGTCAGAGAAGCCAGAAAAATCAAGCAAAGTCTTGTAGATGGAAATATTGAGATGTGTACTGCCTTCCTTGCTGCCAGATTACATAGCACCCGTGACACACACGTCACCCTGGAAAGAAGCAGGGAAAAGGAGGAAATCTACAAGACTGCATTATTCAAAAAAGACAAATACATGAAGAGACTGAATTTATCAGACGGATCAAATTTAGTTTCATGAGTTTGTTTTTTCATTTTCTTTTTTCCCCTTGCTGCACTGCAAGATCACATCAGATGTAGAAAACAAAGCATCCACACTGAGACTGCACATCAGAGTGTACCTCAAGTTATCTGAGATCGTAATACATGATAAAACAAAAGCAGACTACCAACGTTTCTTGCATTACTACAGGGGTTCTTGAGTTTTTCAAGAAAACACTGTCACAATGACCACTTGCAGATTTAATTCCATACTTTTAGGAACTAACAAAATAAAGGTGAGACAAAAGAAGTTGTTGAAGGCACAAATTCAAATTTCAATCGAAAAAAGGATAGGGCAGGAAGACAAGGTACTATCTCCAGATTCCTTTCTAAATGTTACTCTTAATTGCTTCATGATTAAAACCATGTTAAAAGCATTTTAGGGTCTTCCCTGGTGGCGCAGTGGTTGAGGGTCCGCCTGCCGGTGCAGGGGACGCGGGTTCGTGCCCCGGTCCGGGAGGATCCCGCATGCCGCAGAGTGGCTGGGCCCGTGAGCCATGGCCGCTGAGCCTGCGCGTCCGGAGCCTGTGCTCCGCAACGGGAGAGGCCACAACAGTGAGAGGCCCGCGTACCGCAAAAAAAAAAAATAAAGCATTTTGCATAAAATTAGCCGTTCGCAATGAAAATTGCCAGAACTCAAATAGATCAACTTTCTAAGGTCTCTCTTTCCAGAGGGTAAATAGTTGCTAAATATAGTGCCAGCTTTAAACAGTTGGTCTGATATAAGAAAAGAGATCCTCTGAGTTTGAAAGGAGCATGAGGTAACCTATTTGGAAGATTCACCAATACATTCTAAAGAAGTATTTTGACAAATGTCAGCTGGTGGTAGAAGTAAAAATTGATCAGTTTAATCTTAAGTGGAGTTGATGTGTCTTCTACGTGTTAAATTCTTGCGATTTTAATCAAATGATTTATGTAAAAAATACTGCACTAATATATACCTTACAAGGACATTCATATTCAAAGCACACGATTATCTGCAATATTCAATCAGCTTTTTATTCTGTAACTAGAATGTGATGGAAAAGAATAGAGGCTTATTTTATGTGAGCAGCAAGTAATTTTCACTAGAGGTACTTTACTATTCCATATCTTTCTCCCTAAGGCAATACAAATCACTGTGTTAAAAAATTATAAATTTCAAATTAAATGGTAATATTTAAAAATAGCATAGAAATGTGAAATACAAGTGGAATAATTTTTAAGGAAGAGAAATATGCTGCTTCTTGAATATGTCTAGTCGTGCAAGCCACTCTAGACTTCTAGACATTATTTTTACAAACTAAATTAGAAACAGCTCACACAACTCTAAGGCTATTCATGTGCTGAATTGTGCCCTGCTCTTGCTGAGAACCCAAAACCTAGCATCAAATTTCACACTGATTAAATGCAAAACAAATATGTGTTGACATGATTCTATTTGTCTTGAAGGAAAATATTTCCTTTTTATCAAGTGTATATATACATATAGTTCAAAATTAGAAACTCTTTCCAAAACCAATTTTTAAAGTTGGAGTTATTTAATTGGGAGTCTATTTTCATTCCAGTTATTTTTTCCCCCAGTAGGTTAAGTAACACATCATTTTAGAGAATTCTAAAGACATTCTCATTATAAGTAGTACTTAGGATTTACAAGAGGTTAGGGGAATAGCTTTTTAATCTGGTAATTGCTTTTATGTGTATTCATTGCCCCGTTGCCCCAGAAACTCAGTGAAATGCTACTTGCTCCCTGGAGAAATGATCAGATCTCTATACTGATAAGATACCACATATATCCAGTTTTTACTTTTTTAACATTAATTCCAGGGAAACAAGAACAATGGTATATGAGATTTCTTTAAAACTTGGCTTTATTCCTAGTTTCCTTGGCTAGTGAATGACCTGAGAGATTGCCTCCTCCAGCCCTGCCTCTGCCTTGTGTGGTATCTGAACAATTCAAAAAAGAAGCCTTCTACCTTTCCCAAACCTATTAATTTTATGGCCTATATCCAAGCAAGATGAATATGACTTTCTTAAAATTAAAGATTTTAAAATGTCACCCTAATTGCACTATCAGCTGGATTTCACAAATAAATTAATAAATACAAAAGTTAAAGTGCATTAAAACAGATTATAGAGGTTTTGTCTATAAAGCGGCCTTACCCTTTGGAATTTTCACTTTTTAAACATGAGCTATTCTCAGGCACTGCTCTGTGTCTGTACTGAGCTAATTTCAGAAACAATCAGCTGCTTGCAGCGCCTCCATATGTCTACAAATATCTGTAGGTGTGAAAATGTCATAAACAAAAGAAAAAGTTCCTATATTAAGCCCACACACCTTACTGTGAAATGAATTAGATCAGAAAATGATCAAAATTTCCATTAAGTATTTTCTGCAGCCAGGTTATTGAAGCATTTATTGTTCTTGAAGCAAAGAATTTCAGATAAACAAAAGAGGCCCAAACTCAGAAATTATCAGGGTTTTTTCTTATCATTCTGTTTTTGTTTGGAACCAACAAAAGTCCACCAGCCTACTTTATTAACTGAGAAGCAAGAGAAAGAAAGAAAAGGAAAAACTCACACTTTAGAAAGGAACTCCCTTCCCCTATTACACTGAAAATTAAAATAACTGACAGAGGAGAATCAGTACCTGTTTATTTTTCTCCTCAGCTTTGCGCATATCACAACTACTGATGCTGAGGGTTATGGTGACTCTGGTTAGTCATCCTCAGCAAGGAAAATTTCAAAACCAAGGAAATCTAAGATATTCTTCTCTGACTTGCTAATCCAACTTTATATGAAAATTACTAGAAAAAAATCATTCCAGTCTTTTTGGTCACAGAAAATGAAACTGAAGATTTATATCCTGTAATAGGTAAACTGAGCATTACTATGAAAAATGAAGAGAGGGAAACGACCAAGCAAGGAGGTTATTTACAATTAAACAAACAAAAGGATTGCTTTAAGAAATGAGTCTTGATCAGGGAATTTGGTGAACTCAGTTTCAAGTTATCAGCCAGAAAAAGAAAACAAAATTTCCTGATACTTCTAGAACTGCACAATTTTAAATTTTAATGCTTTTCTTGTTGCCTCCCATTAAGTTGTTGAATGTCAGTGTACAAAAAGGAACTGTGGTACAAGAGAGACTGACAATCACCTATTTCTGTTACCTTGGCCTCTGTAGTAAATGCTTATGGATTATATATTTGAGGAAACTCAAAATCTAGAGAGTATTGGGGAAAATGTATATGCATTTGGTAGAAATGATGCAATTCTACCACATTCTCTTTGCTTGCTCCAAATATTAAATAAGTAAATTTATTGGAAAAATTCAATCTGAAGTTTATATAAAATCTATGCTTTAGGGAAAATGGAGATAAAAATAATATTTTTTAGGAAAGTATATCCTCTGAAGGAGAGAGATGCCAACTTTCTAGTCAACAAACTGGTTACAAGCTTGGGTATTGGTATCCACAGTCCTCAATTCAAGTACAGCTTCCTACATTCATAGCTGTATAATGGGGAAAGTTACCGAAGTTTTCTGATTTGGAGTTTCTGCTTATTCATGATTTTTTAAAATAACACTTTCCTCTTAGAGCTGTGTTATGGACTGAATGTTTGTATCCCCCTCAAATCCACATGTTGAAATCCTAACCCTCAATGTGATGACATAAAGAGGTAGAAACTTTGGGAGGTAATTAGGTCATGAGGGTAGAGCCCTCATAAATGGCATTAGTCCCCCTTAAGAGACCCCAGAGAGCTTTCTCTCTCACCCTTTCCACCAAGTGGGGACACAGCAAGAAGACAGTCATCTATGAACCATAAAGTGGGCTCTCACTAGACAGTGAATCTGCCAGCCCCTTGATCTGGAACTTCCCAGCCTCCAGAACTGTAAGAAATAAATTTCTGTTGTCTATAAACTACCCAGTCTATAGTATTCTGTTACAGCCGTCCAAACAGAGTAAGACAAGTTGTTACGAACATGACATTAAATTGCTTATGTTAATGTGTTGCACAGTATTTGGCATATAGTATGTGTGCTTTTATTTCTGGAATTGAGATAAACATAATTTTCAAAAGGATAATTTAGGTCACAATCATTGTATTATCAGTCAGTTAATAAAATGGCTCATATCAAAGGTCACTATAAATTTTATTTTATAAATACATCTGTCATACTTTTCTGTTATAACTCCCTTAGGACACAGTAATAGTAACAACAACAGCAAAAATCATTATATAAGAATGTAGGCCATTTTAGCTTTTCATAGAATCAATAAAGCCCAAAACTTAAATATATCAAAAATCCTGTCTAGAATAATTCTTTTCATGCCGTTTCTCAGGTGAAATCTACCTACCTGCTTTTTTCCCATTTAATCAAATGTTTATTCAATGAAAGTATGTATAAAAACTTACAAATCTGATAACTCAACTATATATGAGATAGGATGATGGGATATTCCGTTTTTAACATATACGTACAGCACAGTTATTAACTGTTTTTCCCTTTCCGCTTCAGTCCTTATTTCTGGCTCCTGTTTTGTCGTGTGAGACCATTCTGGTATTGGCTTAAGGGAAGATTAATGAACAACTTTTATCACTTTCAGGCCAATGGAGGAAATTTTAGGTGTTAAAAAAAATTGGAGACTACCTGTTAAGGTAGCATAGAAATTTCTTAGAAAATAACTTGAACTCATTCTGTGAATCTTGTTCTTAAAAACTTTGTGAAACTCCTTTGTAGCTCATGGGTTAATGTGATATCACAAATTTCTAATAAAATTTCAAGACCATGTTACACAATGGTTAAAAACCACTGGGTTTAGATCAGATAGAAGTGACGAGCCTCCTAGTTCTAATGCTTCCTGGCTTGGTGATTTGGGCAACTTATTTAATCATCTGTAAAATGGGAATAATAAAAATCTAACTTAAAAGGACTACTATGTGGATGAAAGAAGATGATGTATATAAAAATACTACAATATGTCATATATAAATGCTGAACAATTGTAAGTTGCTGGTAATATTAATTTTTATAGCCTTTTGACTATATATTTTAAAAAATGTTATTAAGTTGCAAGCAAATGTGTTATGTTTTCTTGGAGAACTTCTAAGTGCAACAGGTAGAAAAGTGTTTTATTAATACTAGATACCCCGCTTTACATTTTCTCCATTCTTTGGCAAAAGAAGAAATCCATTTTTCTTCCAAAGCTACTTCTACAGAATTTCTGTTTCCTTGAGGCTCTTACTAATGGTCATCTACAAAGAGTTTTTTCTCAAAGGACCTTATGCTGAAAGTAGGAGATGAAATAACGTCTATTCATAAGTACATGATTACCAAATAGGGCAGTGTATGTTTTCATTCCTGTGAATCTATGTTGCACAGCCTCTTTGAAATTAATGTCTCTTGTATTTTCCATTGTTCTCAATTTATAGAAAGATTCTATTCTGTTTTATAATCTATTGCTTATCCAACTTCCAGAAAATAGATAGCTGAGATACACTTGTTTCGAAAACATATATAGCTATATTTAGTACCACCACCTACATGATCTAAGTTTAGATCAATACAGGGGTCTCAAACTTCAAGTCCCAAATGTTAAAACAGTCAGTCTCAGAACTCATGCATACATCTGAACACTAAATTTCACAATGGAGTTCTAGGTATTTTTATTTTATTTTATCTTATTTTACCTACTCCATCTAACTTTAGGTCAGTCACTAGAGTTCTCTGCACATATTATACCATTGAGTTGAAGGTGTAATAGAAGTACCAAGAATACTGAAATAAGCTAAATAGGTTACTCATATAAATAATAAACAGTTGAAGAAGTATTACAAAGTGATATACCCAAGAATACAAATGAACAGAGTATTAATTATGCATCTGACTAAATCTGGCCACAGAAATGATCAAAGGAGACCAGTCAGAAAAGCTTCCCGAAAAAAATGCACTTTTGAAGTTGGAAAGGCAAGTGCAAGAAAAGGCCTGGAGGCAGAAACATAACAACATGCAAACCAGGATGAAGAGCTTAGATAGGGCAGAAGATTCCCCCATTGATTAACCAGACAAAAAACTTGATGAATAAATGTAGAAAAAAATGAGTCCCTAGGATGCACTTTTAACAAGTAGTTTTTCATGAAAAGATCAGAAAATTAGTCTTTCCCCTAGCCAGTGTTAATTGAAAATGCAAAGGTCTTTCATGAGCTGATGCAGGTTTCTGAGCCATGTTGTTTTGGTTGTTTTTTTTCTGAATGGTGGCTATAGTATTTTAAAATGACACATGGCATTAGGTCACTGAAAGTATCCAGTTAAAAAGCAATCAGCAAACCATGTGACTGCAATTGTTTCCTCCACCCCACCTCTCAGAGAAGCCATTCCTGGATACCATTTGTTACCTGAATGATTTTACAATGCTGATGAAATTGTTTTGTCAATGTTTGCAAGCTTTCATGCTATTAGCTAGGTTTTCAGCAGGAAAGGGACTGGTTATATGTTCTTTTATGTGCTAAAGCAGCAGGCACCCGCAAAATACAGCTTCATTGATAAATTGTTATCATCCTATGACTTTCAGATGTTAAGCATGCACCTGTTGCCTGCATTAGGAGGGCAAATTAACAGAAAAACATCGGTTTTGTTATATTTTTGAACTGTAGTGGTAAAATATATCAAAACTTGCCTGAAAATAACAAAACATTCTCATATCAATCATAAAACTCATGCTCCTCAGCTTCCTCAGAGTTTCAATTTGCCCAGAAGAGAGATGGATTTCTCTCAGCCAGGTGAGATGACAGGTATGAACTAAATGACCCCAATTTGGGGGCCTTGGCAGAGATAAGGTCTTCAGGATGAGAAGTCAGACTGGCACTTATGACTTTTATCAGAGACATACCTTTTGTACCAATATAACGAGTAAGTTCATTCAGAAAAATATCTGTGCAGTGATAGCAAGATAGATTATGCAAGAATGATAATGCCTGAAGGAGGTAGCTTTACCTTAGGATTTAGGAAGACAGCAAAAGGATTTGCTGAAAGGACTAAATCACAGGTCTAGATAAGAATTCTAAATAACTGATTACAAAACATCACACAGAAGTATATGCAGCCACAATGGATCTACATTGACCTGTGATGTACGTGTGTATGTTCATGTGTGTGTACAGACATACTTCTAGTTTCTCCTCAATAAAGAACTAATGGAGACATTTAGCAAGTATTTTTTTTATAAATTTATTTATTTATTTTTGGCTGTGTTGGGCCTTCTCTAGTTGCAGGGATTGCTGCATGCAGGCTTTCTCTAGTTGCGGCAAGCAGGGGCTACTCTTCGTTGCGATGCGCGGGCTTCTCATTACCGTGGCTTCTCTTGTTGCGGAGCATGGGCTCTAGGCATGTGGGCTTCAGTAGTTGTGATATGCACTCTCAGTAGTTGTGGCACACGGGCTTAGTTGCTCCGAGGCATGTGGGATCTTCCCGGACCAGGGCTCGAACCCGTGTCCCCTGCACTGGCAGGTGGATTCTTAACCACTGTGCCACCAGGGAAGCCCTAGCAAGTATTTTTATTCATCCTGTATTCTTCTCCTTCCACATTTTTAGAACCACCACTCTTCTTATAACACATCATTTACTGTAAGAGTAGCTGTTTCCTTATTTCAGGACTCCTTTTTCTATTTGCAGAAGTCTTTAGTCATTCTATTTGCAAAAGCTCATTTCCCATACAGACTCCATCAATGGATTGCATAAAGGCTTTGCTTATCTCCAATGTACTTTACAAAATGTGAACTGCCTGCTTTTCTTAATGAAGTGTTGGATGCTTCAGATCCCTACAATTCTGAGCACAGGATGCTGCATGGCTTCTGTCACAATCATAATTCTCTCTAGATATTTCTTTGCTAGAATAATTATATCTGACCCAACTATGGCAGGTATAAACCTGACTATGGTCCACACTAAAAACAAATCTTTCCTTCCTCATTCTCAACACAATGACCCTTCCTGCATCACTTTAGTCAATATTTCTACACCAATAAGCCTCATAAAGAAATTCAGTGGTGTTCAAGTTTAATGACTCCAAACATACCAAGATGTAGGCTGACACAGGATAATTTTACTTTTCAAAAT
Organism: Phocoena phocoena; assembly: GCF_963924675.1. Lineage (NCBI taxonomy): Eukaryota > Metazoa > Chordata > Mammalia > Artiodactyla > Phocoenidae > Phocoena > Phocoena phocoena. The sequence continues at coordinate 75,270,337 of NC_089225.1, forward strand.
ATTGAGAGTTTCGATCAAGAATAAAATATTTAGGAGGAAATACATAAGTTATAACTGAATATTTTGTCCACAGAAGAGTCATCTATAGTGAAAGAAGGTAAAGATGAAGAAGAAAAATAATATACTAAACAAATTAGTACAAGACCTCATAAAAACACCTACAGATTCATTATAGAATTAGGGCTACCTTTCCTTAATATTTCATCATAAGTTAGATATATTTGTCATATACTATATAAGTTGAATCTTATATATAAGATTATATCAATATATTGTAAAATTTAGTCAAAGTGGCCAGTTCTAGAAAATATATTATCAGAGCTGAAGGAAAGCTGAACTGTAACTGCCTACAAGGTATGGAGGAGGGGATAATGGAAAACAAGCTGATTTTCATCATAAAATGTGTCAGGTGCAGAAAGTAAGATGGAGTTAACAGAAGCATTCTTTAAAAGCCTGTTTAATGAGGAGTTATACTCCCAGATTGCTCCCCTCCCCAGCCCACTGTCACCTAACATAGCAGAAGATGGGAGGTTTTACCTCTGCAGTTGAAGGAGACATGGTCTGAATTGAACTTTGAGGCAGAGCTGAGGGTGGGACTGGATAACATTCTGGAACCAGGCACATTAAGTAACAGTTTGCACATTAAACTTTGATACCCCTTCCTAGTCCCTGCACTTTTCCCAGAATGCTTGTAGGTTGGTTTATACCATCACAGGCAGAAGAAAGAAAAAATATCCCATAGAAAGACTTATAGATACTATTATTTGGGGATTCCTCACTGAAAGGACCAGATCCTCTTTGGATCACTTCCTGTGAAGCATACCAATTGATAAGTTTCTTTTCTGAACAGAAAACTTCCACTTTTCCAGCCATATTATTTATATTTTCAAATAACACTATGATACAATATTATGTTATAATTATTGTAATAATTTTAATGAGACAAGTCAAAACATTTAGGAACTGTTATTGTTTTGAATTGTTTAGGAGCACTTAGTATTGTGATCGATACTTAAAATATTCAAGATAATTCAACTTAAAATAATTTGTGGTTTACTAGTCATGTAAACAGTATTTAAATGTTTGAGAAAGTGCTTAATAAAATATGTTTTTTTTAATTGGGTATTACATATAAATAGTAGCTATATTCTTCTCACATGCAAAGAAAGGCCTCTGAGCAACATCAACCCTAGAGACAATTAACAAAGCTCAACAAAAGCACGTGAGACAAAGTTCTGAAGCAGTTGGAGGGGAAACACTGCTTTTGAGATAAATGTCTATAGAATATCCAGGCAGAAATACCCAATAGTTAGCTGAAAATACAGTTAATATGTGTCTGGAGTTTATAAGTGATGTTGGGGGTGAAGTATCAGTGCCAAGATAGTAGTTATAGTCAAAAGAGTTGATGAGATGTTCTAGAAAGGTGGCATTTGAAAGCCCTAGGATTTTAGTTCAATCTTAGTTTTTCTGGAAGTACCTTAATGGCAATGTCTTCAAACCTAGTACCACATAGAAGTGAACTGCTATTTCAAAAATTCTAAAAGATCAAGACTTGAATTCAGGCAATTTAGGATATACTTATTAGTAATACTAATATACTTATTAGTAATTGTTATATGATCTTGAACAGGTATTTTCCACCTGTTGGATTCAGTCACATTATGAATTGAATTATTATGTTTTACTAGGTAGTTTCAAAGAAAACTCTTCTATTCAATGATTTTATGAAATCTTATGACATAAACAGCATAGAACTCCTAATTTAGCCCTGATCACAAGTCAGAAATTAACTGTCACAAGTTTTGATATTTCCATATCACAATGATATTTTTAAAAAATGAGTCGGGCTTCTTAGTATTGAATTAATGCTAAAGTATTATTTTAGTGGCTCTAATTTTAGTGACACTATTATTAGTAATCTATATTAACAAAACCTTTTCTCTATAAAATTTAATGTGTTTTCACCTGGAGAAATATTTATACAATATTAAAAAGATTAAGAGGTCTTGATTAGAGACACAACTATTCAGTCATCTCTATTTATAATTTCTATGAATTATAGTTATATATATACAAATTCTAAGACAGATCCATTATCTAATAAACCCACCCCTTTTAGTTAGAAAATACTCAGCTTTAACTCATTATTACTAAATTCAGACCACAAGAATAGTGACGTATCTTCAGTTCTAAATATTTTTTAAATTTTTGGTTACTGTAATGTTTAAACTTTTGGAATATCAGAGCCAGTATCCTTTGTTACAGTTATTCATTATTTTATAGCCAAACTAAGAAAATTAATATATGCCATCAGATCATAAAAATGATAGACTTGTATCTATCATTTTCATTTAGACTATAGTTTTGTTCATCTGAATATAAAAGTCCTTAAGCAACAAGATTTTTCTATTTGATTAACTACCCAGAGAAAATGAAAGCCTGAAAATCTTTTTTTGCACTACTGTAGAAAGCTAGGTGTTTAAAATGAAGAGCATGATTTACTATAAAAAGACTTCTGAAATTATTCATTAAAAGAATACGATAAGGTATATTTTAAAATGTCTTCTTTCAGCTGAAAATTTTCACCTAATTTATTCAACTATATTTCTGAAGACAAAGTATTATTGTATTCCTCCATCCTGTCCTTTAGGAAACAAGTGCATTAATGTCTATTATTCATAGTTATTCTTCTAGATTTGAAAGCATAGTGCAATGCAATACTGACCTGAATTGAATAATGCACAAGCAAGTGCCTTTACTCTCATCTCCTTACCCTCACTCTTTTTTGTCTTCAAAGTTTTCTTATGGCAGCATTTGAATATGGAAAGCTACATTGCACAGTTTCAATCTGACAAAGAATGCAAAGCATTTGAGGTAGACTGACAAAGGGAAAGATTGCATGATCCTTAAACTTGAAGGAATCAGGAATAAAAAGAGAAGAAACATAACAACGGAGAGAAAGAAGATGAGAATAACCAGCTGGCAATAGAGAAATCAGATTTTACTTCTAAATCCATTTTTGATAACTTTTTATAGTTTTTTGTGTATTGCTGAATTTTTATATAATTTCATGCATAGAGAAAAGCTGCAAGAATAGTACAAGGAACTCCTCATACCTTGTATCAACATCCAACAAATTTTTTTACATTTTGCTCAATTTGCCTTATTAATCCATCCTCTTCTGTCTCTACCCCCCACCTCTCTTCTGTCTCATCTCTCCCCACCTCTCATGTGTGTGCACAAATACACACATACACATATGATTTCTTCTGAGCTTTTGAAATTAAGTTGGAAACATCATGTCCCTTTACTCTTACATTATTCAGTGTACACTGCATAAGAACAAGACCACTGTCTTAAATAACCCATAATTCAATGAGCAAAATAGTAAAATACAACATGGATTCAATACCATTATTTAACACATAGTCCATAATCAAATTTTACTAATTGATCCAATAATATCCTATATAACTATTATTTTTCATCTGCCCAGGATTCATCCAGGACTTTGTATTACATTTATTAGTCATGCCTCTTAAAACTCTTTTGGTCTGGGACAGTTTATCAACATTTCATTGTCTTTCTTGACCCTAACATTTTTGAAAAGTTGAGGCAGTTATTTGGTAGAAGAGCAGTTTAGGTTGTCTGATGTCTCCTGATGAGACTCGGGTTATATATTTTGGCAAACTGTTATTTATGTCCTTCTCAGTGCATCATATCAGCAACACATGATGTCAGTTGTCCCAATTTTTTAATGTCAACTTTGATCAGTTGGTTAAGTGATGTTTATCTGGTTTCTTCACTGTATTTTTCACTTTGTAATTGATAAGCAATCTTAGCAGAGATACTTTGATACTTTATAAATAGCCTGTTCCTAATCAAACTTCCACTCACTAATGTTAAATCATTTTGATTTTCTAACTCTATCATTCCTTCCACAGTTATTATTCAGCATTCTTCTATAAGGAGCTTTTCCTTCTCCCTCATTAATTACTTTATTTATTGTGCTATATAAGTATAAATTCTCAGAATTTTTCATTAGTCAATGACTTATAATTCATTACTATCATTATTTTATGCTAAAAATTGTATAATTGAAATGTACAAGGAGAGAACTTAAATGTCTCACAAAAAATAGTATATATATATATATATATATATATATATATGAGATGACAGATGTTTTAATTAACTTGATGGGGGAATCTTTTTGCAATGTATATATATATATATTTATATATATATAAAATCATCACTTGTACACTTTAAATATCTTACAATTTCAATTATACCTCAATAAAGCTAGAGAAAACAAAGAAAAATCTCAAATAAACAAGCTAACTTTACATTTTAAGGGATTCTAAAAGGAAGAAGAAACCGAGCCCAACTCTAGCAGAAGAAAAGAAATAACAAAGATCAGAGCAGAAAAAAATAGAGACTAGAAAAACAATAGAAAAGAGCAACAAAACTACGAGTTGGTTTTTGAAAAGATAAACAAAATTGACAAATCTTTGGCTAGACTAAGAAAAAAGAGACAAGACTCAAATAAATAAAATCAGAAATGAAGAAGATATTACAACTGACCACAGAAATGTAAAAATCATCAGGGAAATGCAAATCAAAACCACAATGAGATATCACTTCACGCCTGTTAGAATTGCTATCATCAAAATGAACACAGATGATAAGTGTTGGCAAGGATATGGAGAAAACAGAATCCTTGTACACTGTTGGCGGGAATATACACTGGTGCAGCCATTATGGAAAACAGTGCGGAGGCTCCTCAAAAACTAAAAATGGAACTACCATATGATTCAGTAGTTGCTCTTCTAGAGTATATCCAAAGGAAATGAAATCAGTATCTTGAAGAGATATCTGCAATCTCATGCTCATTACAGTATTGTCCACCAATAACAAAGATACAGTTATCAACCTAATTTTCCATCACAGATGAATGGATAAAGAAAATGTCATTCTAATATAAACTATTACTCAGTCTTTAAAAAGAACAAAATCGTGTCATTTGTGACAACATGAATGAACATGGAGGACATTATACTAAGTGAAATAAGCCTGGCACAGAAAGACAAATGCTGCATGAGCTCACTTATAGGTATAATCTAAAAAGGTCAAACTCATGGAGCAGAGGATAGAATGGTGTTTGTCAAGATCTAGACGGTGGTGAAAATGAGATGTCAGTCAACGGGTACAAAGTTTCAGTTATGTAGATAAGTTCTGGAGAGCTAATGTACAGCATGAGTATAGTTAGTAAATACTATATTATATACTTGAAAATTTCTAAGAGAGATCTTACATGCTTTCACCACACACAAAAAAGTGAAAACTATGTGAGGTGATGGATGTATTAATTAGCTTGATAGTGGTAATCATTTCACAATGTAAATGTATATCAAAACATCATATTATTCATTGTCATCAAATGTAACCCAGAATTTTGAGGTAAAACCTAAGGATGTCTTCCAACACAGCAGCAACATTAGGTGTTACACTTCTTTTGTATTTATTTTAGTCACCATCTTCATCCTCTAACTCATTTAACATGTTAAACGATTACTTTTCAGTGATTATACAGTGGTGTTTGGTTATAATCTATATCTAAAGCACTTTGACTGTAGTATGTTTTATCTCTATTGATTTGAACTGATAAAAACTGAGTGTCTGCAAACAAGATGGAGATACTCTTACTGCCATCTATGCAGTGTGAGTTAACCTCAGATTCAATTGCAGTAATGAAAATTGAATTTAGGAACCTAAGAAATAGAAATTTACCAAACTGCAAAGCAAGCATGAATTGGCCCCATTGCTGTAACTGTTCTGGAAAGATAAGAACATGAAGTTTCAGTAGACAGTTTGCTTAAAAGCCCTGCTCTGCGACCCCAGATAATTAAAAGTGATTTCTCTGTCCATGTTAGCCAGTCTCTACTCCACCCCACCTCAAAACGCCACCTCAAAATTATACATGTACCAGTCCCAATCCTATAAAACTTTCTTTGTAACTTTCCAAGACCTTGTATTTATTTGTTGGCAAGATTATTAATAAAATCAACTTGTTTTTTGGTAATGGTTTTCCTGGTGATTTTTGTGGGGGCTTTTACAATTTCATGAGGCTCCACGGTAATCTATCTATCTTACATGGCTTAAGACCTTTGATTTGGGACTCTGTGGCACTTCCAAGACCCACCTGAGCCACTCTTACCAGAAGCCTATCCTAGGCTGCTGTGGTGAATAACTTTCTAGCAATATATATGACTCTGATTTTTATAAAGTAAGCCCTCTGCTCCATTTAACTTGTATCTTCAGAATTGGTCCTTCAGGAATATTTTAACATCTAATTAAGATAAATACTATTTTCCTTGGTGAAAACTGCCTACTGTCACTTTTGCATCCTTATTTGTCATGTCTAAAGAATGTCATTCTCTGTTGTGCACTGACATAAGGAAACTCATAGGATAGAAGACAGACATACTACCTACTAAGCCTATTCTCCAAAACTTCCCTGAAGACTAATAAAAAGTTCTCCTTGGACTGTCATCCTTCCTACAACAAACTATGCCTTAAGTCACCATCAAAACTATTAAGAATCCACCTCATGTTGACTTGTGTCGAGGACCTTAATCTTGGAGAAATTGTTTCCCCACAAATTCTGCCTGTCAGGGGCCACTAACTGGTTAGTTGGTGTCTAGACATGGCCTGATCGTCAGGATTGGGGGAAAGGGGACTCGAGACATGGAACATTATAAGCAGACACTTTTAATCAACTGCATTTGTTATTCATGGGTATGTATAACAGTAAATATAAACATTTCCTAGAATCAGGTTCTTAAATGTGTTCACATCCCAATCTTACTTCATGTACATATCACTCTAAATGGCATAATTTTTTATCAAGGACCATTTGGAATTATAGTAGTCATTTTGTGGAACATCTGATATATCTAATATTATATATCTTTGAGGTGGACAATGAAAGAAAGGTAGTAAGATTCTAAACATCCAATAATCATTTTTCCAACTTTATTAAGGAATTATTGACAAATATAATTGTATATGTTTAAAGTGTACAATGGTGATTTGTTATATGTATGTATTGTGGAATGATTACCAAGATCAAGATAATTAACACATCCATCACCTCATATAGTTAACTCTTTGCATGTTTGTGTATATGATGAGAATGCTTAAGATCTACTCTCAGTAACTTTCAAGTATACAACACTTAATTATTAACTATCCAATAATCATTTTTCAATTGATACACAACAATCTTCAAAAGAAATACAGAGCTCAAATTGGCATCCTCAAAGCTCTCTTTGGCAAAGTTTAAAGAGAAAGTCATTTCAATCTTAGATATACTACTCTCTACAGGCCCGTCTCTTCCACTTTATCTTGGACTACCTTCTCCTTATCCTTCTGCCACTCTTTCAGCCTCTACAAGAATGATTCTCTACGAAGAGCCTCTATAAGAATGTTCTTTTCCTCAGAAAGTTCCCTAGAAGGAACCTTTCTAATTTCCCTTAAGGTCTAATAATCCTCAAATCAGGCCTATTATGCGGGTAGAAATTCAATATTTGCAGATGGAAATTCAATATTTGTTTCAGGCTGAACTTCGTGTCATTATCAAAGAATTTTGTAAACAAAAAGAAGAGAAAACTAAATAACACCCCTGTCAATTTTATCATCAGAGACTTATTGTATAGTAAATGGACTTTCAAAAGAGTCTTTTTAGAAGCCCCAGAAAATTTGTCTACCTATGAACAATTTATTGCTGAGTTGGTCATCTTTGTTTGTACCATGTAAGCTTCAAAACAAAATGGAAGAATTGCCCTTGGTCAAAAATACTTATGGGCTAAAAGCAACAGATAATCTATAAAATGTTCATATTGATATGTACAAACAGCCTAAATGATTGGTTTTCTTAAGGTAGACACCAAAGAAGGCAATAAAAATAAAAGGCATATTTATTAGAAACAAGAAGCAAAACATTTAATTTGCTAATTATATAATCATTTATGCAGAATATTTAATATAATCTATCAAAAATGTTACTAGAACTAATAAATGAGTTTAGCAATGGTGCAGAACAAAAGTTCAATACAAAAATAAACAAACAAAAAAATTGTACTTCAATATCTCAAGAATCATTGAGAATTGAAATAAAAGCCAAATTATTTTTAAAAATACCATTAAAAACATAAAACATTTTGTGATAAATTTAATATGATATGTGATGGACCTGTATAATAAAAACTATAAAATAATATAGAGAGAAATTTTTAAAAATGAAGAACTCTACAATATTCAAGGATTGGAAGACTCAGCATTGTTACACTGGAACTTCTCCCTAGTTTGATCTAAGGATGCAACTCAAAACTATCAAAATACCAAGTTTTAGATAAATTGGCCAATTTCTTTCTATGAAATTCAAAGGGCCTATAATAGCCAAAATAATTTTCAAAAGTGAGTAAAATTGGAGGACACTGTTATTTTAAGATTTACTGTAAATCTACAGCAATCACATCACTGTGGTACTGCCGCAAGAATACGCATGTAGATCAATGGAAGTAAACAAAGAGTCAAGAAATAAACCAATATATATATGCTCAACTGATTTTCACCACTAAATTTACCAAGACAATTCAGTGGAAAAAGAATAGTCTTTTCAACAAATATTCTTCAACTAGAATAACTGAATATATATGGGAAAAACTGACTTTGAACTTTCCTTCACATTATATATGAAAATTAACCCAGAATTAATCATAGACATAAATGTAAAGTGGAAACGATAAAATGTCCACAATTAAATGTAGTAGAAATTCTTCTGCAATCATAGGGTAGATAAAGATGTCTTAAATAGGACAAAGCAGCACAAATACTAAAGAAAAATAATCGATAATTTTTACTTTATCAAATATAAGACTTCTGTTCTTTGAAAGACACTGCTAAGAAAATGAAAAGGCAAGCCATAGGCTAGTATAAATATTTGTAAAACATTTATCTGATAAAGGACTTAATCTAGAATATGTATTTTTAAAAGCTGAATTCAATAATAAGATGACAACTACTAACCCAATAAAAATGAGCATAAGAGTTAAACAGCCACTTCAACAAAGAAGAGATATTAATGACAGTTAAGCACATGTAAAGATGCTCAGGATCATGTCTTTAGGGAAATGCAAATTAGACCCACAATAAGATACCACTACGTATCCATTAGAATAACACAGATTTTTTAAAGACTGAAAATGTCAAGTTTTGGCAAGCAAATGGAGCAACCGGCACTCTTCTATATTGCCACTGAAAATACATAATGGTACAGCCATTTGGGGAAAGAGTTTGTCATTTTCTTATAAAGATAAACATGCATCTACCATATGACCAAGCAATCTCACTCTACATATTTTTCCATAAGACATGGAAACACACTTACCTCAAAGATTTGTACACCAATATTCACAGACTTGATTCCTGACTTAGTTTTATAGATGGCATTTACTTAAAGATTGAACAAAGAAAATACCAGGCTAAGTATGCAGTAACCATCTTTGTTTAACCTTTAGAATTCAATCCTTTACCAGAGGCTTAGCACAAATTCCTAGAGGAAGTTTTAGCTTTGTCTAGAGCCTGCCAATTTGCCAAAGAAAGAAAGCCAGTATCTATACTGATAGAAGATATGCCTTTGGGGTCGTACATGACTTTGGCATGCTATGGAAAAGGGAAAATTCCTTATAGCTGATGCCCTCAATACAAATATCAGGTAAATACAAGAATTATTAGAATCTTTTCAATTGTTGAAACAAATAGGTATCATTTAAATAGAAGTCACAATATAAAGGACAAACTCCAGAAACATGGCTGTTCAGTGAAAATATAATCAAGCCATAAGTATTAGCCAAATTTATATTTTTGAATTTTATAGCTGCTACTTCAAAAAAATTGAAATCAAATGTGCATTTAATTTGAATAATATGTTAAACATATGTGACCAAAATATTATGATTTTAATATGTAACCAATACAATAATATTAATTCTATATTTTACATTTTTTCTTTTTATTAAGTATTCAAAACGCAATGTGTATTTCACACTTACAGTACATCTCCATTCAGACTAGCCAAAATTCAAGTTTTCAGTAGTCATATATGGCTAATGCCTATTGTATTGTACTGTATTATCCAAGCTCTAGACACTGACATTAGACATGCCCTGGCTCTCATCACCATTCCAAACAAGCTCCCTTAACATAGACTGGCATAAAAAAGCCATTCAATGATTGAGGGATAAATCTATGATTTCTTTCAAAGAGTCCATTATAAAAGCTAAGCTTAGATTCTGAGAAAAACACTGTGAATGATCTGGTTGAATAATTCATAAAGATAAATTTTGTGATACCAAAACAGCTGAGTGTTGGTACCTGATAGCCTCAAATGGCTATTCATGAAAATTATTCATGAAAATTCCCATTATAAAAGACAAAAGTTGCTTACCATGGAACACTAATATTGATGAGTGATGATGTGGCTGGTTCACAACTCATAATCAACATAATTCTGGAAAAAAAACATGAATCACTTGGAGATATCTTCACCTATTTGGTCTTGCATCTTCTTTAAGCTAAGTTAGTTAAATATTATAAGGGGGGTCTTCCCTGGTGGCGCAGTGGTTGAGAATCTGCCTGCCAATGCAGGGGACACAGGTTCGATCTCTAGTCTGGGAGGATCCCACATGCCGCGGAGCAACTAGGCCCGTGAGCCACAACTACTGAGCCTGCGCGTCTGGAGCCTGTGCTCGGCAACAAGAGAGGCCACGATAGCGAGAGGCCCGCGCACTGTGATGAAGACTGGCCCCCGCTTGCCACAACTAGAGAAAGTCCACGCACAGAAACGAAGACCCAACACAGTCAAAAATACATAAATAAAGGAGATGCTTTAAATAAAAATTTAAAAAAATATATTATAAGGGGCTAATTCAGTATATTTTCCAAACTGTCTTATCCTCAAGAAATTAAGGCTGCTTTTCCACATCTCTCTTCTCCACCATTGCAAAACCCTCAACCTGAATGTTCGGTATTTTGAAAAAGTTAACAAAGAAAGGCTACACATGAACCTGGCTGGAAAGAATCCTATCAAGTACTATTGACTACACACAGTAATCAAATTCAGTGAGTTGACACCTGGGTCCATATTCCACAATATAAGAAGTCCAATTCCATTTGACAATCCAAACTCTTGAGTGATCTCAAGATAAGGCCTCCAGATAGTCTCCAAACATAGATGAAATCATAAAGCAGACAACTTCTACCATGATTTTGGATCAGGTACATGACTTCTTGATGTCAACAGTTTCTGTTCAAAACCCATTTGATAAAATCCAGATGACCAGAAACACAAATAATCATGTTTTAATCTGCATGATCATGTTCTTTATTTTCCTGGATATTTTATTTTCTCTCTGTTGGCTTAAGGTTCTAGAAGGTTATAACACTTGTAGCTCCTTCACCATTGCTTCCTAAATGTCCCTACTCTTATTACTGTTCTTATCATCCTTCATCCAATGCCTGGCTATGATTTGGTCACAATTTGGCTAAAAGATACAATCAAATCAAAAGTCAAATTGTTCCCTATTTTCTCTGGGTGCCATCCAGCTTCCCTTCGTACCAGTCCCATCTATAGAATCAATTGGTTTCATGAGTATTCGTTTTCAACCACTATATGGCAAACACAACCCTAATCAGTCAAAGGTCTAAAACTCCCTATGACATAATACCTAGCATTGACCATTTCCATCTCTAACAAAACAAACCTGACACATTTCACAAGAAGTGGACTTTGTAACTGAACATTCACAGAAATAGAACATAATGATGAACTAAGAAATGGGTTGTACGTATACACATGCTCTTCTCTTTTAGCTATTATTGAAACTCTATTCTCTTTTTTTTCTTTTCTTTTAAACATCTTTATTGGAGTATAATTGCTAACACACCATTGTAAAGCAATTAAACTCTGTTCTTAATAGCATTCTCCATTGCCAGAAAGACTACGCATAAAGCTTTGATGGTGATCTTTATGGGAAAGTAGACAAAGTATTCTTTTCATATTAGTTTATTTAGCTGATTGTGCCTGTTATTGTCAGTTTTAAAATAGAACAGTAATTTTTATTTATTTATTTTAATTTTTAAATTTAATTTTATTTTTTTATACTACAAGTCCTTATTAGTCATCATTTTATACACATCAGTGTATACATGTCAATCCCAGTCATCCAATTCATCACACCGCCACCCCCAACTCCGCGCTGCTTCCCCGCTTGGTGTCCATACATTTGTTCTCTACATCTGTGTCTCAATTTCTGCCCTGCAAACGGGTTCATCTGTACCATTTTTCTAGTTCCACATATATGCATTAATATACGATATTTGTTATTCCCTTTTCGACTTACTTCACTATGTATAACAGTCTCTAGATCCATCCATATGACAACAAATGACCCAATTTAGATCCTTTTTATGGCTGAGTAATATTCCATTGTATATATGTACAACATCTTCTTTAACCATTCATCTGTCGATGGGCATTTAGGTTGCTTCCATGAACTGGCTATTGTAAATAGTGCTGCAATCAACATTGGGGTGCATGTGTCTTTTTGAATTATGGTTTTCTCTGGGTATATGCCCAGTAGTGGGATTGCTGGGTCATATGGTAATTCTATTTTTACTTTTTTAAGGAACCTCCATACTGTTCTCCATAGTGGCTGTATCAATTTACATTCCCACCAACAGTGCAAGAGGATTCCCTTTTCTCCACACCCTCTCCAACATTTGTTGTTTGTAGATTTTCTGATGATGCCCATTCTAACTGGTGTGAGGTGATACATCATGATAGTTTTGATTTGCATTTCTCTAATAATTAGTGATGTTGAGCAGCTTTTAATGTGCTTCTTGGCCATCTGTATGTCTTCTTTGGGGAAATGTCTATTTAGGTCTTCTGCCTATTATTGGATTAGGTTGTTTGCTTTTTTAATATTGAGCTGCATGAGTTGTTTATATATTTTTGAGATTAATCCTATGTCCGTTGATTCATTTGCAAATATTTTCTCCCATTCTGAGGGTTGTCTTTTCGTCTTCATTATGGTTGCCTTTGCTGTGCAAAAGCTTTGAAGTTTCATTAGGTCCTATTTGTTTATGTTGGTTTTTATTTCCATTACTCTAGGAGGTGGATCAAAAAAGATCTTGCTGTGATTTATGTCAAAGAGTGTTCTGCCTATGTTTTCCTCTAAGAGTTTTATACTGACCAGTCTTACATTTAGGGCTCTAATCCATTTTGAGTTTATTTTTGTGTATGGTGTTAGGGAGAGTTCTAATTTCATTCTTTTACATGTAGCTGTCCAGTTTTCCCAGCACCACCTATTAAGAGCCTGTCTTTTATCTATTGTATAGCCTTGCCTCCTTTGTCATAGATTAGTTGACCATAGGAGCATGGGTTTATGTCTGGGCTTTCTATCCTGTTCCATTGATCTATGTTTCTGTTTTTGTGCCAGTACCACATTGTCTTGATTACTGTACCTTTGTAGTATAGTCTGAAGTCAGGGAGTCTGATTCCTCCAGCTCCATTTTTTTCCCTCAAGACTGCTTTGGCTATTCGGGGTCTTTTGTGTCTCCATAGACATTTTAAGATTTTTTGTTCTAGTTCTGTAAAAAATGTCATTGGTAATTTGATAGGGATTGCACTGAATCGGTAGAATGCTTTGGATAGTACAGTCATTTTCACAATATTGATTCTTCCAATCCAAGAACATGGTATATCTCTCTATCTGTTTGTACCATCTTTAATTTCTTTCATCAGTGTCTTACAGTTTTCTGCATACAGGTGTTTTGTCTCCCTAGGTAGTTTTATTCCTAGGTATTTTATTCTTTTTGTTGCAGTGGTAAATGGGAGTGTTTCCTTAACTTCTCTTTCAGATTTTTCATCATTAGTGTATAGGAATGCAAGAGATTTCTGTGCATTAATTTTGTATCCTACAACTTTACCAAATTCATTGATTAGCTCTAGTACTTTTCTGGTGGCTTCTTTAGGAGTCTCTATGTATAGTATCATGTCATCTGCAAAACAGTCACTGTGACTGTTTTACTTCTTCTTTTCCAATTTGTATTCCTTTTACTTCTTTTTCTTCTCTGATTCCCATAGCTAGGACTTCCAAAACTATGTTGAATAATAGTGGCGAGAGTGGACATCCTTGTCTTTTTCCTAATCTTAGAGGAAATGCTTTCAGTTTTTCACGATGGAGAATGATGTTGGCTGTGGGTTTGTTGTATATGCCCTTTATTATGTGGAGGTAGGTTCCCTCTATGCCCACTTTCTGGAGAGTCTTTATCATAAATGGGTGTTGAATTTTGTCAAAAGCTTTTTCTGCATCTATTGAGATGATCATAGGGTTTTTCTTCTTCAGTTTGTTAATATGGTGCCTCACATTGATTGATTTGCATATATTGAAGAATCCTTGCATTCCTGGGATAAATCTCACTGGATCATGGTGTATGATCCTTTTAATGTGTTGTTAGATTTTGTTTGCTAGTATTTTGTTGAGGATTTTTGCATCTATTTCATGAGTGATATTGGTCTGTAATTTTCTTTTTTTGTAGTATCTTTGTCTGGTTTTGGTATCAGGTTGATGGTGGCCTCACAGAATGAGTTTGGGAGTGTTCCTTCCTCTGCAATATTTTGGAAGAGTTTGAGAAGGATGGGTGTTAGCTCTTCTCTAAATGTTTGATAGAATTCACCTGTGAAGCCATCTGGTCCTGGACTTTTGTTCGTTGGAATATTTTTAATCACAGTTTCCATTTCATTACTTGTGATTGGTCTGTTCATATTGTCTGTTTCTTCCTGGTACAGTCATGGAAGGTTATACCTTTCTAAGAATTTGTCCATTTCTTCCAGGTTGTCCATTTTATTGGCACAGAGTTGCCTGTAGTAGTCTCTTAGGATACTTTGTATTTCTGTGGTGTCTGCTGTAACTTCTCCTTTTGTATTTCTAATGTTACTGATTTGAGTAATCTCCATCTTTTTCTTGATGAGTCTGGCTAATGGTTTATCCATTTTGTTTATCTTCTCAAAGAATTAGCTTTTAGTTTTATTGATCTTTGCTATTGTTTTCTTTGTTTCTATTTCACTTATTTCTGCTCTGATCTTTATGATTTCTTTCCTTCTGCTAACTTAGGGTTTTGTTTGTTCTTCTTTCTCTAGTTCCTTCAGGTGTAAGGTTACATTTTTTTGAGATTTTTTTTGTTTCTTGAAGTAGGCTTGTATAGCTATAACCTTCCCTCTTAGAACTGTTTTTGCTGCTTCCGATAGGTTTTGGATCATCGTGTTTTCATTGTCATTTGTCTCTATGTATTTTTTGATTTCCCTTTGATTTCTTCAGTGATCTCTTGGTTATTTAGTAAAGTATTCTTCAGCCTCCATTGTTTGTGTTTTTTACATTTTTTCCCTGTAATTCATTTCTAATCTCATAGTGTTGTACAAGGTCAGAAAAGATGCTTGATATGATGTGAATTTTCTTAAATTTACTGAGGCTTGATTTGTGACCCAAGGTGTGATCTATCCTGGAGAATGTTCCGTGCGCACTTGAGCAGAAACTGTAATTTGCTCTTCTTGAATGGAAAGTCCTATAAATATCAATTAAATCTATCTGGTCTATTGTGTAACTTAAACCTTCTGTTTCCTTATTTATTTTCATTTTGGATGGTCAGTCCATTGGTGTAACTGAGGTGTTTACGTTCCCCACTATTATTGTGTTACTGTTGATTTCCTCTTTTATAGCTGTTAGCAGTTGCCTTATGTATTGTGGTGCTCCTATGTTGGGTGCATATATATTTATAATTGTTATAGCTTCTTCTTGGATTGATCCCTTGATCAGTATGTAGTGTCCTTCCTTGTCTCTTGTAACTTTCTTTATTTTAATGTCTATTTTATCTGATATGAGTATTGCTATTTCAGCTTTCTTTTGATTTCCATTTGCATGGAATATCTTCTTCTATCCCCTCACTTTCAGTCTGTATGTGTCCCTAGGTCTGTAGTGGGTCTCTTGTAGACAGCATATATATGGGTCTTGTTTTTGTATCCATTCAGCAAGCCTGTGTCTTTTGGTTGGAGCATTTAATCCATTCACGTTTAAGGTAATTATCGATATGTATGTTCCTATGACCATTTTCTGAATTATTTTGGGTTTGTTTTTGTAGGTCCTTTTCTTCTTTTGTGTTTCCCACTTAGAGACGTTTCATTAGCATTTGTCGTGGAGCTGCTTTGGTGGTGCTGAATTCTCTTAGCTTTTGCTTGTCTGTAAAGCTTTGATTTCTCCGTCAAATCTGAATAAGATCCTTGCCACATAATCTTGGTTGTAGATTCTTCCCTTTCATAACTTTTAATATATCATGCCACTCCCTTCTTGCCTGTAGAGTTTCTGCTGAGAAATCAGCTGTTAATCTTATGGGAGTTCTCTTGTATGTTATTTGTCATTTTTCCCTTGTTGCTTTCAATAATTTTTCTTTCTGTTTAATTTTTGTCGATTTGATTACTATGTGTCTTGGTGTGTTTCTCCTTGGGTTTATCCTGTATGGGACTTGCTGCACTTCCTGGACTTAGGTGGCTATTTCCTTTCCCATGTTAGGGACGTTTTCAACTATAATCTCTTCAAATATTTTCTCTGGTCCTTCCTCTCTCTCTTCTCCTTCTGGGACCCCTATAATGTGAATGTTGTTGCATTTAATGTTGTCCCAGAGGTCTCTTAGGCTGTCTTCATTTCTTTTCATTCTTTTTTATTTATTCTGTTCCACAGCAGTGAATTCCAACATTCTGTCTTCCATGTCACTTATCTGTTCTTCTGCCTCAGTTATTCTACTATTGATTCCTTCTAGTGTAGTTTTCTTTTCAGTTATTGTATTGTTCATCTCTGTTTCTTTGTTCTTTAATTCTTCTAGGTCTTTGTTAAACATTTCTTGCATCTTCTCAATCTTTGTCTCCATTGTTTTTCCGAAGTCCTGAATCATCTTCACTATCTTTTCTGAATTCTTTTTCTGGAAGGTTGCCTATCTCCACTTCATTTAGTTGTTTTTCTGGGGTTCTATCTTGTTCCTTCACCTGGTACATAGCCCTCTGCCTTTTCATCTTGTCTATCTTTTTGTGAATGTGGTTTTTCTTCCATAGGCTGTGGGATTGTAGTTCTTCTTGCTTCTGCTGTCTGCCCTCTGGTGAATGTGGCTATCTAAGGGGCTTGTGCAAGTTTCCTGATGGGAGGGACTGGTAGTGGGTAGAGCTGACTGTTGCTCTGGTGGGCAGAGCTCAGTAAAACTTTAATCTGCTTGACTGCTCATAGGTGGGGCTGGGTTCCCTCCCAGTCTGTTGTTTGGTCCGAGGCAACCCAACACTGGAGCCTACCTGGGCACTTTGCTGGGGCTAACGGCAGACTCTGGGAGGGCTCACACCAAGGAGTACTTCCCAGAACTTCCACTGCCAGTGTCCTTGTCCCCACGGTGAGCCAGAGACTCCCCCCACCTCTGCAGGAGACCCTCCGACACTAGCAGGTAGGTCTGGTTCAGTCTCCCTTGGGGTCACTGCTCCTTCCCCTGAGTCCTGATGTGCACACTACTTTTTGTGTGCCCTCCAAGAGTGGAGTGTTTGTTTTCCCCAGTCCTTTCAAAGTCCTGCAATCAAATCCCACTAGGCTTCAGAGTCTGATTCTCTAGGAATTCCTCCTCATGTTGCTGGACCCCCAGGTTGGGAAGCCTGATGTGGGGCTCAGAACCTTCACTCCAGTGGGTTGATTTCTGTGGTATAAGTGTTCTCCAGTCTGTGAGTCACCCACCCAGTAGTTATGCGATTTGATTTTACTGTGATTGTGCCCCTCCTACAATGTCCTTTTGGCTTCTCCTTTGTCTTTGGATGTGGGGTATCTTTTTTGGTGAGTTCCAGTGTCTTCCTGTCGATGACTGTCCAGCAGCTAGTTGTGATTCTAGTGTTCTCAGAAGAGAGAGTGAGAGTACGTCCTTCTACTCCGCCATCTTGGTTCACGGCCCAGAACAGTAGTGTTTAGAGGAAAAAATTAAATTTGCTGAAGTTGGTTGTCCTTTAACCCAAACCACATTTAATACCATGGTCTCATTTGCTGTATATAGCATACACATACACACACACACACACACACACACACACACACACACACTTATAAACACACACATAATATATGGATACACACACAGTATTTTCCAAATTGGCAAATCATTCATATGCATAGTTAATCCATTGTCACTAAAATAATAATCTCAGGGAAAAGAAACATTAGGAACTCTGAGTAGGAAAACTCTTCTGAAAACCCTGACATGAGTAAACAGAATCTTTGAAGGCATGAAAACACAAGACAGTAAAGATGGGAGAAAGTGACATTCACGAAACGTCTGTATTTCTGACTTCTTGGTTAGACAAGTCCTCCTTAGCTGTTCTGAGACTTTGAAGTTTACCTAATTTACCACCCATTTATAAATAAATCAAACAGAAGCTACAAAAGGAAGCCAAATCACCCATCATGCCTTTAGAGGCTTACTCTACCTAAAAACAAACATCATTTAATTTCAGTTTACTGTAGCAGAAAGTAGAAATAACACAGAGTCTTTATAATCCTGGTACTGCCTCCTGACACGTGCCAAGTTGCTGAGTGATTTCAATATCAGGGTTGACTAATAATTTTCATCATTTATTTTAAATGAACAGTGACATGTTATTAATTAATATTAATCAGGAAATTACCACATAAGCAGAAAAAGAATGGTTGCCCACACATGGCTCATTAGGCTTATGTAGCTTAAGACATGAACTGGAATTTTAGACTCATGGTTTACGGAATTTTATAGAAACAACTCATTCAAATATTTCTAACATAATATGAAAGATAAAAAATAAATTTTAAGAAAATCTTAAAGAAATGAAATGTGACTTTTGGCCCATAACCTTGGCTAAAGGAGAAAGAAATATACTTTTCACAGCAAAAGAAGTGCTACAGATCAAAGAATAAAGGTCACATGTGAAGAAGAAATCCTATCGATGAATGAATATCTCCACATGTTATTTTGTGTTTTATTTCCCATTTATAGGAGAAGGCAGAGCAGAATAATATGTAATAAATTGTTAATTCAAAACTGCAACTTAACCATTAATTTGATCCTTTTTGCTGATTTGAAGAAGATATATTACCAAGTAAAAATAAGAAAATCATATCTACTTCTGTATTTTCTATGCATCTGAGGCCTTTGGCAGACATTTTCTTGAAAATTAATGAAGTGAGCTTGTCACTTGAAAGAAAACAGCTGATATTTGTTGCAAAGGTTTCAGCATCATTCATGGTAACTAACATAATGCATGGGTAAAAGATCCATTCAAAGAGCAAGAAAGGCCAGTGGATTTCACAAAGCTTTTTGATGTGGTTTCTGATTGCACACTGCAACTAACCTCTAAGAAACTAACAGTTCTAAGTGGGTGGTTGCAGTATTAAGAAAAAGTGTTGAAAATAATACTACCTTTTTCAACTGTGAGGCCAAATTATCCTCATACATTTCAACTAAAACAACATATTGCAACAAATTAATGAGACTCCAGATGTCTTATATTTCACCAGCTATTAAATAAATTTGCAAAACTGTAAAACAATGGTATTCTTCCTGTGGGAGGCCAAATTCTCAGATGGCTTCCAAGATTCTTTTCTGCTGGTGTAAATGCCCAGTATAATCACCTCTCCTTAAGTGTGGGCAGGACCTGTGAATATAATGGCATAGTCATGCTCCTGATTACATTACATTATATGACAAAGGTGATAGGATAGTAATGTCCCTGGTTGTTACCTTATCTAAGACTCAATGTAGACTGAAAATAGTTTCTCTGTTGGCTTTGCAAAAGTAAGCTGCCATGTTGTGACACAGTATATATACAGTAAAATTGCATTTCCATAAGCTCCAAAATAGGTGAAACCAATCTATGGTGTTGGAAATCACAATAATGGTTACCTTTGCAGAAGCATGGAAAATAGTGACTAAAAGGGGGCATGGAGAGAACATCTGGGGTGTTGGTAATGATCTATGTCTTCTGGATGCTGGTTACATGCGTTTGTTTAATTTATAAAACTTCAAGTAGCTGTACTATTGTGATTAGTGCCTTTTGATGTATGCATGTTATACCAACTCAGTCATTATATTGAACAAGCATATTTTACCACCCTCTTCTATAACCAACAATACTACATAAGACAAAGTGTTTTGGAGTTCAATTGCTGGGTAACAAATTAGCACAAATTTAGGAGCTTTAAATAACATACGTTTTCATTGCACAGTTCCAATGGGTCAGGAGTCTGTACACAGCTTAGCTGGGTCCTCTGCTCAGGGTTTCTCAAGACTGCCATCAAGGTGCCAGCTAGGGTAGGTTTTTTCATGGAGCTCAGAGTCCTCTTCCAAACTCAAGAGATGGTTAGTAGAATTTATTTCCCTTGTGTCTGTATGACTAGTGTTCTCAGCTCCTAGCGGCTACCCTCAGTTCCCTGCTATGTGGCCCTCTCCATAGACAGATCACAGTAGCTTCTTTCTCCAAGGCCAGCAGGAGACTCTCTCCTTCTAAGACTGCATCTTATATAATGTAAGGGAATGACACCCTATCAACTTTGCCACATTCAATTGTTAGAAACAAACCACAGGTTCCATCTGTACTCAAGAGGGGGAGATTATACAAAGGAAGAGGAAGGGATTATTGGAAGTTGTTCTAGAGTTTATCCACTACGCAGAGTATCAGTGACTGCTATTTTTTTAAAAATGACCATTCTTTATGTAGCATTTCTTCAAGCCCAGAAAATTTCACTTGGGAGATTTCCAAAATTAATTTCTCTCTTGAGAAGCTTTAGGAGCTCCTTTAGAAAATGTCATTATAGCTGGGCATGTATCAAATGATGACTAGTTTTTAGAATAAAAAATATTAAAATCAGCATGCCCTTGCTGTGTTAATCAGAGACTTCTGGGTTGTTAAATTAGCATGAATTATAAGAGTAAGTATTTTCCCAGTCTTTTTGATCCTCAACTTCAGGAATCTGTAATGTTTTCTCTAACAGGTACTTATTCTATACGATAGGATATGAGCTAATGCTTCTGCATGTGATATCACAGATAATAAAATATACCAATGAGACCATTAACTAAAGGATTTCCTAAGAGTTTCTATTAAGTGTTAGGAAAGTAATTCAACAATAAATTATTTTTCAATGTCTGATTCAGTTAACTGAATGAAATCAGTTCAATTTCAAATGTTAAATATATTTAAATGGATCATATCAAGACTTGAATTAATTTCAAAGAAGCACTTGCCTTGCAAAATATAAGGCACGGATATGTAAGGCAATCATTCTGCACAATGATATTTCTTGGGAATATATAGGCTCAAGATTTTAAAAAGGGTAAAAATGTATGACAATAATAATTAATGGAAGAGAAAAGTTATTATTGAACAGAAATAAAGATATAAAAAGTTTATTGTTTTATCATTGCCCCTTCCTTTTTCTTCTTGTATCTCACTTTCTCCCTCACTTCCCCATTTGTTTTGCAATGTACTATTTATTGCCATATCTTTGGAACCTAAAATAGTCAGCGTTTGTATATACTAGGCACTCAAAAATTATTTGTTGAACTGATGAACATGTGGATAGATACATCCTATTTCTTGTATTTTTATCTTTTTATTGCCTAATTTTTTCCAAGTTTTTATTTTTTGTGCCCTCACATGTGCCCTCTCATTTTAAAAGTCTGAAGAATAACTATGAAAAATGAAAAGAAGTTGCTGTTGGTTTAATTAAGACAGTGAAGAATTAAGATATTGAAGTAGACAGAAGGATCTGCTGGTTCAGGTTACAGGAAAAGAAAGCCCTGCATAAAGAATAAATCCCCCAATGCATCAAGGAGAGATGAAATTCAATACTATTTTAGGTGGAATAGAAGGTTTGAAAGAGCCTCTGCTCTTACTCTGTGCTGCTGATTCGGTTGCCCCTGCTAATGCTGCATGGCAGGTGTGCGAGTCCCACTTTCAAGTCTGATATTTCACAAGATCAACTGGCATTTAAGCTCCTCAGGCTCTCCTCAGGAGTCATTCAATTAATACACCAAAGAGCTTTTGGTTTGCTATGATTCCTCAAAGGTCAAGTCGTAAACATTTAAGGGATATGTGATGATTAAAAAGACTATTCACCATAGATGGTTTAGCCTAAAACACTTTTTTTTCTAATTTTGACTACAAATTCTTAAGAACAAAGCAAGATAACCCCTCAACTATCTGCCCAGACAATATTATTTTGGAGTTTTGTGAGAATAGCATGTTCTTATTTTAAATGCCTCTAGTAATATGGCACAACAATTGATTTAATGTAAATTAAATATTTTTGTCTAAGTTCATATTTTCACCATTATATTTTGAGTACATGTGGGGCTTTTTATAGATTTATTTTTACAATGGTTTAGCTTTTGTATCAACACTTTCATTAGTAAATATTTTCTGAGATATTTTACTTCAACAACCTGATCTAATAAGTATGAAGGTTTATTGAGTTCAGGGGGATTCTTACTCTCTGCTTATTAGAGACTATAAGTACTGGTTAAAGGTGTATGTCAATAGTAAGGGAATAAAATGAAATGACAGTGTTGGAGTTCTCAGGCAAAAATGTCACTCATAATAGGGATTCGACAATTAGGGGAATTTAGCCCCATAGCAAAGGGCTAAGGTCACTGAAAGACAGAGCCTGCCAACAGTGCCTGAGATGAGTGTCGGCTGTTTAGAAAGCATCATCTTGGTTGTCCTAGGATGAGCCCAGATGAAACTCAAGGCTGCTGAATCACATCTAAACTTTAGGAAACAGCTTCTGCTGTTGACTTTTGTTTTCAGTCCTAAGCAATTTTGAGAAAAAGGAGCTTTGACAGGATGATTGTTTCTTGGTTAGATCATTAGCATTCATTCATTCAACATCTATTCACTACACACTGCATACCAGGAACTGAGGAAAAAATTGAAGAAACTGTTTCTGAATTCCCAAAGAGCTGTACATAAAAGCAAAGAAAATAATCAGGATTAGAAGGAAAAGTATGTGAAGATATACTAAAATCACACAAAAAAAAAATTAAAGAAGAAGATATCAGAGAATAAGGAACTTTAACTAAGAGGACTGAAGGAAGGAAAACAAAAGAGAAAGCATGTCTGAATAGGAAAGTATTAGAAATGAGTTCTTACAAAAAGAGGAAAGGCTGTAAAAAGGAGAAATAAAATCCCTGGATAATATAATCATCTGCATGTATATAAATATTAAATTATCCAACTAAACACATCAACTTTAAAGGTATAGCATGGAAAAGAGTAATAAATTATAATCTGGGAATATGACCCTTCTTACCCATTTAAGACTACCTCACATTTTGAGTGAATGTATTCAGTCCAGTAGTTGGCTAGCTAAATTATATAACTAATTTTACTAGTTTGAATAATTGTTTTTCAAAGAATTAGTGGATTAGGCCATATTAAACCAGCCATATTAAAAACTATCATCTTAGTATAACAGACTTCTTTTATAGTGAGTATATTAGTATATAATCAGAATATCTAAAGAATATAAAACAAATTATTTGTTCCTCTTTGAATAAAAATAAGCAAATTAGTAATGGAATTTAAAATATACGTATATAAAACATGTTTATTTCTATGTTTTACAGGTTTAAATTTAAGAACAAAAAAGTGTGTATTAGTTGTTTCCATGTAAAAAAACAACTTCAACATCTCAGTGGCAACACCAATATCCATTTTCATGCTCATGAATTCTTTAGGTCATCTGAAGTTCCAGTGATCTAGGCTGGTCTCAGCGGGGGCAGGCTGGACTCTAGGCATTTTGGTGGGTTTAAGTCTACTCTACATGTTTCACATCCTGAGGCCCAGACTGATGATATAGCAGCTACCCAGAGCATGCAATGTTCGTGGCAATCACAGAAAAGGAATGGGTTAATAGAAAGAAGTGATGCCTCTAATAGTCTCAACTAAAAACCAACACACTGTTGCTTCTACACACATTCCATTGGCCAAGCAAACTGCATATAGATAATTCTATTAAGAGATGGAGTAAGGGACTGGGAAACTCTAATCCAGTCTATCACAAGGTGAATTATGTATAACATTTGTCAATTTACATTCCTTCTGCTTCTTTATTGGGCTTGTAGGAAAATAGATTTGAGATGGCTACACTTGGACCAACCTCAGGACCAAAGCACCCATGATCAAGACTATTAGGTGAATTTTAAGAAAATGAGCCCTTTCGGACATAGGAACACTCTGGCATTGATATCATCCAGGAATACTGAGCAGAATCACTGCTTTCTCCTCCAAATATACTTACTCGTGTTGAAATTAGCTCAAACATCACAAGCCAGTTTTTATATATTAGGAGATGAATTCTTCCAACTGCTGATGGGGACTGGTTTTGCTAAAAAGGGTATGACTAAGAACACATACACTGTTCTGGATTATATTACAAACTATAAATTTTACTTCTTTTTAAACTTTTTACTGGTTGCTATTTAAGTGTGAAATATAAATTTTTAACTAATCTAAGTCCACCTTCAAATGTCACTGTATTGCTTCATGGGTAATGTAAGTACTTATAACAGAGTAGTCCCAAGTCTTCTCACCTGTCCCTTAACAACATTACTGTTGTTCATTTCACTTATCTACATGCTATAATCTCCCAATACATTGTTACTATTATTACTTAAACAGTTACCTTTTAGATCAATTAAGAATAAGAAAAATACAGGATTTTACTTTGCTGTTATTTATTTCTTCTCCAAATTCTTCCTTTCTTTACGCAGATTTGAGTTTCTGATGACATATATAATTTTTCTTCTAAAATAACTTCTTTTAAAAGTTCTTATAGGATAGGTCCGCCGGTGATGAATTTCCTCAGTTTTGTTTTTTCTGAGAAATTTTTTATTTGTTTCACTTTTGAAGTGTAATTTTACTAGATATAGAATCTAAACTGATATTTCCCCCCTATTTCACTCCACTCCCTTCTTGCTTGCATGCTTTTGATAAGTCTGTTGTAATTTGTTCCCTTGTTCTACAGGTAAGGTGGGGTTCTTTCCTCCTCTGGCTGCTTTCAAAATTTCTTCTTTGCCTTTGATTTTCTACAATTTGAATATAATATGCCTAGGAGCAGATGTTTTGTCTTTTATCCTGCTTGGTGTCCTCTGAGTTTCGTGGAACTGTGATGTGGTATCGGTCCTTAATTTTGGAAAGTTCTCAGCCATTATTATTTCAATTATTTACTCTGCTCTGTTTTCTCTTTCTTCTCCTTCTGGTATTACAAGTATGTATATGTCGTACTTTTTGAAATTGCCCTGGAGTTCTTAGATGTTCTGGGATTTTTTAGTTTTGTTTTTAATTCTTATTTATCCTTGCATTTCAGTTTGGGAACTCTATTGAGCTATCTTCAAGCTCACTGGCTCTTCTGGCCACATCCAATCTACAGATTAGCTCATTAAAAGCATTCTTCTTCCTGTTTTTTTAATTCTGAATTTTTAAGTTTTTAGCCTTTCCTTCTGATTCTTTCTTAGAGTTTTCTTCTCTCTGCTTACACTTAACACTTATTCTTGTATTTATTTACTTTCTCCATCTGAGCCTTTAACATAGGAATCATAGTTACTTTATATTCCCTCTCTGATAATTCCAAAATTTACATA
The DNA here is from genome assembly GCF_963924675.1 of Phocoena phocoena. Taxonomy (NCBI): domain Eukaryota; kingdom Metazoa; phylum Chordata; class Mammalia; order Artiodactyla; family Phocoenidae; genus Phocoena; species Phocoena phocoena. The sequence continues at coordinate 75,296,149 of NC_089225.1, forward strand.
AGACCTGTCTGTCTCTGGTGTATACATTGCCTCTTCAGATTGTATTCTTTTTCCTTGTCTTTTCACATGCCTTGAAATTCTTGGTTGAAATTCAAGGTAATAGGAATTGAAGTTATAGGTATGACATATAAGGTGGTAGGAATTGAAGTTTTAGGTAATAGGAATTGTATATGGTGATAGGAATTGAAGTTTTACGTTTATCCCCCTAGGAGTAGGGCTGTATTTAATGTTGGCTTTAGCTGTAGGTGCCAGAGACTTCAAACTACAATTGACCTTGAGTAACACATGTCTGAACTTCGTGAGACACCTTATGCATGAATGTTTTTTCAATAAATATGCATTACAGTACTACACTATCTGCGTGTGGTTTAATCCATGGGCGGGGAACCACAGATGTGAAGGGTCGACTATAAATTTATACAGGGATTTTCAACTGCACAGGGATTGGCACCCCTGACCCCCACATTGCTCAAGGGTCAACTGTACTCTAGTGTCCTTGTTTTTGTCTCCCTTGTTTCCTTTGGGCTTCTCTCAGAACTCCTCTACTGTTAGAGTCTGCATCTTACAGTTCTCTCAGCTGTAATCCACTATATTTATACTAGAGCCCTGCTGATGTGGTAGTAAGGTGTGGGAAAGGCAAGCATTTTATAATCTTATGACTAAATCTCAGGCTTTTAGTTATCCTGTGTCTCTCAGCTGTGACCTTAAGTGTGTTTCTTAGCTGCCTCCCATCCTCCCCTTAGGTGAGACAGAAAGGCTAGAGAGTAAATACACTTCTCTCAGGAGGGATGAGGTTCTGGTAAAGTCATTTCCTTGGGATAATAGGCTTTTGTACGGAGAAGTCTCTGTCTGTATTTCACCCTTTCTTCCCTTCACCCAATGACATCTACAACAAGATATTTCCTGACTCTTTACTAGGAGAAACTGGCAGGGCTTCCAGAGGGACAATCCACAAAAGTGTGGGCTCCTACCCGCCTGAGTGTGGACCCCAGGAGTTTCTCATTCTCAAGCTAGTCCACACTCAACCTAAATAAACTTATCAAAATTACCATTTAAATATCCCTAACAATATTTAATGCTAGGAATATTTAAATATTCCTGGCTCCAGAGTCTTCTGCTCCAGGTACGTAGACCTCAGCTGTGACTGTTGGGATTTGCCTGTCTCTCCAGATTTCAGGGTGTTAGCTTGCCATGTGACATCAGTTCTCTGATGGGTCCAAGAAAAGTTGTTGATTTTCAGTTTGTTCAGCTTGTCTCTTATAAGGTTGGCAGTGGTGACTTCCAAGCTCTGTACATATCAGAGCTGAAACTAGATGGATTGATGTTTGGGAAACAAATTTGAATTTAAAAAAAGAATAAGTAAACCTTAAAATCTGTAAACATTTCTTTAAGTAGAAGCTTATTAGTCAAATTCTCCCTTAATGATAATCAGGTATGTTCTGAGTATTTTAAAAAAAAAAGAAACAAAAAACTCTGCTATTTTCATAAATCTGTGGGAGCATATCTGCTCTAGCCAACCAAGAGCCAATGGAAACTCATTCCAACATAGGCATCATTTACTCCTGTTCTGTGAAGTCGTCTCACTTCCTTTAAGTGTCTGAATCTAATGCTAATGAGATCTGTAATATATGTATGCAGTATCTTCCTACCAATAAAATACCTGAAAGCCTACAGGAATCAACTTCACAAAATAAGATTGTGACTTCCAAAATTTGTTGATTTGATACAACATCTCTTTGTTCTGCATCTTTGGACTAAATGGTACAATAATTTTTAACCTAATCTCCGCAATTATGTTTCTAAGTGTGTAGTCCAGGACCATTGGCATAATTAGGTGAGACATTTGGTAGCTAGACACATGAATCAGAATCTCTGGCGTAGGTCCAGGAATATATATTTCAAAAACTCTCTGTGTAATGATTATGAACACTATAATTGCTCTATACCAGTGGTTCTCAAAGTGTGGTTCTGGACCAACTTGTTTTAATAGTCCTTCATGTGATTCTGATACATATTAAAGTTTCAGAACCATTGCTTTGTACTATGGGAATAATTAATAATAATAATAAATATGAGCTTTGCTTTGACAAAGGTGACCCTTATTTCCCAAAGAATCTTGAAGCTATAATGGATCTTTTGACTATTTTCAAGAAATCATTTTAAATAATCAGAGTGGTAATTCAATAAATTTGAGAGCAATAATCAGCAATAGGTTTAATATGTTGCTAAACTGTTTTTCCTGCTTTCATCAAAATGACTATTTCTATAAGGTGATATATCTCTGCTTTTATGTTCTATATTTTACTGTATTACTTATTTTCAATTTACAGAAATATAAATTATTTGACAACACAGGGAAACAAATGTTTCCCAAATACATTCTGCACATATTACCTCTGAGGGTGAAAAGTCCAGATTGAAGTAAGTATTCATATTTTTAGTCTTTTAATTATTCTAAAATGTAAATTTCAATACATTTCAGTTTCCAAATTTTCAGGAAAATATTATACATTAAAAAATTTGTATCCCCTGTATCTCACCTTGCTTTTACCTCAATGTATATTAGTATCTATAAATCTGTAAAAGGGCCAAGTACTTTTTTAGGTATTATAAAATATTTAAGCTCTTAACTAATGTCAGTTCAATATAAAGTACTTAATGACATAATAGATGAATCAAATGAACTCTAAAAAAGTATGTGATGTGTTGGTTTTTAATAATTTTGCTAAATACATTCAAATTTTTATGAATGAATGAGGAAATTATTTGAGGTAGTGTAATACTACATCAAGCATGAGGAAACAGAAATTATGATTGTATTTTTTTAGTAGTGCTCTCATTCCAAGTTGATGTGTGAGTCTGATGTATTTTTCTCTGAATTCATCAGTTGTTTGTGTGAGACAGTCTTTCCTGGCCTAGGTGTGAAAATTTTACAGAGATCATTATAAAATTGTAACTATCATACTGGGTAATTTTTTGAAACAACACTATACCTTTATTACCATCTTTATTCACCCAGTAATAACTCACATGTTTAAAACAAAAATCTGAATACATTGTGAGCTTACGTCTTTAAAGTTACCATTTCAGTATGTTTTACATGTCAAGCATGTTGCAAACAAACTCAAAACTGTGAAATTTCCCATTACAGTTAATAAACAAGAAATAAATTTTAAATCTTAACCTATAAGCTGACATAGAGTTAATGTCCAATGATGTCTACCTACCCTTTGATATAAAAGAAACCTCTGAAATAAATTTAAATTACCAAATATTAACAACAGAAAGAACACACGGAAAAATTGTTATATTAATAGAATAAAAACAATATGGATTTTTCTTTTAATTTTGAAATGTGTCAACATTTTAGGGTGAAATTTATGTACTTTAATCCTACCAAATAAAGTGAACATGTAGTCTTTCTAATTTGAATTTCTCAATTACCATCTACTTTTTCTACTGCAATATATAAATATTCCTTCAGGGTAGCCTACAATATGAACAAGGAGAGATAAAAATTCATATTATACATAACATTACACTTATCATTTCTCTAGAGGAATTTTTCTGACTTCTATAACTATTCCAGAGCCAAAATTCCAATCTTATTTACCGGGCAAGAGATCTATATTCTAGAACCAATTAATAAATTTCTAGATTTTAGTTTTATATAATTAAATCTCATGGAATTTTTAAAATAATATTTTAATGTTAACATTGATGTTTATTTTAATTTTATTTTTCAAAGTATATGCAACATCTATCTTTAGATTATTTAGTGGGGGAAGAAGGAGTTGATATTTTTGACATTGGTCCTAATTCTATAGAAAAAAATCTCATACCCTTCCATTTAAGCACTTCGGTATTAAAGGAGACAGAAAAAAAGTACTATGGTTTCAATGCTCTTTCCTCTTTTCTCCCTACCACTACCAGACTAGGAGAACCTATATAAGGAAGAGATGACCTCTGTTGAAGAGAAGCAAAAACCAAGATCACACAACCCTGAACCATTTAGACAAATCCCTTGAGGACTGTCATACACCTAGGAACACCTGGGAAGCTTATAGAAAAAAAAAAAAAAAAACACACACAAACATATCACACCAAATAAAAACTAGATAAAAGCTACTGGAGAGGAGATTTTTGAAATCTGGTTTTAGTCTCTGCAATACAATAATTATTCATTTTGCTTACAAACAAACCTTGCCTTTGGTGGTCAAATTTGAATGAAAGACAGATTTTTTTTTTAAGTAAATATTCCATTTCACTATACTGAAAGGGAAACTGCTTATTCTGAATAAAAATCTGGAGTGAGCCTTATCTGATTAACTTGAAATAACATTTATTAAATATCCCTCCATGAAAGACATATATCTCACTTCTACTCCCTATTTTGTTAATCATATTACAATTTCTATATTGTCAAGATTTAGAATATTTATATTTTGTTATAACCATAATTTCCACAAATTTATATATTTAAATAATTTAATTCTTACTATCAGTGTCTTTCTTTAAGTTTTCTAAATTTATCTCCTGGTAAGCTAGATTTATTTTATTTTGTTTTGTTTTTCTAAGAAGGATTCGTGTTGCTATAGTTTCTGAACTCTTACATGTTTGAAAATGTTTGTCTGCTGTTTTAGCTCTGAACAATTTGGGTGGATAAAAAATTCTTAGAGCACACTTTCTTTTGTTATGTATGTTATAGCCAATGCTCTGTTGATGGGCTACATAAAGTATACAGCCAGCTTGATTTATTTTTACTGGCAATGGTGATAAATTATTTTCCCCAAGTGTCTATAGCATTTTTGGTCTCTGTCTTTAACATCTAGTAATTTTATCAAGACATGTCTCAGTATAGACAATTTTTTTTCACCTGTTTCCTGAAAGAGGTGTTTCTACTTGAGAATAGAGAAAGTGTGTCTTTGGTCTCACTGTTCAGGGGTAATAGAAATGGAAATGTCCGTTGTGTTGCTGGTGTTGAAAAACAAGGAGACATAGCAGGAGCAGGTGTTGGGCTCTGGTGTGGAGTCTGGATGGATCACTCTTAAGGACGGTGCCTGTGAACAAATGGAGCTACAGGGATGGAGAATAGCACACACTGTTCACTTGGATTTAATTCAAGTGTAAAGGATGTCATGCTCTCTTCACACTAACTTAATCTAAGTACTCTAGTGATTTCCCCCAGTGATGACTGGACTGGAAGATGCCTTCTTCACGGTGACAGGACTACAGAAGAGAAAAGAATCCAGAGAGCCATTGGAAGACATTGCCTTCTCACTCCCAAGCTGCTTGATCACCATCTTTCTGAAAACATCAAACTAGCCCCAGGGGCCTCCATGAACCCCCTCCAGAGCACCTGTGACAGAAACTCTCTTTGTTGCTAACTTTGGAGTACATGGAGATCCCAACTGAATGTCATCCCTCTGAAGTGGGCTCCCCATCTCTTAAATCTTTTGTATTTGCCCACAATGTCTGAGTAGTGCTGAGCATGAAGCAGACAGTCAGTAAATGCTCGATTTACACACACACACACACACACACAATTTTATCTGATAAAATTCCAGATAAATTATTAACTGGAAAAAAATTGCATATCACCAACTTAAATTTTTATTTTTATAAAAATCAGTAATGCTATGTATTGGCAAAATATTATATGGGATTTCACATGCAAGTTACTTCAAATAGCTTCTTTGGGGCTGACAAATTCTTCTATTCTCATCTATTTAACAGATTTTAAACAGTCCAATTAGTATGGTTCAATCACAAGACAGAAATAAGAAAAAGTTCAGGCTTTTATGGTCATAAGGAAATAAAAGGGAAAGTAAACAGGGATGGATACTTTTAATTTGCAACTTTTTCTATTTTTCAAAATGTTTGTATCTACCAAAACACAATCAAAAATCAAATTTACCTTCTTGTGTCCACAGCACTGTACCAAATATTTTATAGGGCACTTTATATAAACTCAGAGTGCCCATAATACACACACATCTATAAAGCATGTTAATAAAAGATGTGAGGTGCCTAAACTCTTATTTTCAAATTTTGGTACATTTCCGTTTATTGCTAGTTGTTTGTTTTCACCATCCACTCTCCTACCTGACTGACTTCCTGCAGAAAACATAAAAGAATCAGTGCCTTTTATTTCTTTCAAAGAAGAATCTTATTTCCTGCTTATATTAATCATACCAGCCAGGACCAGCAAAAGCACCACCAAATGATTCATCTTAACCACATTAAATTTTATTTACAAGCAAATTCTATGTGTTTCAAATAGCATTACCCTTCCTAAATTATTACGAGGCTGACAGTGAAAGAATGCCTAAGACAGTAAGCATATGCAGTGTGTGTGTATATAATAATAATTATATATGTAGTTTTATATATTTTAAAGTAGTTTGATGTCTTCTCTAATACCTTTTTCCATATAAGGCTATTTATACTCTACAGCCCTGTACTATATAATGGAGAAACAGAACACAGAGTTTCATTCAGTAAATTGTCAATATAGTCACTCTATGAGGAGTAAATACGTTAAAGCTCTTTTTGCAGTTTTATTTCCCTCTGAATGTTATTTGCTACTCTTTACTGAAAAGGTCATAGTATAGTCAAATCTTATTTGCTAGCATCTGGGAGTAGTGTTTCTCAAATAGGAGAAGTGTGCACAGAAAAAAAAGAGGTAAAGAAATCACCTGTTATCCTCAATATGAAGGAAAAAAAAACATTGCATATACTCAAAAAATTTTTCACACAGTCCCTAAAATGACTTCCAAAGAAACACAGTCCTTTCTCAAAAGTTAGTTTGAACATGAGACGGAGATTTTTCTGAAGCTGTGAATAATTAAACCACTATGTGAAGGAGCTATTTTTCCTTGAATAAAATTGTTAAAATCTCAGCCACTTTATGCATAAAATCTTTTGACAACTTGGAGTTAGCTGTGTAGCCTACAACAAGGCTTTTATCAAGCACAATTTGAAAAATAAGTGGAAATGTTAAAAAATGAAATGCAGAAGTTTTTTGTATTAGAACCAAAGGGAAAAGAAATCTTCCAGGGAAAGGAAAGCAGACACAGTTGCAGAAAAATATGAATGGCAACAAATAAATTGTCTTAAAGTATTAAAAATAGATTTTCTATTTTGACATTGACACTAAATTGCAAAACATTTCCTAGTATGTAAGGAAAATGCCATCAAGCCTCACTCATAAATAAGGGATGAGAGGAGAGAAAAGACTGAGGTGAAGCTCAATTGAATAAGGAGCTTTATACAGTTTTGTTTTTCATTTACCACGTTCTATCTGCTGTTCTTTGGGAATTTAAATTTTCACACTACATTATGTTTAATACAAATATGTTTCTCCCTGGGTTTTCTGGATTGATGTGATTGAAAAAAGCAGTGAGAACCCAATTGTGTTAAATAAATATGTTTCATGTATTTCTATGGGTCTGAGTAGGGAAACAAATAGACTCAGCTAGCACAAGAGATAACTCAACATTTAGTCACTAGTTTGTAGCTCAACATGTCCAATTAAATGGATTATCATTCAAGCAAAGCAGCTAGCATATTGTTTAACCAGCATTAAGGGAGCTCCTATTCCACAGGATGTTCCGGAACATTGTGTCCCTTAGAGGAAAACAACCATAAATTTTGTAGCCATAGCTGCTGTTTGAATTTTACAGTTAACAGGCTAATGCCTGCCTCTCCTCTTAGAAGTTTTCCTGGAAGTTACCCACTTTATCTTCCCTACATTTAAAAATGATTAGTGCATAGTATTTTCTGGTACCCAGTTCTCTAGGTGTGCTGTGTTTCGTATGGTTTAGCATGGGGTTCGGTTGGTATTAGTTATTCCTAAAAATATAAAATACCAAAAATTATCAAACCATATATATTTTTGGTTAAATAGCAATTTTAGGAAAAAATGACAAAATGAGGAAAACAGAAATATGCATTGGAATTAAATATTCTGCTTTTCATATATTTCAACTTTATCATTATTTAATTTAGATCAGATAATCTCCTAATCAGGTATAAAATGAAAATTTACCCCAAGTCTTTAATTGGGCTTCAACATTTCTGTCCTCTAGTCTTTCTGCCTTAGCTCTTCACCTCTTAAGTGTCTAGGTAGAAAAGCTTAACACCTCAACGGTCCAGTTTAATTATTCACTCTCCCTAATTGACCTGCTGATGGAGGCTTATCTAAAATAAGGCGTTTATCTGTGGCCTTATTGTTTCCATTTAGCTATAAAGGGCTTAAGGCTTTTTTATCTCTTTGATGAAGGGTAGTTGCTTCTCCCCTTTACACAGTTCCTGCTACGACAAACAGTAGAAGGCCAGAGATACTTACAAGTTGCATATAATTTAGGACGAAATTTATTCCCTTAGCTATCTTCTAGTCATTCACACCTCCCTCATTTGGAGCTCATTGCTCATAGCCTTTACTAATTACTTTGCACAAAATCGCTAAAGGTAATAACTTAATGAACCCAGCAACTCTTAGCTGCTTAACAGAAGCTTTGCCTTTATTTTTTTACACGTATCTGAACACAATAGTTCAGAAGAATTTAAATAAAATTATAAAGTATATTACCTCCCCCAATTTGTCAAATTAAAAACCTACTTTGGGCATGTAAAAATAATTTATCTTTTCATAATTATTTATAGTCCATAGGAAATAAGTAATGCATTTTTTTAAATTGGCAGCTTGAAATTCAGTCTCTCAAGTAGCCTCTCTCCTGTCCCTAAACATTATTAATCCATTCTCCTGTATCCATCAAATCTTCTGACTCTCCAACTCTCATTCTGATGCTAGGGCTCACCGCAGCACCATAAGCAAATGTGTATGTTGAATGACAGATGAAGTCAATACACTAATTTCTACTGGGAAGTTCCACTTGTTCCCAGTAAATTGCATAGCATTCTAACAGTCCTTTATTGCAAAAAGGTTCCAAAAGATCTATCTAGATGGGCTTTTCTGCTTTCAAGGGTGGACCCTGTTCTCAGCAGATCACACTCTCTTATCCTGCTGGAATAATTCCTACTAGACCAAGGACAGTAGTTCTTGCCTTCCAAAGAGAATGCCCACCATCCAGAATTAGGAAAAACTCTTGCCAGGAAACACAATCTCTCGAGTAGTAGATGAAAGCAATATCCTATAATCTCCCTGAAGATCTCCCTGAAGACCCCTTTAGGTCTGATTCGTTTTTAGGTCTCTCATATAGTATCTAATGTAATAATTTATATGCAGAAGACACTCACTAAACATATGCTAAATATATAGATTGAAGAATTAAAGAGTCAGTAAATGTTTTAACACTCAGAGGCAGCAAAGGTGATACTTTCCATGATTTAAAAAAAAAACTATGGTAAATACACATGGCCAACAGGCACATGAAAAGATGCTCAACCTCGCTAATCATCAGGGAAATGCAAATCAAAACCACAATGAGGGATCACCTAACACCGGTCAGAATGGCTAGCATCAAAAAGAACACAAAGAACTGTTGGTGAGAATGTAGAGAATAGGGAATAATTGTACACTGTTGGTGGGAATGTAAATTGGTACAGCCACTGTGGAAAACACTACAGAGGTTTCTCAAAAAACTGAAGATAAAACTACTATATGAACCAGCAATTCCACTCCTGGGTATCTTTTTGAAAAAAACAAAAACACTAATTAGAAAAGATACATGCACCCCAGTGTTCACAGCAGCATTATTTACAATTGCCAAGATATGAAAGCAACCTAGGTGTGCATCAAGAGATGAGTGGATAAAGAAGATGTGGCATATATATAATGGAATACAACTCAGCTATTAAAAAGAATGAAATTTGCCATTTGCAGCAACATGTACGGACCTGGCAGGTATTATGCTGAGTGAAGTTAAGTCAGAAAGACAAATACTATACAGTATCACTTATATGGGCAATCTAAAATTTACAAGAAACTAGTGAACATAACAAAAAAGAAGCAGATTCACAGATATAGAAAACAAACTAGTGGCTGCCAGTTGTGGGGAGGGAGGGGCAAAATAGGGGTGGGGAAGTGGGTGGTACAAACTACTGGGTATAAGATAGGCTCAAGGTTGTACAGTACAACATGAGGAATATAGCCTATATTTTGTAATAATTGTAAATTGAAAGTAACCTTAAAAAACTATATAAAAATTTTGTTTTAATTTTAAAAGAAAAAGAAGTATAGTAAAAAAAACAGTAAAAGAGCAAAATTCAGTAAGTGAAGAAACTAAAACTATTTTTATTAAAAAATGTGAAAGTGAAATACTATATTTATTGCATTTTATTTTTTTCACATCTTTATTGGAATATAATCACTTTACAATGTTTTGTTAGTTTCTGCTGTATAACACAGTGAATCAGCTATATGCATACATATATCCCCATATACCCTTCCACTTGTGTCTCCCTCCCACCTTGCCTATCCCACCCCTCTGGGTGGACACAAAGCACCGAGCTGATCTCCCTATACTATGCAGTTGCTTCCCATTAGCTATCTATTTTACATTTGGTAGGGTATATATGTCAATGCCACTCTCTCAATTAGTCACAACTTACCCTTCCCCCACCTATCTTCAAGTCCATTCTCTACGTCTGCGTCTTTATTCCTGTCCTGCCCCTAGGTTCATCAGAACCTTTCTTTTTACATTCCATATATATGTGTTAGCATACGGTATTTGTTTTTCTCTGACTTACTTCACTCTATATGACAGACTCTAGGTCCATCTACCCCACTACAAATAGCTCAATTTCATTTCTTTTTATGCCTGAGTAATATTCCATTGTATGTATGTGCCAGTCTTCTTTATCCATTGATTTGACAATGGACACAAGTTGCTTCCATGTCCTGGCTACTGTAAATAGTGCTGCAATGAACACTGTGGTACACGTCTCTTTAGAATTATGGTTTTATCCAGGTGTGCGCCCAGTAGTGGGATTGCTGGGTCATGTGGTAATTCTATTTTTAGTTTTTTAAGGACCCTCCATACTGTTCTCCATAGTGGCTGTATCAATTTACATTCCCACAAACAGTGCAAGAGGGTTCCCTTTTCTCCACACCCTCTCCAGCATTTATTCTTTGTAGATTTTTTGATGATGGCCATTCTGACTGGTCCCTGTGTCCAGTGTGAGGTAACACCTCATTGTAGCTTTGATTTGCATTTCTCTAACGATTAGTGATGTTAGGCATCCTTTCAAGTGTTTGTTGGCAATCTGTGTATCATCCTTGGAGAAATGTCTCTTTAAGTCTTCTACCCATTGTTGGATTGGGTTGTTTTTTTGAAATTGAGCTGCATGAGCTGCTTATAAATTTTGGAGATTAAGCCTTTGTCAGTTGCTTCATTTGCAAATATTTTATCTCATTCTGTAGGTCGTCATTTCATCTTGTTTATGTTTTCCTTTGCTGTGGAAAACTCTTAAGTTTCATTAGGTCCCATTTGTTTATTTTTGTTTTTATTTCCATTTCTCTAGGAGGTGGGTCAAAAAGGATCTTCTTGTGATTTATGTCATAGAGTGTTCTGCCTATGTTTTCCTCTAAGAGTTTGATAGTTTCTGGCCTTACATTTAGGTCTTTAATCCATTTTGAGCTTACTTTTGTGTACAGTGTTAGGTAGTGTTCTAATCTCATACTTTTACACGTACCTGTCTACTTTTCCCAGCACCACTATGGAAAAGTCTGTCTATTCTCCACTGTATATTCTTGCCTCCTTTATCAAAGATAAGGTGACCATATGTGCATGGGTTTATCTGTGGGCTTTAGGTCCTGTTCCATTGATCTATATTTCTGTTTTTGGGCCAGTACCATACTGTCTTGATTACTGTAGCTTTGTAGTATAGTCTGAAGTCAGGGTGCCTGATTCCTCCAGCTCCGTTTTTTGTTCTCAAGATGCCTTTGGCTATTCGGGGTCTTTTGTGTTTCCACACAAATTGTGAAAATTTTTGCTCTAGTCCTGTGAAAAATGCAATTGGTAGTTTGATAGGGATTACACTGAATCTGTAGATTGCTTTGGGTAGTATAGTCATTTTCACAATGTTGATTCTTCCAATCCAAGAACATGGTATATCTCTCCATCTGTTTGCATCATCTTTAATTTCTTTAATCAGTGTCTTATAGTTTTCTGCATACAGGCCTTTTATCTCCTTACGTAGGTTTATTCTTAGGTATTTTAGTCTTTTTGTTGCAGTGGTAATGGGAGTGTTTCCTTAATTTCCCTTTCAGATTTTTCATCATTAGTGTATAGGAATGCAAGAGATTTCTGTGCATTAATTTTGTATCCTGCTACTTAACGAAATTCATTGATTAGCTCTAGTAGTTTTCTGGTAGCATCTTTAGGATTCTCTATGTATAGCATCATATCATCTGCAAACAGTGACAGTTTTACTTCTTCTCTTCCAATCTGGATTCCTTTTATTTCTTTTACTTCTCTGATTGCTGTGGCTAAAACATCCAAAACTATGTTGAATAACAGCAGAGAGAGTTGGAAACCTTGTCTTGATGCTGACCTTAGAGAAAATGGTTTCAGTTTTTCACAACTGAAAACGATGTTGTCTGTGGGTCTGTCATATATGGCCTCTATTATGTTGAGGTAGGTTCCCTCTAAGCCTACTTTCTGGAGAGTTTTTATCATAAATGGGTGTTGAATTTTGTCCAAAGCTTTTTCTGCATCTACTGAGAGCATCATATGGCTTTTCTCCTTCTATTTGTTAATATGGTGTTTCACATTGACTGATTTGCGTATATTGAAGAATCCTTGCATTCCTGGGATAAACCCCACTTGATCATGGTGTATGACCCTTTTAATGTACTACCGCATTCTGTGTGCTAGTATTTTGTTGCGGATTTTTGCGTCTATGTTCATCAGTGATATTGCCCTGTAGTTTTCTTTTTGTGCGGCATCTTTGTCTGGATTTCATATCAAGGTGATGGTGGCCTCATAGAATGAATTTGGGTGTGTTCCTCCCTCTGCTATATTGTGGAAGAGTTTGAGAAGGATAAGTGTTAGCTCTTCTCTAAATGTTTGATAGAATCACCTGTGAAGCCATCTGGTCCTGGGCTTTTGTTTGTTGGAAGATTTTAAACCACAGTTTCAATTTCAGTGCTTGTGATTGGTCTGTTCATATTTTCTAGTTCTTCCTGATTCAGTCTCGGCAGTTTTGCATTTCTAAGAATTTGTCCATTTCTTCCAGGTTGTCCATTTTCTTGGCATATAGTTGCTTGTAGTAATCTCTCATGATCCTTTGTATTTCTGCAGTGTCGGTTGTTACTTCTCCTTTCTCATTTCTAATTCTATTGATTTGAGTCTTCTCTGTTTTTCTTGATGAGTCTGGCTAATGGTTTATCAATTTTGTTTATCTTCTCCAAGAACCAGCTTTTTTTTGTATTGATTGTTGCTATTATTTCCTTCATTTCTTTTTCATTTATTTCTGATTTGATCTTTATGATTTCTTTCCTTCTGTTAACTTTGGGGTTTTTTTGTTCTTCTTTCTCTCATTGCTTTAAGTGTAAGTTAAGGATGTTTATTTGAGATATATCTTGTTTCTTGAGGTAGGACTGCATTGCTATAAAATTCCCTCTTAGAACTGCTTTTGCTGCATTCCATAAGTTTTGGGTCATCGTGTTTTCATTGTCATTTGTTTCTAGGTATTTTCTGATTTCTTCTTTGATTTCTTCTGTGATCTCTTCGTTATTTAGTAGTGTATTGTTTAGCTTCCATGTATTTGTAATTTTTACAGACTTTTTTCCTGTAATTGATATCTAGTCTCATAATTTTGTGGTCAGAAAAGATACTTGATACGATTTCAATTTTCTTAAATTTACTGAGGCTTGATTTGTGACCCAAGATATGATCTATCCTGCAGAATGTTCCATGAGCACTTGAGAAGAAAGTGTAGTCTGTTGTTTTTGGATGGAATGTCCTATAAATATCAATTAAGTTCTTCTTGTTTAATGTATCATTTAAAGCTTGTGTTTATTTATTTTCATTTTGGATTATCTGTTCATTGGTGAAAGTGGGGTGTTAAAGTCCCCTATTATTACTGTGTTACTGTCAATTTCCCCTCCTACGGCTGTTAGTATTTGCCTTATGTATTGAGGTGCTCCTATGTTGAGTTCATATATATTTACAATTGTTATATCTTCTTCTTGGATTGATCCCTTGATCATTATGTAGTGTCCTTCTTGTCTCTTGTAATAATCTTTATTTTAAAGTATATTTTGTCTGATATGAGAATTGCTACTCCAGCTTTCTTTTGATTTCCATTTGCATGGAATATCTTTTTCCATCCTCTCACTTTCAGTCTGTATGTGTCCCTAGGTCTGAACTGGGTGTCTTGTAGACAGCATACATATGGGTCTTGTTTTTGTATCCTTCAGCCAGTCTATGTCTTTTGGTTGAAGCATTTAATCCATTCACATTTAAGGCAATTATCAATATGTATGTTCCTACTACCATTTTCTTAATTGTTTTGCATTTGTTTTTGTAGATCTTTTCCTCCTCTTGTGTGCCCTGCCTAGAGAAGTTCCTTTAGCATTTGTTGTAAAGCTGGTTTGGTGGTGCTGAATTCTCTTAACTTTTGCTTGTCTGTAAAGGTTTTAATTTCTGTCAAATCTAAATGACATAGGTCCTTGCTGGGTAGAGTAATCTTGGTTGTAGGTTTTTCCCTTTCATCATTTAAATATGTCCTGCCCTGCCATTCTGGCTTGCAGAGTTTCTGCTGAGAAATCAGCTGTTAACCTTACGGGGATTCCCTTGTATGTTATTTGTTGCTTTTCTCTTGCTGCTTTTAATATTTTTTCTTTGTATTTAATTTTTGATACTTTGATTAATATGTCTCTTGACATGTTTCTCCTTGGATTTTTCCTGTATGGGACTCTCTGCACTTGCTGGACTTGATTTACTATTTCCTTTCCCATGTTAGGGAAGTTTTCAAATATAATCTCTTCAAATAGTTTCTCAGACCCTTTCTTTTTCTCTTCCTCTTCTGGGACCCTTATAATTCGAATGTTGGTTCATTCAATGTTGTCCCAGAGGTCTCTGAGACTGTACTCAATATTTTTCTTTCTTTTTTCTTTATTCTGCTCTGCAGTAGTTATTTCCACTATTTTATCTTCCAGGTCACTTATCCATTCTTCTGCTTCAGTTATTCTGCTATTGATTCCTTCTAGAGAATTTTTCATTTCATTTTTTGTGTTCTTCGTCATTGTTTCTTTGCTCTGTAGTTCTTATAGGTCCTTGGCAAATGTTTCTGTATTTTCTCCTTTCTATATTCAAGATTTTGGATCATCTTTACTATCATTCCTCTGTATTCTTTTTCAGGTAAGTTGCCTATTTCCTCTTCATTTGTTTGGTCTGGTGGGTTTTTACCTTGCTCCTTCATCTGCTGCGTATTTCTCCGTCTTCTCATTTTGTTTAACTTCCTGTGTTTGGGGTCTCCTTTTCACAGGCTGCAGGTTCATAGTTTCCATTGTTTTTTGTGTCTGGCCCCATTGTGTGAGCTTGGTTCAATGGCTTTTGTGTGCTTCTTGGGCAAGGGGAGTGGTGCCTGTGTTCTGGTGAGTGGGGATGGATCTTGGGTTTCTGGTGGGCAGGGCCGCAGCCAGTGGTGTGTTTTGGTGTCTGTGAACTTAGTATGAGTTTAGGCAGCCTCTCTGCTAATGGGTGGGGTTGTATTCCTGTCTTGCTAGTTGATTGGCATGGGGCGTCCAGCACTGGAGATTGTTGGCCGTTGGGTGGACCTGGGTCTTAGCGTTGAGATCGAGATCTCTGGGAGATCTCTCATTGGTTGGTATTACATGGGGCTGGGAGGTCTCTGGTGGTCCAATGTCCTGAACTCAGTTCTCCCACCTAAGAGGCTCAGGCCTGACACCAGGCTGGAGCACCAAGACCCTATCAGCCACATGACTCAGAAGAAAAAGAAAAAAGAAAGGAAAAATAATAATAAATTTTAAAAATTATTAAATTAAACAAAATGTTTAATAATAAAAATAATGAAGAGAGCAACAAAACAAAAAAAACAAATCCACCAATGAGAACAAGTGCTAAAAACTATACTAAGATAAACATAAAAATCAGAAACAAATCAGTCGCAGACAGCAAACCCCAAGTCTACAGTTGCTCCCAAGTCCACTGCTTCAATTTTGGGATGATTTGTTGTCTATTCAGGTATTCCACAGATGCAGAGTACACCAAGTTGATTGTGGGAATTCAATCATCTGCTGCTCCTGAGGCTGCATGGAGAAATTTCCCTTTCTCTTCTTTGTTCACACAGCTCCTGGGGCTCAGCTTTGGTTTCGGGCCCACCTCTGCCTGCAGCTCTCCATCAGGCATCTGTTCCCACCCAGACAGGATGCAGTTAAAGCAGCGGCTGGTTAGGGGGCTCTGGCTGACTCATGCCAGGGGGATGGAGGGGTACGGTAGTTAAAATTGGAATGCAACCGTTCTGCGGCAGAGGCTGGCATGACGTTGCAACAGCCTGAGGTGCACTGTGTGTTCTCACAGGGAACTTGTCCCTGCAATATGGGACCCTGGCAGTGGCATGTTGCACAGTCTCCCGGAGGGGTGTGGATAGTGATCTTGCACACAGGAATTTTGGTGGTTGCAGCAGCAGCCTTAGTGTTTCATGCTTGTCTCTGGGGTCTGAGCTGATAGCAACAGCTCGTGCCTGTCTCTGGAGCTCACTAAGATAGTGTTCTGCCTTCTGTGGTCAGACAGGGAAGGAATCCCCTCTCCTTGCACACCCCAAAACAATGGTCTCTTGCCTCTTAGGCAGATCCAGACTTTTCCCAAACTCCCTCCCGGCTAGCTGTGGTGCACTAGCCCCCTTCAGGCTGTGTTCACGCAGCCAACCCCAGTCCTCTCCCTGGGATCTGACCTCTGAAGCCTGAGCTTCAGCTCCCAGCCCCGACCCACCCCAGCAGGTGAGCAGACAAGCCTCTCAGGCTGGTGAGTGATGGTCGGCACCGATCCTCTGTATGGGAATCTCTCTGCTTTGCCCTCTGCACCCCTGTTGCTGTGCTCTCCTCCGTGGTTCTCAAGCTTCCCCCCCAGCCCAACCCCTGTCTCCACCAGTGAAGGGGCTTCCTAGTGTGTGGAAACTTTTCCTCCTTCACAGCTCCCTCGCAAAGATGCAGGTCCGGTCCCTATTCTTTCATCTCTGTTTTTTCTTTTTTCTTTTGCCCTACCCAGGTACATGGGTATTTTCTTGCCTTTTGGGAACTCTCAGATCTTTTGCCAGCATTCAGTAGGTGTTCTGTATGAGTTGTTCCACATGTAGATGTATTTTTGATGTATTTGTGGGGAGGAAGGTGATCTCCATGTCTTATTCCTCTGCCATCTTGAAGGTCGTCCTATTGCATTATTTTTATAAAGCTTCTTGTTATTTTCAATACACAAACATACACATACAAAATAAGTAACCTTTAGGGAAAAAAAAGTTTTATGCACTAGTTCTATGGACCTTTGTGTCCTGACTGTTCTTGGAAACGCCACACACACACACACACACACACACACACACACACACACACACACACATTCACACACACTCGTAAGTGAAAGCCCATAGATCACAAACGCCACTGAGGTCACCACAGATTAAAGATGCAGCCAGAATCCCTGGCTCCTTTGCTGCCTTCTCATGAAGAAAAATAGTGTTTTTAAATTTTCTTAATGAAGTTACATTTATCATTTTTCTGGTCCCTTTTTTCTGTTCTCAATACAATCCTGTCATCTTTGGAGTAGATGTCAATGAACCTGAATTTTTCTTAAGTCAGACTCCCAACTAAGTGAGATGAATGAAATCAATATTCTTCCCTTTACAGGTGAAATGAGCTTAGTAACATATATAGTACTGTACCTTCCTCTCCTTTTTTCCCCTTTGTACTGCAATCCATCAATGTATCGCTCTTGGCACCTGAATGAATGCATCTTAATATGAGATTTCAAGCAACAATTCTTTCTAAATGTAATGAAATATTTCAGTCTTTGTTCTTAAAAAAACCACTCCTAGATCTGTGTTCTTTGATCCTTCACAAGAATTTATTTCTATAATTTCTACAGGATTCTCAGTATTCACAATCAATTAGTCAGGTCCTTGAATTCATGAAATATCTGATCTCTACATACAAAAGCTTAAATGTTATTCAATTCTGAGGGCTGACTGAAAAAATAGAAGGACTTTCAGAAAGGAAATTTCATATTCAAGGCCACCATGCTTCATGGTTTCGTTGTGTTTCACGAAGCACCTGTTTGCCATTATTCATGAGGCTTCTATTAATTCTAGAATTCCCTCTGCAGTAGTCCTTTTAATAAGAAAAAAAGTAACTTTATCAGATTGCTTGATGATGCATCTGTAAATTATAAAATATTGTGTGATTTTTAAAAAAATTTTCAATTCTGTAAATCATTATTATTGACCTATTCTAATTTTACATCCTAATTACATCATATGTTACATCATATGATGATTTAAGCAGGTGATAAAAAGAATTAAGTAAAGAAAATATTAATTCATGCCGATTAAGGGATAAAAATCATTTTTATTTTTGTTTATTCATACTTTTCAGTTTTGAATACTAGTAAGAAAGAATTATTTAGTATTTGTCATAGGGAAAATATGGAGACGTTATAAGCTAGAAATTTATTACATAATAAATATTGACAGATGTATTTGGGCTAAGGTAAAAATAGATGTATTTGGACAAAAGATTGGAAATATTCTGGATCTTACCTTAGTAAATTTGGGGAGACATTAAGGAAATCAAACTAGATAAGGAGACAGAGACTACAAAGTCTCTAAATTATTGTTACCATATGGGTGGGATGAGGCAGGAACACAGGTGAGTTTCAGCCAAATGGAGGCAAGGTCCTGGCTGAAACAGAACTTAACTAGCACCATTACCAGTTACAATTCACCCCCCGAACCCCCATGCCCACCCTGCTTCTAATAATCACATTATATGTGAAAAGCAACAAGCAAAGGAAGTAAACAGTAATTAGTAAGTAGATAGTGAATTTCATCTTAGAGAGAAGTCTGGGGAGTGTCTTCAGAGGGGTTTGTACAGTGGACAAAGACACAATCAAAATTGGACAGATGTGTGAATGCTGAAGATTTTATCAAGCCCAATAATTTAGGGAATTCTTGAGTATCTCAGACCTCTGGTATCTCTCATGTAGTCAATGCAAATAAATCTTTGTGTATACATGTTGATTCACCTGTTGTCTACTACTGATTGGGAGAAAAAAAGGGACCATGAGATGGCCGGCTCATCCTCCAGGTTTGGTGGTTCCCGTAAACTGACCCAAATGAGGGGATTATAGGCATACCTTGGAGATATTGTAGGTTCAGTCCAGAGCACCACATTCAAGTGATTATCACAATAAAGCAAGTCACACAAATTTTTTGGTTTTCAGTGCATATAAAAGTTATGTTTACACTGTACTGTAGTCTATTAGGTGTACAATAGCATTATGCCTTAAAAAAATTTACATACCTTAATTATATTTTATTGTTAAAAATTCCTAACCATCATCTGAGCCTTTAGCGAGTCATAGTAGTAACATCAAAGATCACTCATCTCAGGTCACCATAACAAATACAATTATAATGAAAAGGTTCGAAATATTGTAAGAATTTCCAAAATGTGATGCAGACACGAAGGGAGCAAATGCTGTTGAAAAAATGGCACCAATAGACTTGCTCAATACAGGGTTGCTACAAACCTTCAATTTGTAAAAAATGCATTATCTGTGAAGCACAATAAAGGGAAGTGTGATAAAATGAGATATGCCTGTCTTTTCCCTGGCACTCACACCAACCATAAAGACTGAATGCACCCAGGGGATAGGGTAGCATAGCAGGAGGACAATACTGAGATTCAAAGACCTTCTCCCAAAAACCTAATGAAAGGAACCAAAA
The DNA here is from genome assembly GCF_963924675.1 of Phocoena phocoena. Taxonomy (NCBI): domain Eukaryota; kingdom Metazoa; phylum Chordata; class Mammalia; order Artiodactyla; family Phocoenidae; genus Phocoena; species Phocoena phocoena. Next base: position 75,316,081 of record NC_089225.1, read on the forward strand.
ATAATCAATGGCAATAAAACAAACAGTAAAGCAAGCAAAAAACCCATCAGCACTCCTAGTAAGAAAAAGGGTACAGCTTTTTTACTTTGAAAATTGTAATCCAGAGAAGAAAGAAAACTCAAGGAATTAAGCCTATGCAAATAAGTTTTAAAACCTGGTATAAAGAGGTTAAGATATAAAATATAAGCTTTGTCAACTGCTTATAAATATCGGTATTTCTAGACATTGTTTGCTGGCTGCAACAGCAGCAGCAAGTTGGCTTATGCTTCCCTTCTGCCTTCTAAATCTCTCACAGGTGTATCAGTTTTCCAGAAAATAACTGAAATCCAAAGCCCTAACTACAAGGGAATCTGCAAAAAAATGTGGGGCTTTTCAGTCTCTTTACCTGGAAGAAAAAGTGGAAGCCAAGCAATGGAGCTACTATTAACATTTAAAGAAAGCAAATATTTTTACTTTTCCCCTTTGGCCACATACATATGGTGTCAATTATCTATATCATAAATGAGATATTTTATCAATTTTAATTTTCAAATATATGATAATTAGGGAACTATATATACAAAATATAATTAATATTTATTCATTTTCTCTAGTATATTAATGGTAGACATAGGCATGGAGTAAATATTTTAAATGACTAATTATTTGACATCATTTCATGGTTTCTTCATGGAGAAATGAGCTCAGAGATACCTAAAGTCTGGAGCTACAGAGAGATGCTGCTGGGAAACAACATTTTCACCCTATCCTGCAGTAAATATCAGAATTTTTTTCAAAAATGTCCTGCATCTTGTAAGGCAGTAGACACAGGGCTAGATCTCTGCAACAGTCAAGTGGCTCAGGTTATATATAGCAGAGTTCTAGAGGATGGTATAGACTCCTTAGAAAGTGCACTGTTATTTCCTCACCAACTGTTCCCATGTGGAACTTGGGAAGACCCGAGAACTCATAGCTCTATGCAACGTTATCTCTCACTTCTTGTTTTATTTAAACAACTTCTTAAAGTTCCATATCCCTTTAAAAACAACTCCACAATCTCTTACTATGATTATTGGTATTTTTTGCTATATATCCATATCATTTGGGACAATGATGCAATTTGCAAACTAAGAATTGAGATCTCCTCAGACAGTGAAAAGCCTTATATTAGATCCAGAATACAATTGGATTGGCTTTTAATATAGTTTGGGGGGAATTTAAGCACAATACTTTCAAACTAATGACACTATTATGAAGAAAATCCTACTTTTATTAAAACAGTAGAGATAAAGACCAATGAATTAATTTTACAACCCATTTCTAGCCATCTGAAATATTCTACAATATTTAATTTGTCACTTTTCCCAGTCTAATTGCATCTTTTTTTTGGCTTCCTCCTTATCTTCAGCCCAACTTTCTACTAGATATAATTTGATTCCAATTCTTGCTCTCTCTCTCTCTCTCTCTCTCTCTCTCTCTCTCTCTCTCTTTTTTTTTCTATAGACCAGATATAACAAAGGCCTGTGTGGGTTAGATTTAAGTTATGCATGATCTCACAGCAATTGTTAAATGAAGTAAATCCGTCTTTGGGGGACTTAATAATTCAACAGTTATTTCTCTAGATTACCAACCTGAGGGTACCAAGAGATTGTACAGGGCAAAAATAAGAGCCTACATTAATTCTCTGAATTTTGCCTTCCGGATTCTCCAGGATCAAAATGGAAAAAGAGAACCTGAATTTTTTTCCACTACTGACTTCATCCTGTTGCCTCGTGACAATAATGTCTCTGCTTGGCTGACTACCCGTGACTCTTCCAAAGAATTCTTGCAACAATTGGACAACTTGTTCACTATTTCTGCTGCTATTAACCAATTATAACTGCATCCACTCATGCTTACTCAACCTGAAGACCTCCTTCACCCTGGGTAGGAAGCAGGGTGCCAGTGACAGCTATGAATAGCAGATAAATCCTTAGGGCAGGTGTAAAATAGGAAGCACACACTTTCTGTTGGTCTACTGTTTCTCCAGATACCAAGAGAACAGACTGGAATATGGGAACTTCCTAGATGTTAGAAAATCACAATAAGTATCCTCCCTACTTACATAAATAAAGGAAGCAATCATTCAATCCTTATATAGTCTTGATTCTTTCTCCAAAATGAGGTATACATAGGCAGGGATTTTTAGCCTTTTAGGAAGAATAACTGAATTGTTTTATGGGTCATTTATTATGTAGCATCCATTAACCTGAATTTTATGATATATTTACTAAGAATATAGAATGGCTGTTTTCTTTGTCAGTGTCCATGTCCCTTCACTATTATTTTCTCTCTTCTCTGGCTATTTCACCTCTGTCCCCATCATCATACCTTCATCTGCTACTTGAACTCTAAAACCCAGACTGCGTCTAAGACTTTATCTTATTCTATGCTATTTCCCTAGGCAACCTTATCTACCCCTTCCTTAAAGTTACATTATCTTCTAAAAAACATATTATCTTCTAATAAATATCCCCCACTCTGAATCTTCTCTGAACTCCCAATCCATATATCCAACTGTCTACTTGGCATCTTTGCTTGGATGTCTCAAAGACTCAGCAGATCTTCAGCAGAAGAGTGGTGTTTGCCTGTATCCCCTCAACTTTCTTCAGAGGTGGACCGTCTACTGTGGTATATTCCAACAACCTCCTGCACCTCTGTGCCTAAGGAAGTGTCAGTGAGTTAACCCTTCAGAGAGGTGTATTTTCTCACCAAGGGCTTAACCACCAACCTTTAACTATTTTCTCCAAACCATCAAATTAAATAATCCTGGATCATTCTCTTGATCTCTTCTTTCAGTCTTATGTATATTGCCAATCTAAACACCAAGTTTAAAACCTGTGTGCTATTTTGATCTACACCTTCACCTTTCACAAGTGCCTAACTATTCTGCTTATTCCTTAGAAACACTCTGGCTTTCACATCATCCTTCCCTGAATAGAAAAGTTCTTAACCTCATGGTAATGTTAACTAAAAAAACTACCAAAACTTTTGAGAGCTCAAGTCTAATGGTAGTGTTTAAAGTTCTGTCAGATATACTATGATTGCAAAGAATGCTGCCTTATAGGAACTTCCCTGGTGGTCCAGTGGTTAAGAATCTGCCTTCCAGTGCAGAGGACGTGGGTTCGATCTCTGGTCAGGGAACTAAGATCCCACATGCCACGGGGCAACTAAGCCCGTGCACTCTGTAGCCCGCACACCACAACTAGAGAGCCCACATGCCACAACTACTGAGCCCGTGCACTCCGGGGCCCACATGCCACAACTAGAGAAAAGCCTGTGCACTGCAACAAAAGATCCTGCATGCCGTGATGAAGCTCCCACATGCCGCAAGTAAGACCCAGTGCAGCGAAATAAATAAATATTAAAAAAAAAAAAAGAATGCTATGGTGTAGTGATCACCAAACATTTTGATCATGACTATCAGAAAAAGTTCGTTCTTGCCAATGTTCCCCCAATATTTATATATTTATATTGAGTTGTTGGTTACTTATATCCATGCATTAACATATTTTATTCAGTAGATAAAAACACAAAAATACACATTTAAAAAATGATTTAGATTAAAAAACAATATTTTCAAATAATTTTGTGTTTTTAAAATTTCTTAACAATACAAAAAGAATTTTGCTCTCAACAGAATATTCTTTTTGATAATCTTCTCTGACACAATGACTCTCTGCTTAATTATTTTTGAAAATTTTATTTTAACATTTAATGAAAGAGCAATATAACTGTTTCTATGCTCACATTATTTCAATAACTGATTTTAACAGCCTCCATAGATGAAAAATATATATTACAAATATACATAAAATCAAATGGGAGAAGCTCTTCACATGCTTAGCTTACTGAATCATGGCATTTATTTTTCAGTTGCATCTACAAATTATGTGATAGGGTTTTTTTGTCTAGTATTTATCCTATATTAACAACAACAACAAGAAACCTAAAGCAAAACATCATTCCCTTTGAGATAGGAAACAGCACAAAGCAATATCACCAATCTTATTCAACATTGTATTAGGAATCCTAATCAGTACACTAATACAAGAATAGCAACAACAGCAAAGAGACAATGATTGGAAAGGAAAAAACACAACTGTCACTATTCCAAAGTGATGTGATACACATCACATACATAGAAAATTTCACAGATTCTGTCCTATATCCACCCTCTTAACTATCATGCTATCTATACTGCCTTTGTAATCATGGAGAGGGAAGGGGAAAAGGAAACACTGAACCAACTAGAACCAATGGTTCAAAAAATATGGGGGCTAGTAAGTTTCAATTTGTAGGACAGAAGAGCAGGCTGGGAACTCAGGCAACTTTCCTGAGTTTGCTGCAGTTTTGAGGCAAAATTCCTTCTTTCCCAGGAAACCTCAAATTTTGCTTTTCAACGGATTAAATGAGGTTTACCCTAGTATTATTGATAGTAATCTCCTTTACTTAGAGTTAACTGATAGTAAAATTTTATTGCATCTACAAAATATTTTCATAGGAACATCCTAAGTAGTATTTAGATGGTGCCAAACAAGTGGGCACAACAGCCTACCCAAGCTGACACATACAATTAACAATCATGCTTACCATTACTTTTTTACAAAGTCATCATGACACTGACACCAAAATCTGACCAAGATATCACAGTAAAAACAAGACCGTGGCTTTAAATATGGTGCAAAAGTTTTAAATAGGCTTTGGGCAAATGGGATCAAGAAATCCATCAGAGGACTTCCCTGGCAGTCCAGTGGTTAAGACTTTGCCTTCCAATGGAGGGGGTGCAGGTTCAAACCCTGGTCGGGGAGCTAAGACCCCACATGCCTCGAGGCCAAAAAACCAAAATATAAAACAGAAGCAATATTGTAAACGACTTTAAATACGGTCCACATCAAAAAAAAAAAAAAGAAAAGGAAATCCATCTGAAGAAGAACACATGACCACAAGTGAAGTTAACTCCAAAATATATGGATATTTAGAGCATGTACAGATATAATCAATAATAATAACTGCTTACACCATTACAACTTAACACTGCTCTAAACTGTCCAATGCAAGTACATGATAGAAAGAAAGAAAGAAAAATTGAAAGATAGAAGCAGGCACTAGTGGTAGATGATATATGTGCAGAATACCAAGAGAATCAAATCTTATAAAGTATTAGGAGCAATAAGAACTCTACTGTGGCAGATTACAAAAATCAAATATAATAGAAGGAAAGTTACCATTTACCGAGTAAGAAAAAGAAAATTCTTAGGAATTTACAAAATTAACAAAAACAGGTAAAATCTACATAAAAATTAAATTCTACTGAGGATATAAAATCATTGACTAAATGAAACAAAAACTGTTATATTTGTTTTTATTTAAAATGCCTTTCTTCCCCCATGCCCAAAATTATTCCTGTATTCACAGGCAAGAATTGGAAATGGGAAAAGCCATGTTCTGATAGAGCAAGGTGTGTAGATGGTAGTACATGTAAACACGAAATATCATGAGAAAGATTTGAGCTTCACAGTTTATAACTAGTTTTCTTAACAAAAATACTAAATTTTGTCACAATTAAAATCCAAGTTATTTTCTTAACCTTTTACATTGAAATATATCATCACAACTCATGATCCAAAAACACTGGGATTGCTTTTTTAAACATTATTTTAACCATAATGTCACAGACTTTAAAATAACCCTGGAAATAGGGTTGCTTGGTATTACTAGAAAAATCAAAGAACATAGAGAAAAGATGAGTAGCAGCTGAAAAGTTCTAAATGTAACAAATATAACCAGTATGAGAAAGGTCAAGGAGTCATGCAAAAAATGTAACCTATGGGTGTTAAATGACAAAACTTTGGACAAATCAAGATTAGATTTCCCTCCAATTCAAGAAAGGAGAAAGAAATTCAATTTAGGAAAATGAGATACATGACTCTCCTTCATGACCTTAATTACAATGGAAATCTATTCCTATTATATGGTAAATATACAAATAGAAATATTTGATCAGCCCTTAGTTGAATCTGCAGATGTGGAACCCGTGGATTGAGACGACCAACTCTAAGGGACTTGAGTGCCCATGGATTTTATTATCCACAGAGGGCTTCCTGGAACCAATCCCCTGAGGATACTTAGGGACAGTGTATATGAAAGATTATAGAAGAAAATTTTTAAAAATAACTATTTAGGTGGTGAGAATACAGGTAATATTTTTTTCTCTTTGAGCTTTTCATTTAAATGTTTTACCTTAAGTTATCTTTTTGAAATTTAACCAATATAACATTTAATGCAGAACATTTTTTAATGAACTATATTTGATGTATAATATTATATAAATTCCAGGTGTGCAATACAGTGATTCACAGTTTTTAAAGGTCACACTCCATTGACAGTTATTATAAAACATTTGCTATATTCCCCATGTTGTACAGGTATATCCTTGTAGCTTATTTTATACCTAGTAGTTTGTACTTCTTAATCCCCCATCTATATTTCCCCCTCTTTCCCTCTCCCCACTGGTTACCACTAGTCTGTTTTCTGTATCTGTGAGTCTGCTGCTTTTTCTGTTATATTCACTAGTTGTATTTTTTAGATTCCACATATAAGTGATATCATATAATATTTGTCTTTCTGTCTGACTTATTGAACTTAGCATAACTTTAAGCAGCAATTCTGAGATTCAAGTTAAAGCTCAATGTAAAGTCTCTAGCATCCAGAATTGAATTTTCACTGTACCTGTCCTCCAACTTAATATGTCAACAATGTTAAGATTTATTCAATTACAACTAATGAGACAAAGTCTGATGGTAAAGTTCACAAATGTCTACTTCTTTATGAGAATTATTAAGCCACAATATTCAGTTTTAGCCTGAACAGATGGGGCTGAGTTACATGGGAAACTTTTCTCTAAACACTCTTCCTAAATTATGAGGGACACCTTGTGTCATTTTCTTGAGAATATTTTTAACTGGCAAGAGAAATTATATTGAAGGAGAATTCTATCAGCTTAACGATTGCCACAAATACATAACATAATTCTGGGAAAGTGTGATTTGTGGTTTTTCTTTTATAAAGAACAATCTTTTGAGAAAAACTTTTTTTCTCCTTTGTTTCGCATGACTCCACATAATCTCCTATATTAGCTTTCACAGTTATAACTAACCTCCCGATAGCAAAATATATAGTGTACAATGAAACTCACTCAACAGTTATAAATCTATTAATGTGAGTGTAGAGGGGATCTCAACTATTCTCTTGCTAAATATTAAAAGGAAAAAAGCTATGAAAAAACATTTAAAGGCTTGTTGAAGTTCTATAAATTTCAGAAGTGTCTTACAACAAGATATATCATTAAATTCATCACTATTCAGCAGTGTTTTATAAATTATTCTTAATAAATATTCGCAGTACATACATTTGAGAACAGTAAAGTGAATGCATATTTAAAAGTTCAGAAAAATCTCAGTGAATGTTAAAAGCATTCATCTCTGAAGCGTTTATTATGATAAACTGTGAGCCAAGATGAATTGGGAAACTTTCATTTTCCAGGGAAATGACAATCCTGGATTTTCTGAGGCTTAACTATGCACTTTATCTACAGCAAATGGACTCATAAAAAACACTGAATTCACATATGACCCAGTTCCTCTTGAGAGTACAGTAAGCAAGTTCTCAGAATGCCAGGCCATCAACAAAGCCTGCTTTAAAAAAAAAATTATGAGTGTGGAAACAGGTTTGGGTTGATAAGAAAACTTACATTCTGAAATTGAAGATTGACAGCAGTAGTACAGAGCTAGAGATATGCAATTAGAGGAGAAACCTGCAATATTACAGATGAGAGACGGCAAAAGCAGAAATTCAAAGGAGAAAAGAACTAGTTTTTGAAGATTTTCTGGAAAAACATAATGGCAGGATTTTAGAAGAGATGAGACTGAGTAAGATGCTTTCTTTATGGGCTGCTAAAACGGTTGCACTGCCCACTAGACAGTGAAGTTTGAGGAAGGAGGATGAAAGAGAACATGTATTTGTTTTATTGACAAATAAAGATAGTCTATGATAGCCAGAATGGGAAATGAGCATTTATTAAAGGTATATTACATACTACCAGGTCATCAACAATGATATTAACCTTACACTTCTCGTAAAGAAACAAAAGCATTTCATTTGGTTTAGTCAGATGTGACTAAGGATCATCATTAATTCTTTCTAAACATACATAATAAGCATCTTTCAGCCATTTTGCTGGGAACTAGGGGTCCAGTGAGGAGTAAGATTGTTCCAGTCCACATAGAGGGAGTTGAAGAGACTGGTAAGTAAATAGGTAGTTACAGTAAAGTGAGATGAGTGCCAGCCATAAGTCACAGTGTCCCCTCAGACACCAAACAAGGCACCAAGGCCATGTAGGAGATGTTAGGAAAGTCAGACTTAAAAACCACTAAGACATAATGAAGACAAAGAAGGATGAAGATGTGTTCCAAGCAGAGGGATAAGATGTACAAAGACCAAAGGGAAAAAGAGACAGTTTGGCTAGCACGATTAAAGTAAATAGCTTGCATGAGGAGTTGAAGACTAGATAGAAATGAAGACAGAGATGTAAGTTGGGGACAGATCCTAAAGAACTTGTAAATGTCCTGCTTAGAGGAGTTTGGGTTTTATTTGAACTAGTTAAGAATATCAGGGAGGAAAATGATGCCAGTATTGAGAAAGAGGAAAGCAGCAAAGGACATTGAGAGATGTTGGAAGAAAGTCAAGAGAGTCAAGAATCATGGAATCCAAGGGAAGAAATTCTGTTTAGATGAGAGAGTGATAAATATTAGCAAATGCTAACATAAGGTAAGGATAACAGAGACACAGATGTGTCTATTGTATTTAACAACACAGGACATTAGTGAAAGTGGATTTACTGAAATGGGTGGAACAGAACCAAAATTTCAAAAGTTTAAGTATGAACAGAAAGTGAAAAAGTGGAGAAAGAAGGAGTGAATACCCATTCAAGGAAGGAGATATACTGACCACAGAGTTGGGCACGAGGTAAAGAGAGGGGTCTGTGGCAAAAGGAACTTAAGTGTACCTCTGAGCCTTAAACAATGCAGGTTTGAGCTGCACAGGTACACAGATTTTTTTCAATAAATACCTACTACAATACTAGACAATCTGAGGTTGGTTGAGTCTGTGGATGCAGAACCACATATAAGGAGAACTGACTATAAATTAAACACGGATTTACCCCCACAGTTGTTTACGGGTCAATTATATTTCAAATAGAGGAAGGGCCTATTTAGGAAAACTTGAAGATACTGGAGGAAAAAACAATTACTGATGAAGCAGAGTCCATTCAATAAATGGGATTCACTACTGCCTTAAATAGTAGATTATAATTATTTGGAGATAAAATTTAAAGAGAAAATCATAGATATAAATTTGTGTCATTTTAAGGCAGGGTAACAGGAAGTTAAGGAGGGATCTCTTAAGTCATGTTTTAAGAGGGGGGTGGAATAGTGTAACATAATAACAGGGATGGTTTTATAAAATTGCTGCAAAAAATGGATAAACAGAACACCTATAAAAATAGGAAACGACTTCTGGTTAGCCCAAATAGTACAGTTAATGCCAGAGATCATGGATTTATTGTAATGGAAATTTGCATTATTATGTCACATTTCCAGCAATCAGTGGAAAGCCAGAAGTAAGACCAGAGAAGACAGAAAACTGGTTGAGATGGGATTTTGTTTTGCCAGGAAGATGGGAGGAAAAGACAAGAGGGCAAAGATTTTGTTGGTATTAGAAAGAGAATCACTGAGGTGACGAACCATAGGATCCATGCTGAAGAAGGGAGGAAGCAAGAAGAGTGCTGATGGCCAGGAGAGAGTAGAAGTCCTAACAACTCAAAAAGGTTGAGCAACCTTGGTAGTGGGAATAATACAAAGTCATACATTTACTATTCACCTAGTATATTCCAGGGACTTTGCACTTAATGATTATCTAGCTCTTACAGTAAGTCTGTTAGTGCTGATTCTACACTGACCAAGAGAAGTCAGCATCCTGGGTTTCTGAAACCTTTCCATATGAATTCACACAATCCTTATAATTCCTTAGCATGTGCTGAATATCACACATAGAGTTGTATGGCATGTGCTCCAGCTAAGGACCTCCTGTGTTTCTCTTCTGGATCCAAAGAGTGATAAAAGGAACGAGAGAGTAAACTTTAATGTTTAATCTAAAAAAGATAGTAACGTGTTCCTTTATATTAGGTGCAATCAAAAGGTTAAGAATTCTAAAGCAAGTGTATAGCTAGTTTTAAAACTTGACTGACATATCTTAACTATTACTTAGAAAACTAAAGTCCAATTTGATTAAGTAAGCTATTGAGGATAATAACAGTGTTAAAAAATCCAGAATTAAAATCCAAACTCAATTGTGACTGATTTAAAAGTTCACATTCTTCCAATGTGATACATTCTCCTTTAATGTGAGAGAATTGAAAGCATAGCTGCTTATAGATATAAAGTGGAATATTTTAAGATAAGAATTTAGAAATGACATAGTTATGGAAAGGGAAAATGTCCAAGGTGAATCTTGGGAGATACAGCTGATGTGGAGTGAAGAGACTGTCTACGGATACAGCTACAGTACTATAATCACTACATAATTTCTCTTCTAGAGAAATGCAAATGTGATTTGACCTCATATTGGAGGATGGCAGGATACTGTTCACAAAAAAGATTGTAGATGGACACCAAAGTCCTCAAAGAGTGACAGGGAATGATCTGGAGGTCAGAAGGTAGGAATGGGGAAAGACAGTGAGATGGATAGTTAGTTGTCCACATCTTCAAAAAATATGGTTGTTTTTTCTATTACTGTATATTTAAAAAATCAGAAAAGAATAAAATCACAAAAGCTGGATTATGAGAGTGGTGAGGATGCTTATCCCACTTCCAATATTGAGTTTTTGGGCTTATAGGATAATGCGTGACATTAACTAAAAGACCTACAATGAATGCAGTCTTTTTGGAGCTATCTAAGATTCAGTTAAGGTAGGGAGATTTGGAGAAGAACATAAAAATTTTGTACCACAGAATGAGGATTTCAAAAGGCAAAAGAGAATGGTTTTAGAAGAAAAAGAGCTGTGAAAGTTGGCTCAAGAAAAAAAAAAGGTTGCAAGTGTAGAGTACTGATTACTGAAAAAGCTGGTATTTGGGGTAGTGACTAAAGATAATGGGTATTTAAGGCATAAAATTTGACTCCTATAAACTTCCCCGAAAGAAAAGTCAGTCCCAACAGCCTCCTGGAGCACAAGCAGGTCTTGTTCTTTTGGGAAGAATTCATATTCATCAAGACTGACTGAACTTCCAAGAAAATCCAGTGGATGTCAGCAAGCACACAGCAGGATTTGTCCCCAGGGCTCCCATGGTGTTGGCATCCATAGTAATCCCTGCTCGATCAGAACTGACTCAAGATTACAGAAAAGCTACTTTCAAAATTTTCTCACTAATGTCAAGCACCTGAAAAGTCACTTGTTCAAAAATTTTAGAGATCTAATATAGAACATTTGGAAAAATATTTGATCTCTAAAAACAATTATCTTTAGAGAAAAATTAGAGTGTTCTATCAGGTCACATCTAGAAGCTGCACATTTATGAACTTAAAAACTATTAATTTATTTCTTCTAGTTTTGAATCAAGTTTGAATAATGCCAAGGTCAGTAAATTTTATATATATATATATATATATATATATATATATATGAAATCTGTAGTGAAAAGGAAAAAATGCTTTTAATATTCCATTAAATAATGTAATCTTGGGACTTCCCTGGTGGTCCAGTGGGTAAGACTCCATGCTCCCAATGCAAGGGGCCTGGGTTCAATCCCTGGTTGGGGAACTAGATCCTGCATGCATGATGCAACTGAGAGTCGGAACGCTGCAAGGAAGAAGAGCCCGCATGCTGCAACTAAGACCTGGTGCAGCCAAAATATTAAAAAAAAAAAAAAATGTAATCTTAAAACTAATACCACCATTCTTGATATATTCAATGAAATGCATGTATGATATGTTTAGCCCCTTTTTTAAATTTAATTTTATTTTTTAACATCTTTACTGGAGTATAAATGCTTTACAATGGTGTGTTAGTTTCTGCTGTATAACACAGTGAATCAGCTATACATAAACATATATCCCCATATCTCCTCCCTCTTGCATTCCTCTCCCACTCTCCCTATGTTTAGCCCTTTTTATGAAAAGTATTTAACTCTTACCTCCAAATAAAATCAATATATATCATCAAAGATGTTTTACCTGACTCTCTAGTTCCCTGGAGGGACACAAAGATCATCCACATACTATTCTAGAAGTAACACAGTAGTTGTCAATTTAAATTAAGAATAATGTGCACTTATGTATTACTTTAAAAGTATAAAAATACTGATAAAAAATAATTATATTCTAAGTGCATCTGAATTAGCCCTCTATTTTTAACTGAAACAAAAATACAAAATATTTTATGTTCTAATGAGCTGTTTCATGACCCTGCTGTTTGATGTTACTCCATCACAAATAAGTAGATTTTCTGTGGCCCTACCCCAAAGAGAGAAAAATAAATGCCTTTCTTCCACCTTTAGAAAGGAAGAAAACAGAGACCCCTGACATAAACAAGTCTCCAACTTGGTGTTAACTGACAAGTTCCAGGCCACCATGGCAGACAAAATAGTTATCCACACTATCCTTTCACCTCTTCTTAGGTACATGGCAACCTAGAATGAAGGCTGCAATTCTCAGCTACGTGTGGCTATATGATTAAATTCTGACCAATAAAATATGAAGGGGAATGATATAAGCAACTTCCAATGTGTCCTAAAAGGAGGGATGATGACCATTTTCTCTTCCTTCCTCCAATTTGCTACTTTAAACTTGGAGCTGGTGGGGAGTCACGTTGGGACACGGCAGACAAGGGTAACATTCTAAGGATTGCAGAGCAACAACCTGGGTCCCTGGACTTCATGGAGCAGAGCTGCCATACCTGGACCTTCTACTTACAGTTTATTATGTAAGTGAAACAAACTTTCAGATTGCAGATGAAACTATATCCTAACAAAAATTTCTACTATATTCTCTAAATTCACTGTAGTATGACACTGCAACTTATGTACTTGGCATAAACGGTGATTTCAGAAGAGTTATTTCTTTTCTCTGTGATTCCAGATGGCAACAAGCATTCTTCTGAATCAGAAAGAGAAAGGTGATAAATAAAATATTCATTACCTTTATACAGAGCAATCCTGAAATAGAACAAATCCAAATAAATAACCCAGTCCCTAAATTTGGAAAAATGTTACATAAATTTCACCTGCACAGTAAACATTTCTTGGTGAAAACAAGTTCTTTCAGGCACCAAAAATTATCATCTAGTAAATCAGGCAGTGTGTTAGAGATTATTAGCACTCAATAAACACATTTGTGCTCCTCTCTCTCCCAGCTGCACTTGCAGTTAGCTCAGAGCCATGTGACTTGGTATGGGACAATGAAAGGTGGGTAGAGACCTCTAGCTCCTTTGTCTTCTGCCATGGCAGGTTTAGGAAGCACAAGTTCTCAATGGTCCACCTATAAAAATGGAGGAGGACAATCACAGCGGATGCTCTGTTGTGCCACCAAGATTCCTTCATCAGTGGTGACTGCTCTCAGCTGAGCTGAACTCTGGAGATTTCCTTGGCAGAAGAGAGCTTCTTTGCCAAAACTATTACCCTTCTCTAGGGGTAACACACACCTAATAACTGGTCAATACAGAAGTATAACAGCCTTCCCGCAATCCCCATGTAAGACAACCCTGAAGAACTAGCCCAGCTCCAGATCTTCCTGTGAGATTAACTGAGGCCTCTGGTAAGATAGCATTATAGTTCAACTCTTCCCTCTGCCCAATCCTACTTTCTTGCCTCACCCACTGGTGCTGACTCCAAGGGCTCCCCCACCACTAACCTCCATGGACACAAATCTTCATCTCAGAGTCTGCTTTCTGGGGAAGCCAGCCTATGACAAACAGTCAAATTGTATCATATTTTGTCTGAGCAAGAAATAAACCTTTATTGTGTTAAGCCTTGGGATTTTAGGATTTATTTATTACTTCAGCAAAGCTGAATGATAGTCATTCAGATTAGTTGTATTTCCAAGGTCAAAAGAGAGAGAACTTCCAAATCCCCACCTACTACTACTGAAGGTCTATGAGAAATGTAGGAGGAGGAGATAACGGGCAACATTGCATTTTGATTACTGACATCTGAAGCTGAGTTAGATTGTGAGTTACCTTAACTAGAGACAGATAAAGAGCTTTGATGATTTCTGGGCTTTTTTTTCCTTATAAGACACCTTGCTAAGAGGAAAGAAGTTCTAAGCCCATTTATTTCTTGCCTTGGAATGAAAAGAACCCACTGTAGATTGTATTTTGATCACAAATATTTTTCACTGCCTTCCCTGGGGGATTATTACATACCACACCATTTAAATCAGGCCTGGCCATATGACTTGCTTAGGACAATGAAACATGACCAGAGTGGTTAAGTAGCATTTCTGAGCAGAGGCTGTAAAAGCCAGTGCACTATATTTTTTTCTCTCTGCCATGGGAACTTGCAATGTTCCAGGTAGTGGCTAATTCCTCATTCTTGAGTCCAGAGTTCTGGACTCAAGGTGGAACAGAGTCAGAACTGATCCTCAGTGATCACGTAGCGTGAAAAAGGAATAAATATTTGTACCATAGCCCCTGAAATTTTAAAGTAGCTTGTTACTACAGCAAAACTTATCTGATGATTGGAGATCTTAGAGAGAAAGGTTCAAACTTAGATTGAAAATCAACCAATCAATCAAATCCAAAGACACCACACAAAAACAGAAGGAAAAGATTTAATCCTTCACCTGTGTCACAATGAAAATTCCAACCAGTCCCTGCAGTGTCCCTGACTTTGTACCAAATTAGCACTGCAGATTTTAAATATATCAAAGCCACTAAAGTTAGGTGATTAGAACTCTAATATCTCCCACTTTCTCTCATTCTCTTTCAGGAAGGATTATTTGATAATGTTTTTTCATCAGGGCTTCCAGTACTATTTATTTCAAACAGACATATAGACATATAGACATATGACAGACATATAAAATCTTGTTGGTAATATAAAACACATTGTGGATCACTACAGATGATAAATGCTTCAAGGTTCCACCTGTGTTTTCAAGGCAATAAATTATGACGATGTTATTTATGGTCATAATCATTGAGTGATCACGTAGAAAAGTGTTAATAACACTTCATCAAATTTTAAAAAAAGAAGAGGGCTTCCCTGGTGGCGCAGTGGTTAAGAATCTGCCTGCCAATGCAGGGGACATGGGTTCGCGCCCTCATCTGGGAAGATCCCACATGCCACGGAGCAACTAAGCCCGTGAGCCACAACTACTGAGCCTGCGCATCTGGAGCCTGTGCTCCACAATGGGGAGAGGCCCGTGCACCAAGATGAAGAGTCGCCCCCCTCACCACAACTGGAGAAAGCCCTTGCACAGAAACGAAGACCCAACATAGCCATAAATAAATAAATAAATAAACAAATAAATAAATAATTTTTTTAAAAAAAGAAAAAATGTACTTCTCCCATACACCCCTTGCAACTTCTCTCTCACACATACACATAAACACATATATATATATACACATATATATGAGTACATATATGTAAGTACATAAGTATACAAAACTTAAAACTCTAATTTTACATGTCAGAAATATAGATAGATAGATAGATATAGAGCTAGATATAGATAAAGGTATAAAATACCATCCGTTTGTGGACAGACAGCTACATATTTTTCTTAGGCCTGGAATGTCAAGTTCTCCCTTGTATAGTTCACATGAAGAAGTTGAGATGGGGAATGAAAAAAAGGGAGAGAGTAGAGAGTAGGATACAATGAAAGTACTAAAGACACACAGACAATGTCAAAAGCAGATTCATAATAAGGAAAACTGCCAAAGGTGTTGTCAAGCAGGTAAATACATTTCCATAAGAACTTTTTCTTTGTTAAACCAAAGTAATTGGAAATGACTGGCATTAAACATCAATCAGAATTATAGTGGACATCAGTTATAATTGATAGCTGCCAGAAATCAATGTAATCATCAGTACTATAAAAAGTTCTTTGTTATCTGCTTTCAGAATATCTCACAAGTCTTTCCTCAGTTGAAATTTATGCATTTATACCAAAATAGCAAAGGTGACTCTAAGTTATTTTTATAATTTCTTTATTCTTACTTTATGGTTCTTGCTTAAAATCTCTATTTTATATTTCTTCAAAGATGGAAAAAGGATTATGAAAGTAACCAGTGAACTTTAAGATAATCTATGTTCCTGCGATATATGGCAGTATCATTTTTCACACCATGTAATAATGCGTGAATTCTGCATTATTCCTCTTTTCATCACAAGTTTGTAATTGTTTCTTCTGTACCCAACAGCATAACTCATATATTGATTCTAATGCTATAAATATATGGAATGACTGAAATAAATGTTTTGGTAAAAAATAAAGTTGTGGCATCCATGTATTCAACCAATATTTAAACAGTGTGAGGGATAAAGGTTTGTGTGGATAGACACTTTTTATGCTGTGCATGTTTGATTCAATGTTTCTGACATGCAAGGCTCTGAGTAAATTGTGAGTCCCAGGGGAGCAGCATGAGTTGTTAAAACTGGGTGCTTAAACTTAAGTGATGTATTTATAACCATATAAATTGCTTTTATAAGGAGCAGCTCCAATGGGGCTTACTCAAAGTAATCATATTTCATATAATACAATATCGAGTGTTGGGAAGGAGTTTGAACAAAAGCCATGCCAGAGAAAGGTTTTCTGAATTGGCAGCTGGAAAAGCAGAAGAATAGAAAAATACATAACTAAATAGGGATAAAAATTAAATAGAAATGAAGAAGAAAAAGAGAAAAGGTCTTATATCCAATAGGAGTGCAACAGGTGTAGGGTTAATTCACACGCTGATAATTCAGGGGGAAAGCAAGCAAGAAAGAAAGTTCCCTCACAATTTAGGTGGAGGCAGTGGTCAAAATGACATTCCTCAACTCATAGGATTCCTCTTTTCTACCCTGTGCACAAATCTTTAATCGTATTTTGAGTGAGGACCCAAATATTTAGCATTTTTTTGATCTCTCATCCCTAGTCCACACCTGATTCTGGAACACCAGAGATAAGGATATGAAACATTTCCAAGTCTCATTTTTCCCATAAGTGTATTTTCCTCACCCTGTGGCAACCATCACTCTGATCATGTATTACTTTTGCCTGTTCTGAATTTCACATAAATGAAATCACACAGTATGTACTATATTGTATCTATTTTTCCCTCTCTCAATATCATGTTTTTGAGGAGCATCCATGTAGCAGCATCTTTTAACAGGCTACTGCTAGCCTACTTGCCATAGGGTAGGCTGCTAACAACTACTCCCTTCCTCTAGAGGATTGCCTCTGGCTGATGGCACCTCACATTTAGGGCAACACAGAGTCAATGTTCAACAGGTGTACGGTACAATAGGACAGCATTTTTGTCTCAAGTTGGCAATAACTCTGTGGTGTGATCCCTCGTGAATTAGGTCAATCCCAGACTTTATTCGAGCTCAGCTTTTTCTCCTTTGCTATTTTGCTTCTCTCACTCCCTACTGTTTTCTTTTTTTAAAAGAAAATGATGTGCAACTGAATCTCTCAGAAAATGATGTACAACTGAATCTGCCTCATGTTCTGTTTTTAGGGTTGAGTCAGAAAATTGGTAGTGAGAATTATCCTAGGAAGCTGAGTCTATGGGATTCTAAGTTGGATTATCCACCAGTCAGCTGGTAATGGACCCACGATCGCTGGTGGTGGATGTAATATTGATAATCTCTGACATGCTGTAGGAGTGTAACTGTTTATACTTTTACCTGGAGTGCATGGAACAGGACACATGTTGAAGAGTATGCACTGACTTGTACAGTATCTCTGGCATATGAGAGGTGTGAGGGAAATAGTATTTGTAAGGATTCTGGAATGGAATAGCTGTTGCTGAGTACCAGTGATGCTTTGAAGAAAGGAAATAGCTAATTCAGGACAATCAATCACCAACTGAAAGTAAAGTACTGAAATCCAGAGAACTGCTCTGTCAGATTTTAAAGAATCACCAACTTTCTGTAACTGGAGAGAGAGCTTACTGTACTGAGAACCAGGCTCAGGACCTAATCTTAAGAGCAGGAGAACTTCATGAAAGGTTGAATTCTCAGCCCAGGCAAGACTCTGATTTTATAGTTCCAATAAGGACGAAGTGGGTCCTGGAGACTTTAGCTGGGGATATGTGGGTAGACGCACTTGAAAATCTTGAATACACAGGGGCTACAGGAGGGTCCCCTCCCCATGTGAGAGTTTAGCGGATTACATTTTAAAGGGAAGGGTTCTATAAAAGGGTAGAGGTTGAAGTTACAGAAGAGAAATGAGATAATTACTAAATATGTCCATGAAGTGATGAGACAAGATTTTCAATGGTCACAGTGAAGAAAGGAAGATTGTGGCTAGGCTTGCCCGTAACTGAGGAGAGCGTAGATGAAGTTGGAGACCATGAATCTGTAGTAGCAATAATCTTTTCACCTCTGCCCAAAACATAAGACTAAGTACAAAGAAAGTGGATAGTTGGTTTACCCAGTTCAGGGGTTTTATTAGGTTACCAAAACAGAATGACAATGAGAAAAGGTTGTGAGACTATTCATGGATATGATGAACCATGGGATCTAAAGAATTCAGGGAAGGAAGAAGACAGGAAGAAATAAGTGGGTAGGCAGAAAGCCAGGAAGTTGTATCTGAAGCAAACATCTGAATTTATCAGGTTAGCAATAACAAAGTTTTGCAAAGATGCAGATCTAGGACGTAGCCCATCAGAGTGGTGGCTGAAGTTCTGCCCTGTCAGTAGAAAAAGTCAATAAAGACTGGATAACAGGACAAGCCCAGGGATATAGAGATCGTTATTTCTAGAAATTTTGAGACTAATACCAATAGGTTTTACATTCCTAGTCCTCTTGATCACGGATATGTACCCCTCATTTGCTAAAGATTTTAAACACCTGGCTCACAGATTTCTCTTCAGCACAAATCTTTCTAGCAATGTCCTTGGGTATTTAGTAAAAAGCAAAATTTCTGGAAATTATTCAAAAATACTTCAGATTAAAACAAAGGTAACTGGGACTTCCCTGGCAGTCCAGTGGTTAAGACTCTATGATTCCACCACAGGGCACATGGGTTCAATCCCTGGTCAGGGAACTAAAATCCTGCATGCCGCACGGTGCAGCCAGAAGACAAGCAAAGTTACAAAATTTTAAGAATTGGTGAATCTGGCTAAGGGGTATATGAGAGTTTTCTGTAGTAGCCTTACAGCTTTTCTAAAAGCTTAAAATTATATCAAAGTAGTTTAAAAATGAATCTGTTATAGAACTGAAATAAAAGAGGGCTTACAGATGATTCTATGATATATACCAGTCCAAATATAAAGATCTATTTAATCTAATAAAACAAACAGCAATAGTCAGCCGTATTTCAATCAGCATCTGTGCATTATGAGAGTGTCTCATAATGCAATTAATCAATTTTTACAAATATATTAGTACAAATAAAGCAGCTTGTTTCATCTGATGCTGCTGTGATTTTGTATGATATATGCACCTTTATCTTTGAATTGGATATTTGGTATCTCTCTTTCATATGATGTACTTAATAAATACTTATTGGACAAATGATTAATGCAATGAGTGTACTAACATCTTAGCATATTTCCATACCTTTATCTCATCTTATACAACAGTAAACTCTGTTAAAAATATAACTTCTCTAGTCTTGGTTGGTGGTGTACTGGCTTCCAGCATGTTTTGTGTTTATGTATGTTTGCATAAGCTACAATACTTATTATCTCAAATTAGTTATTGTTTCACAGCCTGTTACAGTATGAAATGGAAGATGATCTCTTTTATAAATTTCTGGATGTGTTCCAAGAAAACGCTTAGAAAATTACAGCAGACAAATTAACAAGCTCATAATAGGAGGTAATTCCGATCATCTTCACCACATTCCTCTTTATCACAACAGAATGAAAATGAAATACCTACAATCTTGAAAACAGACAGCTTTGGGAGGTTGCCATCTTGAGTTAATTAGGAAAATCTACTTCTTCAACATCTCACATTGACAAGAAGCAGTCAGGCCTTGCCTCTGAATCCTAAGCCTGCAGAGCAATGTTTCTGAGGAGGAATATGTACCCCAATTAGAAAGCCACTTGTCAGATTCTTCACCCGAAAGGCTTAGATCTGGACTATTTCAATAGATGTTTCATATAAAATGTCACAACTCCGAAGGACGGGTATTCTTATCTCCATTTTCAGGATAAAGAAACTGAGTCTGAGAAAGATAAAATAAATTGCCTGAGACCACACAGCTAATAAGTGGTAGATCTAGAATCCAAAATAGGCCTGCTGCCTCTGGAGACCACACACCAAACCATATTCAATTCTGCTTCCTATTTCAGAATTCAATAAAATATGATTTGCTTTTCCATATTCTGATTGCATGTTCCAACCCATCATATCTAAGTGCTCTCTGTGAGCATTTCCATAAAGCAGAAGTAATTCCCACTCCTTAGGAAAGTACACCCTCCATCGCATTATACTTTTCAAGGGAATATCAAATTAGAGAGATGGTGAGAAAAAGCTGTGCATACCTGGTCAGCCTTGGTCTCTCATTCGGGGCATCCTGCCCTCCATGCACTTGAATTCTCTACTCATCTGTGTTGAATGTTTTATGGAATAGGCTCAACCTCTGGGAACAAGACTGTGGTTGTCCAACTCGGACAATGTTAGGGTGGATAACTTCAATTTAGGACATATGCATTAGAAAGCTAATTTTAATGAGTAATCAAGCTAGGTTTCCTAATTCTGCTTTTTCATCATTATTAAAACCACCTTGATTTCTGCCATAGAATAGTGACAAAGAACATAGGACTCTGAAGCCCTACTGCCTAAGGACAAATCTGACTCCACCATATGTACATGGAAAAGTTACTTAAACTTTCTGTACCTCAGTTTCCTCATCTGAAAAATGGGGATATTAATATCCACAACACAGCTACCAACTGGCCAAGTCAAACATGCTTATACTACTCCATAGGAGCTGCTAAGCCCCAGATGCTCTGTTTTGTTATGTAAAGAAGGTCTCCTCATTCTTTCCAGCTTTGTGACTTATTCATTTTGATCTGTAGAACATGCTATGATGAACTCCTTCCAAAAGCCCAGTGCTAATTCTGTGGGAAGAGCCACATGCTTGTTAGATAGATTCTTGGGTCTAATATTCCTCCTCCCTCCTATTTTGGTTCTCTAACGTGGCCCTTTAGTTTTAACTTTCTCCCTCCACAAGATCCTACAATGTAAGGTTTCCATTTTAGATTATGTTTTCTAATTCTGTCTAAGATCTTCTGTTCTAAGAGGCATAACCATTCTGAAAAAAAGATACCTTGAATTTCACATCTGTACAGGCTGTGCACTCCGTGGAAGAGGATGACCTTCCCTCACAGTGGAGGACGGTTCTTTAGTGAAGGGTATACAAGTTGCTGTGCTCCTCTGCTCAAAACTTCAAACAAGCTCCCATTTGCACATTTAGTAGTTAGTTCCTATAAACTCCTGGAACAGTCTGCACATATTTCATTCCTCCTTGCATGTGAGGTTTAGAATTAAGGTTTGGGAGAAAAGTTTTTGCCTTTGCTGT
This sequence comes from Phocoena phocoena, assembly GCF_963924675.1. Taxonomy (NCBI): domain Eukaryota; kingdom Metazoa; phylum Chordata; class Mammalia; order Artiodactyla; family Phocoenidae; genus Phocoena; species Phocoena phocoena. The sequence continues at coordinate 75,337,897 of NC_089225.1, forward strand.
GCTAAGCAACTCCCTTGATTAAGCCCTTTCTGCAAACACCTGCAACAACCCAGCTGTGCCGATTACCTGAGCTTTGCTGCCAGCCTTCAGCACCACGTTCGTAATCAATTCTAGACTCACATTTTTACAAAGGCTCCAGGTCTCTCCCTACATTTTCCATTTATGAGCAGTAAGTGCTACTACTTGTCTAATAATTCTAATGCCAGCTAACTATCATTCAAATATTGCAAATATCCAGAGCACAACTTAGAATTTTAAAAATCCATTCACCATCTTTCCTGGAGAAATACAAACATGTATTTATTCAACAACTATTATGTATGGGACATTTTTCTGGGTAGTGACAATGCAGAGATAAACGAGACAACTTTCCTGTGTCTCAAGACAGAGATCGTTAAAGAAACTAATAACTAAAAATTTCCAGGCAAGGTCAGAAATAGTAGTTTGTGCCAAGTGCAGTGGAAATACAGAATAGAAACTAGAGTGAGGACAGAAAATAAGACTAAGTGATTTGAGCTAACGCTTGAAGGATAAAAAGGAGTTAGCCAGGTAGGCAAGAAGACAAAAAGCATTTCAGACAAAGGAGACAAGAGTCCTGCCCTCTCAACTTTCTTTTCCCTTCTCTTCTTCCATCGTTGGATTTCCCTTTGCTTGAGTTATCTTTGAGTTGCCTACAAGTTCCATCTCTGCCTTGCAGATTGAGCCTCTTTATCTCAACTAACTCTTGCCCTGCCATCATTTGGAGCTAAATTCAAACTAGTAATACAACTGGCTTCTCAACTAGCCTCTGCAAATTTAACTAATCTTAAAGAACTTACCTTGATTAAATGTTGCCTGTCATAGGCTATTTCCCTAGATGGCTTCCTAAGAACACTCTTCCTTAAAAAATATATATAATTATGTTAATGTACAGCTTGTTCTCCAACTCAAACACACCAAACACAGACATGCACCAAGTCATATAGTTTAAGTAAACCAGTATACTATTTCCTTTTATTCTTTAAAATTTTTTGTTGTTTCCATCTAGAGGGAGGTCAAAGGCATATTTCTAACCAAAAATTAATTGCTAGCTTTGAAGTATCACAGCTTCACTCACCAACAAAGCAGAAATACTCTTACCAGTGAATGTGGCAGTCTCCATTATGAAGTCAGATTATGAGGGTCTACAATAGCTGTTCAGCTACAACAGGCTGACTTGGTAGCAATTTGTCTGTCAAGTAATAAAATGTACATAATAATTAGCTTGAGTCTCTAATTAATCTGTGAATGATTTTTGTTTTTAAATTATTTAGCATTAAACATGTTTTATTAGATTTCAAAACCTGAAGCCCCAGGCATACATGTATAATTTTAAAAGTATCATTTGTCTCAAGTCTTAAAAAGGGCTTAATACTAAATAAATTAAATGATAATATTTCCAGTAATTTTTAAAGATATTATATCTAAATGTAGAAAGTATCTTAGAGTACAGAAGGTCATCTTTCTAAATGTTCTATCACAATTTAGAACTTGACAGTAAATATAAGAGATATAGATCATGTTTAACACTACCCAAAATCATAGACAACAAATGTATCAGTTTATTGTGTATATATTTTTTGCTACAAAAAGCTAGAAAACAGTGTTTTAATTCATCTTTGTTTCTCTAGGGGAACTGGACAGTGTTATCAATAAATGCCTATCACTTAGATGATTTCACTAATAGGTATTTATTAAATGGAGTCAATTATATATCATGACTCAAACATGTATCCCACAGTCTTATGTTGTCATTTTTTTCTAATACTCCAGTAGGTGGATCTTCTATAAATTAAACAAAAAAAAATAAATTATCCAAAAGGGAAAATATTTCAACTTTAAAGTTACTTACAAAATATATTACTGAATTTGAGGACAAGATTTTGTGTTCCATCAGTATGAATTAGAACCGGAGGTTAGGAGAGCTAATTTTTATATTTGTCAAAAATCAAGTTTGAATTTATGAATAAAAATACATGTCCTAGGATCACACAACTCAAAATACATGTCCTAGGATCACACAACTCACCGTGAAGCAGTTTCTCAGAAATGAAATCAAAGTATGATGGACTTTACAACACTGTCAAGTATTCTTGTCATCAGTGGTTCAATTTGTCTTTTTAAATACTTTCCTATTTTTAATTGTGACCAAAGTTCAGCATTATAACAGCAAGTTAATATTCCATGATAAAATGAACTAAAAGAATTTTTACTTTGCTGCTGGTATCAAGATAAATGCAGCATAGATAGATGGATGGATGGATAGACAGATACCTAGATACAGACAGAGAGACAGACAGGCAGGCAGATAGACATAAATGGCTCATTAAAAGTAACTGAGACAAATATATAATAACAACATACTGAAATCATAACAAGTAAATTAAACTGACTGTGGGAAAATAGAGATAATTTACACAATTTCATCTTGTCAAAAAATTTTGGCCATATCACATATCTTTGAATATATACACACACTAATATATAAAAGATGTCTTTCAATGATTATTTCATCAGATCCAAGAAAATGTGGAGTATTACTGCATACTATTTTTAGTCCAAGTCTACCAAAAATGTCTTTCAAACCTTAATTTTTTCATTTCTAATGAAAGGAAACATAATTTCTAATAGACTATTAAAAAAGGGAGAAGGACTTTCATTGCACTGCCATTGGTGGCTCCTATGGATTAAAATACTACGTCTGTAGTGGGGTCTTAAGTGATTTGGGTTTGGCTAAGTCCTTATAAAGAACTCTGAATACCCAGCGGCTATTTGTGTGGTTAGGATAGGGTGAAGTTTCAGAGATGGGATAATGACCCTAAAGGATGTAGAGACACCAACAAGATGAATATGCACATTCCACAATCCTTTCTGAGACCAACCCTAGCAAGAAGACTGTGAAATGCAAACCTACACTATATTTAACTCACTATATCCTATTTCCTATAGGATAAATCTCAACTGGAAATCCTTTAAAAGATAGAAATAATATTTGAAAGAGAAATAACTGTTTTAATCTACATTGAATAAACCTTCTATTTTAATCAAGTTTAAATTTTTAGGAGATTTTTACAGGTGGTCTTGAACAAGAAAGGTAACATCTGCTCAGCCAGCCAGATCAGCTAAGTAAACCCTGGCAAACAATAGGAGGGCAAATATTTCCTTTGGTTTAAGATGTCAAACTAAGAAAAAGAAAAAAACACTGCACCTGTAAACACATCACGCTCATTTCCCCAAACCAGGGCAAAGAGTTCAGACCCAGGCTACAGGATTTGCTCCTCTCCCAAATGCACATGGCAAGCAAAGGAGGATGACACTCTCAGGAGAAGTGAATCGGCACTCACCTCCACAAAACTAAGACATTCAAGGTACTTAGCATTATGAAATAAGAACAATAAGCAGAAGAACTACACCTAAGGAAGCAGAACTAACGAAACAGAAAGAACCTGAATTTAAAGCAGAATTACTATCTTATGGGAGAAAATAGAGAATCTTACAAACATGAAGCAAGGGCGTGTGGTTTCAAAGAAAAATCATTTGAAGATATTAGATATGAATAATATATTAAATGAAATAGAAAATCACTGAATGGGTTGACCAGCAGAATGAAAACAGATATAACAACCATCACGTTGAAATCCCTCTTGGATATCCCACCGTTATCTGAAATGTAATTTGTCAAAAACTGATACTATATTTACCTCCCCAAAAGGAATGCCCTTCTAGTTTCCATGTTATTATTCAGCCCAGTATCCTTCTTGAATCACAGGGTTTGCCACCTCGAAGTTATTTAAGCCATTTCATGGCTTGAATTATACTGAACACTCTTTGGGGAGCTCATTCATTTCACTTCTTTTGCAGCTTCTCTACTCTCCAGCAGCATATAGTAAATACTGCATCAATACTTTTGCAATTAACTATAGCTATATCTCATATTGAGGCATATTAAACAAAATCTCAGATTTGGAACATCTTTTAGAACCAGGAAGCAATTTTTTAAAAAGAAATTCAAACTATGGCAAGGGTTGTCAATAGTATCAATATGTAAATTATTCATCCTCTTAAACTTGTTTGGAATCAAAATGATATCCAAACCAAATTTCACTACAAAGCAGTGTGTGTTATTAGAGAAACTAATTTGTAAACTTTGATACACATTCATCCTACTGTTCAGTGCTAATGCTGATATTGCAATTCAGCGTGATCTTATAGAATACACTAGACTTTGACAGTTAATTACTATTGCATATGCAATAGTAAAACTCTTGGGTGAGTTTTCCTCACCCAAGAAAATGTGATTTTTTGCTTATTATTTAATTTCCTTTGTGTCCTAAATGTTAGTGTCAGCTCAGAATGTATAAAAGAGAGCCCACAGAAAATAAATCTATCCATTATTATTATTGAAATAGCACTGCAGCTGTTTTGCACCTGTTGCTAAAATCTTTTTAGACATTCTCAATTGAGATGCTAATAGCTCTGTGGATATGCAGTTCTGGACCCGTGTGAACAGAACTATGTAAATATTATACACAGCTGTAAAGAAACAGCTTTTTACATTTTTTTAATAAAAGCTTACCTTGAAGTTCTTATATTAAAATCAAACATTTTACTATTCTTCAATGGTTTATGTGGCCAATAACAGACACATTTGGAATTGAGAGTTGGAAAATTGGCTGCTTGTATCTCCTGCCACGATGGATAAGAAAACGTTACCCATGATTTCCATAATGATAACAGACATTTACTAAATAATTAAGCATGTAGTTATCTGGTCTCATTTCACAAATACATAAACTGAAGCTTTAAGAAAGTCAAGTAATTTGATCAAGATCATGGAGCTAGAAAGTGGCTGACCCTAAATCTAATTTTTTTAATCATTATGCAGACTTCCTCCACTCAGTGATAACCTGCAGTTGATCACCACCCTATTTTATACAAGAGGCACATGTGTAAAGGCTCGTCTAAGATGTAAAGCATAAGGTTATATAAAGCTATTACAGGTTTCAGAAGCAACAGCCCATAATTCAGAACAATCCATTTTAAAACTACAGTGGATGTTGTTCTATTTCTGGGGAAATAATGTATATTAATATAATATATCCTTTAGAATTACTTCCGTACGTTTTTCCATCAAGTAACTTATTAGTTAATAGGTATACCATCTTCAAAAGAGATTTTTAAATGCATACAATATAAAAAGCTTAATGGAACTCCATCTGGGACTAAATACAAAGAGACATAACTTCAGGAAGTTGTGTTTTCTAGTCTCTTTCAAGTCCTGACAGAAATATCTGTTTGATCATATTAGAAAAAACTGCTTATGAGAAATATTTTAGAGTATCCTTAGAATATCATTCTATGAATCATCTATTATAGACATACCTCAGACCACCACAATAAAACTAATATCACAATAAAGTGAGTCACGCGAATTTTTTGGTTTCCTGGTGCATATAAAAGTTATGTTTACACAATACTTTAGTCTATTAAGTGTGCAATAGTATTACGTCTAAAAAACAATGTACATACCTTAATTAAAAACTACTTTATTGCTAAAAAATGCTAACCATTATCTGAGCTTCAGCATGTTGTAGCAGTAACATCAAAGATCACTGATCACAGATCACCAAAACAAATATAATGATAATGAAAAAGTCTGAAATATTGCAAGAATTACCAAAATGTGACACAAAAACACAAAGTGAACAAATGCTGTTAGAAAAGTGGAGCCAGTAGACTTGCTCAATGAAGGGCTGCCACAACCTTCAACTTGTAAAAAATGTAATACATGCAAAGTGCAACAAAGCCAAGCAAAATAAAATGAAGTATGCCTGTATATACATAAGCCTATAAGTTCACCAGTTAGGTCTCCTGAAAATCCTTGAATTAGGGATAGAAACATTCTGAAAGGTATGGCATCCTATTTTAGAAAGAGTTTAGGTCAAATCTTTTATTTATTTTAACCCACAGGATTGAAAATACATTAACATTAATAAACTGTTCCTTAGTAACAAATATTTCATGTAGAATGGCCTACTTCCTTTTCATCAGATGCTGACACACTGTTCAAGTGTTCCTAAATGATCTAATGTGCTCAATCATTGTAATTTGGATTTAAAATATAGCATGGCTAGTAAACACTGACTCAGAAAACTTATAAACTCAGCAAGATTGTTAATACTAACACACTGGCCCGCTGTTATTTATTGAGCTTGTTTGGGTTTTTTTAGGTTGATATTTAAGTCATTTAACATAAATTCAATCTCTAACATTCCTGACATTCTGGTCTTGCCATACTAAGTCATCCTTAGTTATAACATGCATCACTGGCCTAAAATGGCTATCTACGAGAGCAATATGGTATTTTGGGAAAAAGCATGTGTTTCAGAGCAGAGCAACCTGGATTCAAATCACAGTATTGTCGTATATTAATTAACCTAATCTCTCTCCATGCTATTTCCTTTATTATAATAAAAGAAGAATATGACAACCTCACAAGTCTGTTGGGAGAATTTATATATATATATATTTATATAACTATATATTACAGATATATTTAATTATATATAATGTATATTTATATACTAAATATACGTCTATGTATTTACAGTGCATATACATCATTATAAATCCTCTATAAATAATTAATGAAAATAAATGAATATATTGAATACATAAAGTTACTGATAGAAAGTACTTTCTTCCCTTTTGTACACCTGGTCATGAACTGATATTTTATAAACAAAGGATAACCTTACTGATTCAGACTAATTAGGAAAAAAAGAAACCACCCAAATTAGTGAAAGACCTCAAACTACAAATTTTTTCCAGGGGAAAACCTGTATATTTAATAATTTAGATGCCAGTTTCAGAAAAATGTACTATAATATTCCACATCATTCTTCCATTTAACAGTGGCATGTGATTTCATTTTCCAATTAAAGATAATTTTCATGACTAATGACCATGTCTTTTTTTAATAGAATTTTATAGAATTATATCAAAATTGCTGTTTCTCACATTTCCAAGTAGAAGGCACTACTCTGGAAAAAAAGATAAATTCACCTAAAATAAATGCTATCTACTTATATATACACCATAATTAATAGCAAATACTATAGAGTGCTAACTATGGGTCAGGTAATGTTCTATGTGCTTTAACATATAATAAAATAATTGTAGGGCTTCCCTGGTGGTGCAGTGGTTGAGGGTCCGCCTGCCGATGCAGGGGACACGGGTTTGTGCCCCAGTCCGGGAAGATCCCACATGCCGCGGAGCAGCTGGGCCCGTGAGCCATGGCTGCTGAGCCTGCACATCCGGAGCCTGTGCTTCACAACGGGAGAGGCCACGACAGTGGGCCACAACAGTGAGAGGCCCGTGTACCGCAAAAAAAAAAAAAAAAAAAAAAAAAAAAAAATATATATATATATATATATATATATATATATATATATATATATATATATATATATATATAGTAATCCTATCAGGTAACTACTTTTTACTGATGAGCAAACTGACTTTCCCAACTGATCTCTCCAAGACCACCACAACACATACTAAGTGGCAGGTCAGTCTAACTGCAACATTCATGCTCCTATCCACTAACTCCTGTATAATAAATGTGAAAATCAGATTTTTTCTTAAGTATGTTCTCTTCAAACATAGCATCTTACAATGTTGATCACATTATTATGTTGCTTAGTCAAAATTAATTCTTTATAAAGTCTACCCTGTGCCACTTGTAATTAGCCAACTATAAATTACTATAGTCCAAATAGATTCATCTCTGTTGATCATTTTTAAAGAAGAGAACACTGAAAACAAATTTTATCAACTGAATTTGGATTTTGCAATGCATATTTTCCTAAAGGTAATCATTAGCTATACTTCAAACTATACATTAGTTCTGAAACTTGCTTAATAAGGTATAATTGTGAGAACTGAATTTTGTTTATTTTTTCATTCTCATTTGAAAGAAGTTGAAATAACTAAGAATACAATATTAAATTTCTTTGTAAAGTCCCTAAAAAATAAAAACTGATTTTAATTCAATAAGATTTAAAATAAAATAAATCTTTGGTTATACCCTTGATTTTTAAATTTCTCAATCCCTGTGGGGGGTTCATACTGAATTAGCTCATCTTTAATATTCTTTCAATGATCTCAAAAATAAATTTAGAAATTACAAAGTAGCAGGTGAGAATAGATCTAAATTATACCAAAAATAAATTATATTCCTGAGTGTAAGGCTTATGAAAAAAGAAAAACAGTTATTTTAAAAAGGCTGTATAATTTGATTTGATATTAAGATTTTTTGCCAAAACATGTCTACAATATTTCTGTATTGTTTTCTTTTGCTTAGAGTGGGGTACAGATCTAAATGAGCTCAAGTTTTCTTTTAAGTCCATAAATCTACAACTCAGTATATGCTACGATATCTGTGATGGAAGAGTTACACAATTCTGCTTCAGAGATTCATTTTATATTTCTCAGTTCCCTAGTCAATACCCCCATTTGAGAATATCTTTAATATGAATGGTAAAATTAAGAAATGTTCTTATATTGTAGCAAGAGTAAACAAAATTTGGAGAAAGGGGTCTGTATACACTTGACTGTAATGAGTGAAAATAAATCTCAAAGTTTCTAGAAACAAATGATTTTCATGGAAGTGCTTGATCTCCAGAGACAATTAAAATTGTTTTAATTTTGGTCAAACCAATTAAAGTCTTTATAAATGTTTGTTTGTTGAGTTCAGAGAATATAAAAATAATTCATGGCCCATTGACATCTTTTTAAATAAAAAAAATTAGCCCTCTAAAACTGTCAACACTTCAGTAGAGTTTTAAAGTTTTTCAAGAAAGCAAAAATTCAATGTCACATTACAAATTTAATTTGAATTGACTGACCAAACAGTAAGATTAGCAATATTAATTACTTAGAATGTGATGTGATATATAACATTTTTTGTATATTTGTGAAAATAAAATTATTGTATTGTTTCTTTTTGAGTCTGAGACTCCCATCATACAAAAACTCTTAACCCTTTCATTTAATTCAGAAAATATAATGCATTTGATGCTGTGTTATACAGGGTTAATCCATTCTCCACAGTGAAGTCCACAAATTTTAGCAATAACATATTCTGTTCCACTGTCATCCGTATAAAATATTGTTTACACTCCAGGACTATTGCTTTAGGAAATTATTGATAAGAGCAGCTGCTCCTTCAGAAGAAATGTAGAAAAGTCCTTTCTGTCCAGCCAGGGGCACTTTCAGTCCCTTGCTTTATCTCTGTGGCACAGAAGCATGCAAGATTGGATTTCAGACTTTGAATATAAATAAAATAAAATAAAATAAAATAAAATGAAATAAAAATCTTTAGAAAGAAACTCTCTAAAACTTCACTTGGGAACTTTTGTCAAGCTCTGAGCCATCTCCCTTTACTCAGAATCCTTTGTTAAAAATGAAATGAAAAGCAGAACCTAAGCTATACAGAGTAATCGGCATCCAACTTCAAATGCAACTCATTGCTACTGAACTGAACATTGTAATTGCAATTATAACTCTACACTGGTTCATGCATAAATTATTCAAATTCTGGCAATAGATTATTCAAACATTATCTCCAAGAAAGGCTTCTGAAAGCTCACTAACAATTATGCTCCAACTCTTTACTAACAAATGCCCTGCAATCAAAAGTTTAATCTATTTTTTAGACCCAGAAGTGGTCAATAAAATTGTTTTAACACAAATCTATTTTTAGCTATAATTAACAACTTCTTTCTTGTCAAATCTCAAAAAATTCAACGCTCTGACTCTGAAAAGAAAAGGTTGAGAGTTTACACTGTTCAAATTGAGTATATGTAATTCAAAAGACTATATGAACTGTCTCTTTAAGGACTATTTAATCCACAATTTACACAGACATACCTGGGGTCCCTGATTGCCTTCCCAGAGCATTGCATCAAGTCAGTAGCATTGAATGCTTTCTCAACTATTGCTGCTGATCCATTATAAGTGTCACAGTAACCTTGATTTAGTGCATTTTTAAAAAATAAAGTAGAGACTCAATAAATGCTTACTGCCTAACCTCTGGACAAGGGATTGATTACTTATCATACTGAAAACTCCAGAGTCTGATCTTGTTTCCCCCACGACTGGATCTTTCACACAGATTGCTTCTCATTGGTCTGAGTGGGTCATATCCGTGTTGCTGAGACAAACATTGGGGCAGATGAAACTTTATTCTCAGATTGGCTTGGCCTATGTCCTATGATCAGGAATAATTTACATAAGAGTTACAGATCATGCTATTATCCCTTCTTGTTATTTGTATGTTTAAAACATAAATACTCCTTTGTCATGGCTATACACAGATCACAAAGTATCAGGGAATTATCTTGTTATTCATTACCTATACTGTTAAGCCTTTGGATGAAATTTACTCTTCCATAAGTGAATAATACATATCCCCTATGTGTGAAAAGTAAAGGATTGTGCTTTGTCTTACTCTCGACTCACAATCTCTTCCTACTGAAGGGAAGAATTTACTGGCTGGCCCTACGAGCTGTCATTCTGCCAGCATAGCAGAGGTGCATACTATATACAACATATGAATTTCTGTCTATATGTTTATAGTTATACTCCACATCATTCCATGAAAGATTCCAGTATGGTTTACAGGAATCTTTACTACAAGATGAAATAAAAAGTATTTTGGCATTATAACTAAATAAAAACAAGAGCAGCAAGACAGGAATACAACTTGAAAAAAGAATAACCGTAATAACTGCCATTAATTTGTATATAATTTAAGGTTCAGACCAGGAAGAACAAGGTGAACATGATCAGCTTCCTAAAGAGTCAGAGTTTCTATAAGACTTAAAAACACATATACAAAGAGACATTCTTTACATAGTTAAAACAATCACCAATATCTGATTTTACTTCCTCAGTGAACGGAGCCAAGAACACAAAAAGGGAGCACTGGCCAGAAGGTAACCTTGGAGAAAGTGCCCTGAGATGGTAGTTATGATTCCACAGTAATAAGTAGAAATGTGCAGCCTTATCTTTATTCTGTTTATGAAGCTCTCTGGCAGGGAAGGAGGGGAGATGCAAGTTAAGGATATACCATAAACTAGTCAACGTACAAGTGTGAAATGGATATGAAACTATTAGCAGAATTTTTGCTGCCAGCAAAAAGAAATTCATGTTTACAGGAGATGCACTTTATTAGTCAGGACTCTCTGAGAGGTAAAAGAAACAGCAAAATCCTGTCTTCATCCTTCTTTTGTTATTCAAAAACTTAAATTGCCACGGAAACCTTGCATATCAAAATTATATTTATTCAAACACATTAATAGCAAAAGAACTAGAAAGTGTATTTTAAAGAAATAAATAGCATTAATTTTCTCCTTTCAACTTTGCTGCAGAAAAAAGTGATTAGATTTTGGAATTGCATTAATGAATAATTTCGGAGTTATGAAGAAGACACTAATTGTTGATGGAGCAACCTTTGCTGAAGAACACTATTTAAATAAACAGAGTGCCTCAGGGTACTTTTGTCAGTCTAAGGGGAGCCATTTTATTTCACTCTAGGAATGTCTACAGTTCAATGTTGCATTAACTGAAAGAGCTTTAAACGGCACAGTTGCTTATGCATATCAATGGAAAATCTCAATAGAGATATTATTTCTGATTTTTGGATAAAAAATAAAAGGGGAACAGACCACATGGGACAGAGTTATAAACAAAAATAGGGAAAAACCATAAAGAGTTTTACAAAAGAGCCATTGATACAACAGTATTACATACTCCGCTGATCTGTATTACATAGTCTGTAGTTATATCAATTGGTAATAAACTCATAGTCCGTAAAGACACCAACAATCACTTTACCTATAATCCAACAAGGAGATGCACTCAATTCATATTTACTGAGCGCCCACTGTATATGAGTTGCTTTTCTAGACACAGAAGACAGAGAAGCCTCTAGATTTTTACAAATCGTAACAGCTCACCAATATTAAATGTACTACAAGAAGTGAGCATCAAACTGGAGAGGAACATTGTTTTGGATCTTTCTATTTCTAGGATTTAGGTTTTGTAACACTGCATTTTTTTTTTTATATATATTTATTTTTGGCTGCATTGGGTCTTTGCTGTGCGTCGGCTTTCTCTAGGTGCGGCGAGTGGGGGCTACTCTTTCTTTGCAGTGTGCGGGCTTCTCATTGCCGTGGCTTCTCTTGCTGCAGAGGACGGGCTCTAGGCACGTGGGCTCAGTAGTTGTGGCTCACGGGCTCTAGAGTGCAGTCTCAGTAGTTGTGGCACACGGGCTTAGTTGCTCCGTGGCATGTGGGATCTTCCCAAACGAGGGCTTGAACCCGTGTCCCCTGCATTGGCAGGCGGATTCCCAACCCCTGCACCACCAGGGAAGTCCCTGTAACACTGCATTTTTTAATGAAGAAAAATAGATGTGTTGTTAGACAACAAAACAGAGAATAACTATAATAATTTCTGTGGAAGATTTATTCACATGGAGGGTTTGAACCTGGAGTGAGGGATGAGGGAAAATGGAGAATGATAAAGGGCCAGTTTGCTATGAAGCAAAACTCATTCCTTGTATTCTATGGGTTACTTAAAGTAAAGTAGAAAAATAAAATTTTGTCTACATTCAACTCTGATCAAGCATATTTCTGCAATGAAAACAGACCATAAGAAGCACAACAAAATATCTGGATAATGAGATTATGGTTATTTGCATCTTATACATTTTTTTACTTTCTAATTTTTCTGCAATAAATATCAGTTACTTGCAAAACTAGAAAAAAAATCAATAAATTATATTTTTAAATTAAGTATAATATAATGCTAAACCTAATGAAAAATAAATCTGTATTTGCTTTCATATTTTCAAACTACATTTAAATGATATTTCATATTTATATAAATAGGTATATACTTGAATGCACACTTACATACATATATTGCCCATATATTACACCCTCAGCACAGAGTTTAGCATGGGATCATGTTGTAAAAACTACCAACTGTTAAGAATGATAAAGACATCAATTTTCACATCTCTGGTCAATATTGTAGAATGCTTAAAATGATCATGTATTTCCAAATATAATACTAAAATGCACATTCAAACTTTTTATTAGCTCTGAAAATTTGTGTATTTTTAATATATAGCTATGGAGACAGGCTAATATGCCTTCCTTAGTTGTTAAATACTAAATTAAAATTTCTGTTAATTTGCTATGTTAAGGAAACCTCTATTTTTGCATATTGAAGAAACTCCAAAAAACTGTAGTTTTTCAACTTAGCAGGATTTTCAAGAGGAAATATGCTAAAAAATATAGGCCTGGAGGAAGAATGTAAGTTTAAGAAAGACATAAAGCAAAATAAAAAGGATCTACACACCCAATTAAATTTAGAGATCTTATAACTTTCTACTATTTTCAAGAAGTATGGTAGCCTAAAGGGAATGTCAGAAAATATACGGTCTTATCCAATTCAATCAATAATTCTATTTAATTGACAAATATTTATTGAGAACTTATTACCAATCACCAAAATAGGTGCCAGAACTCATATTCAATGAGCTATATTTATGGGGAGTAAATATTAGTTAACCTTTGTTTTTACATTATAACCATCCTTATATTTTGAACAGGTTCTCATTCTGACAGATATATAATTTGGTCTCACATCTCTCCACCTCTTATATCACATGCACACACATACACATAATTTGTTGGATTTACTTGCAAGATGAAGAAAATTAAGTATAGCCAAGGTGTCAGAGATAGGGAACTCCCATCTGGTCCCTGATCATCATCTATCCTTGGAGACGTCAAACCTCTTGCCGTGTGGTGACTGATCATCAGTACATTCCTGTTGCTGTTCATTCCTTTTTGCAAATCAGAGCTCCCTTCCAGGCCCTGGATCCTCATGGGTAATTCCTTGCCACTCCGAGAATATAGGAATTTTTTCTCTTACTTCAAACCAAGCAGAGCTGCAGGTAACTAGATGAAACATACCGAAGACCTTCATCTTACATTATCTTATACTTCCAATTGTTTCTGCAATATCCTGCCAGATTCTTTCACTTTGACCTAATACTCAGGGACATTCAATACCTTCTTGTTGCCTCTTAAAAGAAATCCATCTTCCATATTTTGCTACACAAATCTCCTGAGAAATCTGAGTTCATCATAACTTTTCTCCCCCTACTGCCCTCCAAGGTCTATCACTCTAGTGAGATTGTTCTCATTGTTGCTCCCCATATACATTGCCCCAGCTTCAATCTTGTTAATGATGCTTACCCTGCTTCACATGTACTTTATTTCCAATCAAATCTAGAAACTTTCAAGATTCAATTCTAGGCATTTCTCTTCCATAAAGTTTTCCCATCTTGATCACTCCTTGGTCAGGCAACTATTAACAATGAGTACATCACCTTTTGTTTTTATAGTACTTTCTATTCTTACTATACTCTATTTTAAATGCTCATGTATTATTTCATTAGAAAATGAATTGTGACAGATAGAGTTCATGGCAAGCAGTATTCAGCTGGACAAAATGCAGTAAACAAATACTTAGCAAAATGAATTAAACATGTATATGGAGTCCTAAAGAGAAAACAAGAGTATGGCTGTTTCAGAAATTTGTCTCTCTATCTTGACATGATAGATCCAAGTAAATTCAAAATACACCAGTAAACAAATATTAGATTTCTTTCTTTCTGACATGTAGGCATTCTAGAGAATTTTAATATTACAAAAATTCAATATGTTGATACAAAACTAATGCTCTGACAACATCACTTGGTTTTTAATACTTTGATAATTCTTGACCCAACTGCCTTCACTGGTGCAATGCTCTAATCCAATCTCTTGATAAGAGTGTTTATTCCCCAGTCTTTTAGAAATAAAAATCTAAGTTTGCTCTGGCTGTTTCTTCATAAGTGCTTTCTACTCTAATGCATTATTTAAAGTAAATGCATTACTTAAAGTAAAAACATGTGTATGAGACTATTTCTATTGGAAATGTTATGTTCGTTTGTTTGCAGAGATAGAAAAACAAGAATACAAGAATAGAGTCATCACCTTTGTATATTTAAATAATTCACATTGCCAGAGGTCCTTTATGCTTACTAAAACAAGGTGCCTTTCAATAATCTGTTAAGAGAGTATATTAAACAATGGATCGCTAGATACAGTTTTCTTCCTCAATTCTACTACACTTTCTTATCTGATATTAGATATTTAAAGTATTGGTAACAATGAAACTTCAGTGGTGCATTATTTTATTGGAAAGTTTTTATTTCCCATGGGGTAATATCCTCTCTGGAAGCACATTCAATATCATTTCTAAGGGCTGTTTTCATTCTTTACTGGGAAGATCTCAACTAGGAAGTAAATTCCAGGGACATTTTCTCTTCAACTACAGCTGAATCAACAGCACCTGGAAAACTCCCTGGCATTCAATAAATACTTGTTAAAGAAATGAATGGCTACATCAGGAAAAAAAGATTATTTTCTCTATGTACTTTCTCTTTTCCTTCTTGTGCCTTTCTTAAAAGTACCTAACCTCCCTCTTTTCCCCTGGCTACACATCCTACTGATACCTTCAGGAACTAACGGATAGAAACAGTTTTAACTGTACTTAGTGATAGCAGAATACTAGTTGATGTGCAATGGGCAATATTTAGAGATATCAAGCAAATATCTAAAAGGATTATGTAAACTTACTTCCCCTCCTCCCAAAAATATTGCTTGATTTTCTCTAGGTTTAGCAAGCGTGCATAAACATAACAAAAATTAAGTTTTGAAAGCTATCTTCCCATAAGAACCTGGGGGAAACATACTCCCTCTCCTTAGTCTATGTCTATATAGCTAGCATTTAATGGCTGAAGGAGAAGAAAAGAAAGAAAGAGAGGAAGGAAGGGAGGGAGGGACAGAGGGAGGGAGGGAGGGAGGAGAGAGAGAAAGAAAGCCTAATATCCACTGTATTAAAATATGCTATTCATTTTCTTAAAATCAGTTAGCTGTTTTAGATCATATACATTTAAACAGCTAATTAGCTTACAGATATAAGTATTTCACTTTAAACAGATTTTCACTATCAATATAAACACTTGTTCAGAAGGAGTGCCATCACATAAAGATGACAGCATCTGAGTAAATCTCCAAGAAAATCTCAAACTCTTAGAGTTCTGACTTTTTAAATTATACTGTACATTACTACATTCCTTTTTCCATATGATTGGATTATTAACATTTAAGAAGCACAGCCAATTCATATTTAACTTTATTGCAGGAACTCACCATGTGGCAGTAATTCCTTTATAAGAACAAGGAAACTATGCACCTCCAGCTGTGATAGAAATGGGATTGGAGAAGAGTTCCTCCCTCTGCTCACCTTTTCATTGTTCCCATGTCTTTTACTATAATAAATCATTTTAAAAGGAATGTTTTACAGTGTCACTTCTGCTTACTTTACTTGATCTTCAATTTTGGATACACGTTAGTATTTTGAGATATAGACTGCAGGACATGAAGACATAAAATAGTAATATAAATGGTTTTGGAATTTTTGCTATCTAATTATTATTCTAAAGTCCAGGGCCCTTTAGGTTTTGTTTTATTTCTTTTTACTTTTTAAGATCATTTATGCAGAAGTATATAGACATCGGGCACATTAAAAGCTATTGTATATTTTCAGATAAAATAACTGGATTTTGTATCCATATGAAAAGAAAGCATTATCTCTGAATACACAAGAAAGAAAACAATATTTTATAGCCAAGAAAAATTTTGCATAATTTTCCATAGAATATGTAACATGGATACAATATAGAATATATGCATATAACCAGACACAAATTTTGCTCTTGCTTTTATAATAATTGAGATCATATCTATAACCTTTCAGCACCTTGTTTTTCTCATTCCAAAACGCATCATGAAACTCTCTCTGCAGGTTAACTAGGAGAGAACGAAGTCATTATTTTTAATGGCAGCATAAAGTTCCATGGTGTGGATCCCCCTAGTTTATAAAGCCATACCCCTCTTGATTGGCATTCTCTTTGTTTCCACTATATTTCTTTCCTTTTCTTTTACTCAAGATATTTTCACATACTTTGCTAAGTAATGATGCTTTTATCTATATAATATACTCCTGTGAATAAAGTTGGAAAACAAAGGTATATGTATCTGTATCTTAATAAATACTGACAAATTACTCTCTCAAACAGCAGCATTAACAGTCACTTTTCCTAGTGTAGGAAACAGTTAACTCTTTTTCATATCACATCACTCACCAGTGATGAAAATTATAGGATTTTTTTTGACAGATCTATGAATAAAATGTAATTTCTTGTTTGGTTGTGTGTGTGTGTGTGTGTGTGTGTGTGTGTGTGTGTGTGTGCATATTTCTCTACCACATTTGAACATTTTTTTCTCACATTTGCTGACTATTAAGACCAAGATCTTTGCTACTTTTTTAAAGACTTATTAATATCTTTCTCATCAGTCTAAAAGTAAGATACATAGCATACTGCACAAGGTATAAGCAAGTGCAATCCAGAAACAAATCAAAATGAAAATATATGACTAAGGGTTTATTCCAGGAATGCAAGAGGAAGTCCATTATTTCTACATATTAATAAAAGAAAAACATGTGATCATATCGATAGATGATTAAAAGATATTTGATAAAATTCAGCAGTCATTTCCAATAAAACCCTAAATAAAATAATAACAAACAAAATTTCTAAATACATTAAAGACTATCTTACCACTTCCCAAAAGGAAGCATTACAATAAACAAACACTAAAATCTTTCCAGTTAGACAGAGATGAATGCTATCACAATATTAAATACTGCCTTGAAACTTTTAACAAAAGCAAATATCCAATAAAATTAAATAAGTAGCATAAGCACCAGAAAAGAAGACACAACATTATCCTATTTGGATAGTAGAAAATCCAAGATATTAAATGTTCAAACAAAATTAACAAAATATTTTGCTAATAAGGAGGACCTTCAAGATGGTGGAGGAGTAAGATGTGGAGATCGCCTTCCTCCCCACAAATACATCAAAAGTACATCTACAAGTGGAAAAACTCCTACGCAACACCTACTGAATGCAGAAGAAAAGGCAAGAAAATCCCCACATACGTGGGTAGGGCAAAAGAAAAAACAGAGACAAAAGAATAGGGATGGGACCTGCATCTCTGGGAGAGAGCTGTGAAGGAGGAAAGGTTTCCACACACTAGGAAGCCCCTTCACTGGCGGAGACGGGGGCGGGTGGGCAGGGGGGGAAGCTACAGAGCCACGGAGGAGAGCACAGCAACAGGGGTGCAGAGGGCAAAGTGGAGAGATTCCCGCACGTTGGATCGGTGCTGACCAGCACTCACCAGCCGGAGATGCTTGTCTGCTCACCTGCCGGGCAGGGCGGGGGCTGGGAGCTGAGGCTCAGGCTTCAGAGATCAGATCCCAGGACTGGGATCTGGGAGAGGACGGGTTGGTTGCGTGAACACAGCCTAAAGGTGGCTAGTGTGTCACAGCTAGCTAGGGAGTCTGGGAAAACGTCTGCAACTGCCTAAGAGGCAAGAGACCATTGTTTCAGGGTGCGTGAGGAGAGGGGATTCAGAGCACTGTCTAAAAGAGCTCCAGAGACGGGCGTGAGCTGTGGCTATCAGTGCGGACACCAGAGACTGGCAAGAAAAACTAAGGCTGCTACTGCAGCCACCAAGAAGCCTGTGTGCAAGGACAGGTCACTATCCACACCTTCTGTCCTGGGAGCCTGTACAGCCCACTACTGCCAGGGTCCCATGATCCAGGGACAACTTCCCCGGGAGAACACACAGCACACCTCAGGCTGATGCAACATCATGCCGGCCTCTGCCGCCACAGGCTTGCCCCGCATTCCGTACCCCTCCCTCCCCCGGCTTGAGTGAGCCAGAGGAACCCGAATCAGATGCTACTTTAAGGCTGTCCTGTCTGGGCGGGGAATAGATGCTCTCAGGCGACCAACAGGCAGAGGCAGGGCCAAATCCAAAGCTGAACCCCAGGAGCTGTGCGAACAAAGAAGAGAAAGGGAAATTCCTTCCAGCAGCCTCAAGAGCAGTGGAATAAATCTCCACAATCAACGTGATGTACCCTGCATCTGTGGAATATCTGAATAGACAACAAATCATCCCAAAATTGAGGCGGTGGACTCTGGGAGCAACTGCAGACTTGAAGTTGGCTTTCTGCAACTAATTTGTTTCTGGTTTTATGTTAATCTTAGTTTACTATTTAGGGCTTATTATCACTGGTAGATTTGTTTATTAAGTTGCTCTCTTCCTTTTCTTTTATATATATATATATATATATATATATATTTTTTTTTTTTTCCCTTTTTCTCTTCTTGTGAGTGTGTGTTTGTTTCTTTGTGTGATTCTGTCTGTAGAGCTTTGCCTTTAGCATTTGTCCTAGGGTTCTGTCTGTCCATATTTTTTTTTTTGCGGTACACGGGCCTCTCACTGTTGTGGCCTCTCCCATTGCGGAGCAAAAGCTCTAGACGCGCAGGCTCAGCGGCCATGGCTCACGGGCCCAGCCGCTCCGCGGCATGTGGGATCTTCCCAGACCGGGGCACGAACCCACGTCCCCTGCATCAGCAGGCGGACTCTCAACCACTGCGCCACCAGGGAAGCCCCATTTTTTTTTTTAAGTATACTTTTTAGCACTTTTTATCATTGGTGAATTTGTTTCTTAGTTTGGTGGCTCTCTCTTTCTTTTGTTCTTCCTTTTTATTTTCTATTACTTTTTTATTTTTAAACATTTTCTTTCTCTTTTAGTAACACTTATTTTATTTTTTTTTTATTTCTTTTTTTTTCTCCCTTTTCTTCGGAGTTATGTGGTGGACAGGGCCTTGGTGCTCCGGCCAGGTGTCAGGCCTGAGCCTCTTAGATGGGAGAGCCGAGTTAAGGACACTGGTTCACCAGAGACCTCCCAACCCCATGTAATATCAAATGGCGAAAGCTCTCCCAGAGATCTCCATCTCAGTGCTAAGACCCAGCTCCACTCAATGACCAGCAAGCTACAGTGCTGAACATCCAGTAACAAACAACTGGCAAGACAGGAACAAAACCACACACATTAGCAGAGAGGCTGCCTAAAATCATAATAAGTTCACAGACACCCCAAGACACACCACCAGACGCAGCCATGCCCACCAGAAAGACAAGATCCAGCCTCATTCACCAGAACACAGGGACCAGTCCTTCCTCTACCAGGAACCCTACACAACCCACTGAACTAACCTTACCCACTGGGGGCAGACGCCAAAAACAATGGGAACTACAAACCTGCAGCCTGCAAAAAGGAGACCCAAAACACAGTAGTTAAGCAAAATGAGAAGACAGAGAAATACACAGAAGATGAAGGAGCAAGGTAAAACCCCATCACATCAAACAAATGAAGAGGAAATAGGCAGTCTACCTGAAAAAGAATTCAGAGTAATGATAGTAAAGATGATCCAAAATCTTGAAAATAGAATGGAGGAAATACAAGAAACGTTTACCAGGGACCTAGAAGAATTACAGAGCAAACAACCAATGATGAACAACACAGTAAATGAAATTAAAAATTCTGTAGAAGGAAAAAAAAAAAAAATTCTGTAGAAGGAATCAATAGCAGAATAACTGAGGCAGAAGAACAGATAAGTGACCTGGAAGGTAAAAGAGTGGAAATAACTACCAGAGAAGAATAAAGAAAAAAGAATGAAAAGAATTGAGGACAGTCTCAGAGACTTCTGGAACAACATTAAATGGACCAATATTCGAATTAATGGGGTCCCAGAAGAAGAAGTGAAAAAGAAAGGGACTGAGAAAATATTTGAAGAGATTATAGTTGAAAACTTCCCTAATATGGGAAAGGAAATAGTCAATCAAGTGTCCAGAAAGTGCAGAGAGTCCCATTCAGGATAAATCCAAGGAGAAACACAGCAAGACACATATTAATCAAACTATCAAAAATTAAGTACAAAGAAAACACATTAAAATCAGCAAGGGAAAAGCAACAAATAACATACAAGAGAATCCCCATAAGGAGGCCCGCGAACTGCAAAATTTTAAAAAAAGGAAATGAAGGATACGATAGCAAAGATCAATAAAACTAAAGGCTGGTTCTTTAAGAAGATAAACAAAATTGATAAACCATTGGCAAGACTCATCCGGAAAAAAGGGAAAAGACTCAAATCAATACAGCTAGAAATGAAAAAGGAGAAGTAACAACTGACACTGCAGAAATACAAAGGATCATGAGAGATTACTACAAGCAACTCTATGCCAATAAAATGGACAACCTGGAAGAAATGGACAAATTCTTAGAAATGCACAACCTTCTGAGACTAATCAAGAAGAAATAGAAAACAGAAACAGACCAATCACAAGGACTGAAATTGAAACTGTGACATAAAATCTTCCAACAAACAAAAGCCCAGGACCAGATGGCTTCACAGGTGAATTCTATAAAACATTTAGAGAAGCGCTAACACCTATCCTTCTCAAACTCTTCCAAAATATAGCAGAGGGAGGAACACTCCCAAACTCATTCTAAGAAGCCACCATCACCCTGGTACCAAAACCAGACAACGATGTCACAAAAAAAGAAAACTACAGGCCAAATCACTGATGAACATAGATGCAAAAATTCTCAACAAAATACTAGCAAACAGAATCCAGCAGCATATTAAATGGATCATATACCATGATCAAGTGGGGTTTATCCCAGGAATGCAAGGATTCTTCCAATATACACAAATCAGTCAATGTGATACACCATATTAACAAAGTGAAGGGGAAAAACCAGATGATCTTCTCAATAGATGGAGAAAAAGCTTTTGATAAAATTCAACACCCATTTCTGATAAAAACCCTCCAGAAAGTAGGCATAGAGGGAACTTACCTCAACATAATAAAAGCCATATACGACAAACCCACACCCAACATCGTTCTCAATGGTGAAAAATGAAACTATTTCCACTAAGATCAGGAAATAGACAAGCTTGCCCACTCTCACCAGTATTATTCAACTTTTAGCTACGGCAATCAGAGAAGAAAAAGAAATAAAAGGAATCCAAATTGGAAAAGAAGAAGTAAAACTGTCACTGTTTGCAGATGACACGATACTATACATAGAGAAGCCTAAAGATGATACCAGAAACTACTAGAGCTAATCAGTGAATTTGGTAAAGTAGCAGGATACAAAATTAATGCACAGAAATCTCTTGCATTCCTATACACTAATGATGAAAAACCTGAAGGAGAAATTAAGGAAACACTTCTGTTTACCACTGCAATAAAAAGAACAAAATACCTATGAATAAATCTACCTAAGGAGACAAAAGACCCATATGCAGAAAACTGTAAGACACTGATGAAAGAAATTAAAGACAACACAAACAGATGGAGAGATATACCATGTTTTTGGATTGGAAGAATCAACTTTGTGAAAATGACTCTACTACCCAAAGCAATCTACAGATTCAGTGCAATCCCTGTCAAACTACCAATGGCATTTTTCACAGAACGAGAACAAAAAATTTCACAATTTGTATGGAAACACTAAAGACCCCAAATAGCCAAAGCAATCTTGAGAAAGAAAAACAGAGCTGGAGGAATCAGGGTCCCTGACTTCAGACTATAATACAAAATTACAGTAATCAAGACAGTATGGTACTGCCATAGAAACAGAAATATAGATCAATGGAACAGGAGAGAAAGCCCAGGGATAAACCCACGCACATATGGTCACCTTATCTTTGATAAAGGAGGCAAGAATACACAATGGAGAAAAGAGAGCCTCTTCCATAAGTGGAGCTGGGAAAACTGGACAGCTACATATAAAAGAATGAAATTAGAACACTTCCTAACACCACACACGAAAATAAACTCAAAATCGATTAAAGACCAGACACTATAAAACTCTTAGAGGAAACATAGGCAGAACACTCTATGACATACATCACAGCAAGATCCTTTTTGACCCACCTCCTCGAGAAATGGAAATAAAAACAAAAATCGGACCTAATGAAACTTAAAAGCTTTTGCACAGCAAAGGAAACAATAAACAAGTGAAAAAGACAACCCTCAGAATGGGAGAAAATATTTGCCAGTGAAGCAACTGACAAAGGATTAATCTCCAAATTATACAAGCAGCTCATGCAGCTCAATATCAAAAACACAAACAACCCAATCCAAAAATGGGCAGAAGACCTCAATACATTTCTTCCAAGAAGATATACAGATTGCCAACAAACACATGAAAGTATGCTCAACATCACTAATCATTAGAGAAATGCAAATCAAAACTACAATGAGGTGTCACCTCACTCTGGTCAGAATGGCCATCATCAAAAAATCTACAAACAATAAATGCTGGAGAGGGTGTGGAGAAAAGGAAACCCTCTTACACTGTTGGTGGGAATGTCAATTGATACAGCCACTATGGAGAACAGTATGGAGGTTCCTTAAAAAAACTAACAATAGAACTACCATAGGACCTTGCAATCTCACTACTGTTCATATACACTGAGAAATCCACAATTCAAAAAGAGTCATTTACCAAAATGTTCATTGCAGCTCTATTTACAATAGCCAGGACATGGAAGCAACCTAAGTGTCCATCGACAGATGAATGGATAAAGAAGATGTGGCATATATATACAATAGAATATTACTCAGCCATAAAAATAAATGAAATTGAGTTATTTGTAGTGAGGTGGATCGACCTAGAGATTGTCATACTGAGTGAAGTAAGTTCAGAAAGAGAAAAACAAATACCGTATGCTAACATATATATATGGAATCGAGAAGGAAAAAAAAATGCTTCTGAAGAACCTAGGAGCAGGACAGGAATAAAGACACAGAAGTAGAGAATGGACTTGGCAACACGGGGAGAGGGAGGGGTAAGCTGGGACGAAGTGAGAGAGTGGCATGGACATATATATACCAAATGTAAAATAGATAGCTAGTGGGAAGCAGCCACATAGCACAGGGAGATGAGCTCTGTGCTTTGTAACCACCTAGAGGGGTGGGATAGGGAGGGTGGGAGGGAGACAAAAGAGGGAGGAGATATGGGAATATATGTATATGTATAGCTGATTCACTTTGTTATAAAGCAGAAACTAACACACCATTGTAAGGCAATTATACTACAATAAAGATGTTAAACTTTGCTAAGGTAAAAAGACAAAATATAAACATGTGAAACCAAATAGCTTTCTCTATTCTAGCAATAAATACCAATAAAGGACAACACAGGGAAAATCTCTTTTTGATGATGACAAAATCAAAAAATATATTTAATAATAAATATAATAATAAATATCAAGGAAGAACAATATAAAGAAAACTATAAAATGTTATTAAAAGAGATAAAAGAAGATCTGAACAAATGGAAAGTCATACCCTCTTCCTGGTGAGAAAGAGAAAAGCAGGCCTTTGACATCTAGAAGCTGACCTGGCACTCACATGTAGTCTTGTCGAAGATACCCAGTTTCATAGAGTAACATCATCAGACAAGGCTACTCTATCACCAGGATGAATAAATAAGAGTACTACCTAGTCATGTCTGAACACAGACAAAATATGAATATTGTCCAAATAACAAAACTAATCACACATACTAAATCCTGGTTAATGTGAGCGCCTGCTTCTTCTTTATTGTTTTTAACATCTTTATTGGAATATAACTGCTTTACAATGGTGTTTTAGTTTCTACTTTATAACAAAGTGAATCAGCTATACATATACATATATCCCCATATCTCTTCCCTCTTGCGTCTGCTTCCCACCCTCCCTATCCCACCCCTCTAGGTGGTCACAAAGCACTGAGCCGATATCCCTGTGCTATGTGGCTGCTTCCCACTAGCTATCTCTTTTACATTTGGTAGTGTATATATGTCCATGCCACCTGCTTCTTCTTTACCAATTATAGGTCTAGCCTCACTTCATTCCCTGCCTTCTAGATGAGATCTATGATTACCCCCGATTGCAGAGTCGCCTCTCTGCCTTACAGGATCCAATTCAGGACAAAGCCCAACTGACTTCCTTGAATCCTCTCCAAAATCACTTAACACAGCCTAAATCCTATAATAGATTCTTTTTAACACTCTGAGACACCCTATGATTCCCCATTATGTGTGTTCTCCTTTGTCTCAAAGAACAATAAATCAACCTGCTCAACAACAGGTTGTTCCCAGTGGTCTTCGGCTGGTTGGGCATTGACACTGAATGGAATGATTAAGAGCACAATCTGTCAATTCTCCTAAAATTTATGTTTATTTTAATGTTTAAAGCAATTACACTCAGTCCCCACTATGTGTGTGCTGTCAGTTGGGATTTACTCAAAATGATCTTCAACTTCACAGAGAAATATTAATGACAGAATAGTCTAAAATATATATACAAAGAACAGCAGGAGGGAGGCGGGTTTATAAAAAAGCAACAAGATGGCTCATGTGGAGATGGAACTGTTCAATATCTTTACTGTAGTGGTGGCTTCACAAACCTACACATGTGATAAAATTGTTTAGAACCAAATACGCACACACAAATCAGTGCAAATAAAACTAGGGAAATCTGAGTAAGATTGGTGAATTATATCAACGTCAATATCCTTGTGTGGCATACTATAATTCTGCAAAATGTTACCATTGGGAAAAACTGGGCAAAGTGTGCAAGGGATCTCCCTATATTATTTCTTAAAATGACAAGTGAATGTACAATTATCCCCAAAGTTTCAATTACAAAAAAAAGAATATCAAGGTTTGTGGAGGAAGGGAACTTCCATTATCAGAATGTATAGTTTACTCTAAAATTTGTGAACACAAACAATAGGTATTGGTATGAAAATAGATTAGCCAATGGACTAAAGTATAAAATCAAGAAATATATTCATATACTCATTATTATTCATAAATATTGATTTTCAATTCAGAGATTATTGTTTACATCAGAGAAAATAGCTTCAAATTTCTGGGAAGCAATATATAAACTCTGTAAGTTATTGTCATCTTATATACTTTAATCAAGTTATTTCATATATTAAATGTTTCAATGAATAGTGAGCAATACAGTTGCTCTATCAGAATAATGTAAATTCTATTTTTTTAGTTGCATATTACATATAAATCATGCTTTATGCATGAGAAATTACAATTCTAGTGTATTCAGTATAAGTGCTAGCACTTTTTTAACTTATATTAATTTATTTATTTATATTATTTTTAATATCTTTATTGGAGTATAATTGCTTTACAATGTTGTGCTACTTTCTACTGTACAACAAAGTGAATCAGCTCTATGTATACATACATATACCCTCATATCCCCTCCCTCTTGAGCCTCCCTCCCACCCTCCCTATCCCACCCCTCTAGGTTGTCACAAAGCATCGAGCTGACCTCCCTGTGCTATGAAGCAGCTTCCCACTAGCCATCCAGCAATGTTTTTTTTTAGTTAAACACTGGAAAATAGCATCTAGCATGAAAATACACGCTTACTGTTATTGTACAAGCAAAAGAGAACCTTTCGATCCAGGTAACATACATACCTCCTAAGAAACATTTCATCCCTGAAAATTTCTCTATAAGGCCAAAGCGTCATGCTTCTAATCTCCATTACAGATTTTCAGATAAATCTAAACCTAATGCCTCTTTCCTAAGACTGCCTTATTTCTTGGAAGTAAGTTTCTTATTCCTGCTCTGTTATAATTTATCTTGAATTCTTTAATTCTTTTTCAGCTGGTCTCCTTAATCCTCTTAATTACAGCTTCTTCAAAACTCACCCTTATGTACTCTACTTGCACCATTATCAGATCATTTCGTTATCAATTATCTGTAAAATTAGTTCTTAAATTATTCTTGGTTTTTAATAACTTGTTCTCACCCATCAACCTTTCAAATTCTAAGGTAGTATTTTTAGATACATTTCTTATTCTCTTTCTCAGGGCCATTAATCAAAGACCATACTGATTTTCTTTTCTCACAAATATTGTGAAGTGCCCTGCCTCTCCTCAGAGTCCAGGACCAAAAACAGTGTTTCTCAAAGTTAGTGGGCCTGGGAATTTCTTGAGGTATCTGTCATAGATGTAAATTTCCACTTCTGTTACCATAAATTCTGATTGGAAGGTCTCCGGTGGGACTCAAGAATCTGTATTTTTTTTTCTGAAACCTATTTTGTTTTTTCTTATTTTTCTTAGTTTTCACTGAGCTATAATTACATATAACAAGAAATCTACATTTTAAACAAGCACCCTACATGACTCTGATATGGGACATATATGGACAATTCTTAAGAAACCCAGAAGGAAGGGCAGATGGTTTCTATTGAGGAGTCCTTCTTAAGTTCTTCTTAAGTCCACATTCTGACCGATTCTAAAACATCACCCACCATTGGAAATATCTCACTGTTTTGGTCAATATTTGAAAGAATCTAGACCTGCTTCTAAGCAAGACATTGAGACAGTATGATTAGTGATAAGGGGACATGGAGGCCACATGAGCTCAAACAACTGTTTTCATATCACTAAGCCTCAGTTTCTTCCTCTGTAATGTGCGGGTAACATCTACCCCATAGGGAAATCGTGAGGATTAAATGAGATGATATGTAAAATGTTTATCTCGAAGTGCCAAGTAAATATTAGCTCATATTTTCTGCTGGGAACTTTTCACGCTTTTCTTAGATGTTTTTATTCTTAATAACTGTTTACATTTCTAAAAGAGCATATTCCTAGTGGAACATCTTGCACAGTGCTGGGATCCTGCAGGTGCTTAAATGATTATTAGCTCAGAATCTCAACAACAACAATAAAATACTTCGTTTTCCTCATGTGTTTAATTTTCCTTTGTTTGAGATGATGAATATTCTCAGAATTCTGAGAGGAAAATATCATAAGCATAGTGTCTGTTGAGAAAGAAGACACCACTCTCGTGTCGCCATATTATATTGACCCTTCGCTATGTCTTAATATAGTGCCCCGAAGTCCCAGAGAAAAACATTTTCTTCTGTTAGAAACATAATAGCATCACAAGGTATAGCCATGGATCTGTTTGTTCTGAGCAACAAAAATATTTCATATTTTCCCTCAAGTTTGAAAAGGGAAACAAAAAAAGAGCTGTAAAGTGTTATCTTATTCAGAGTCTAACCAGAGAAGACTGCCTCGGTACCCCCAAAAAGGTCCCTGAGAAAATCAGTGTTGTTTGTGGCCCTAAGAAAAAAAAAAAGAGAGGCAGAACACCTTCTTCATTTCAATTAGTGTCCCACCAAAGGGATTTCATAATTCACTTTCTAATTAGGGAGCAAAGGGTATTTAGAGAGCAGACACCTGGAGAATTCTAAAATGCTTCTACTCCAGCCCCAAGAAACAATGTGCTTGCTATTTCTTTACTCTGCAGCAAGTGCCAGACACCATGCCTACTACCCTCAGGGAGTTCCTGGTCTGATAGCTGGTCTTTGACCAACACCTCCTTCCCCTCCTCCTCCTGGCTTGGACATTTCTCATCAGTTGTCTATATCTTCATGCCAGGGTGGTTCTCTCAGAACCATAATTCTTTCTCTGTACATTTTTTCTTTTTTTTTTTTCTTTTTCTTACTCTATCAAAACTATCCTATTAGCTTTGGTGCCTGCGAATATATGACTAACTTCTGGCTAAGATGATAAGATATTATAGAGATCAAACATAGTCATTTCGATTCTAGTAAATCTTTTTTTCAACAGATTCTTTTCCTAAAGGGGGGGATGTTCAAGAACAGGTAAGGCTGTCAGTGTCTTTAAATTATGTTGCATATGCAGCCATAAACTCTGCATTCCACGTCTAACTTCCAATAACATATTCATCCAAAAAAGTGAAAATCGAACACCCAATATGTACTAGGCATGCTTTCAGATTCTAGATACTTAGAAGTTAATTTTAGCTAACATTATTGAGTATTTATGCCATTCCATAAAACTTTATGCCCTTTACATAAATTAACTCATGATAACTTTATGAGTAAGGAAAAATTATCTTCATTTTATATATGAGAAACAGAGGGGTTCGATACACTTGCCAAGGTCATACAGCAAGTAGGTGCTGAAACCATGATTGAAACACAGGCAGCTTGGCTTTAGAGTTCACATGCTTAAGCATTATAAACTTTACCACTTTGAGAAATCTTCCATGAGACTGAGAGCCCCTAGTCTTATGGAGCAACAGATGTGGAAAGAAATAACAATAATAAAACATATGAGCCACATAGTTAATGCTGTCCCCTGAAGGATGTATTCTTCCAACTGCTGGGAATTCCTCTGCCATCAATTGTCTTTATAATTGCTCTCGATGAAAACTATCACCTTGCCCAAGTTCAACCCTCTCTCCAGGGCAGCTCACATCCCATGGCTGATGGACATAAAGGACTGTTCGGAGGGCCATTCAAGTTTCACATCTTTTCATGGAGCTCACTGGAGTCCTTTTTGAAACTACATCACAGGCTAGTATCTCCCTCTGCTCAACCCTGCTTCCTTCCCTTTGCTTGCACAGGTATTAATCCTCGCAATACTCACTAATAAACATCCTGCACCCTAATCTCCATCTCAGATAGGAGAGTTTGATCTCCATCCTGAATGCTAATCTCCATCTCAGAGTCTGATTCCTGGGAATTCTGACCTAAGACATGCTATAATGTAAGTAAAATTTGAGTGGATTGAGAAGCGACAAAAGAATTCATTAACTTCCAAAGGAAGTTTCATTGGCAGTGGGTAGGGTTGAGGGAAGAGTATCTATTTTAGTCTTAGTTGTAAAGAAAATCCAGCATGGCTAGTTTCCATTCCAAAACAACTAATTATTAAAGGACATTAGGTAGCTCACAGAACCCCTGAGAGGGTTGCTGAACTCAGCTCTGAAATTATACCCACACACATGTGTGACACACCATGCCCACACACATGCATGACATCTTACTTGAAACATCCCTGCCTCAGACAGCAATCCTCACATCTGCGACTGAACTCCAAAACACTTGCTACTGCTACCCAGGGAACTGTGCACCTCCACCATCATGCTTGTCAGAACACTACCTCCCCAGGTGAGGCCACCTCGTAAAGTTGCTAATCTCTGAGTCCACATCTGATTTGTAAAACAACTGTGGCTACCTACACCCTAGCCACAAGAGCATCTGAGGATGTGCATTTTCAGAAGGTGGGACTAACGTGAGAAAGTAACAAGATAAAGGAGAATGTTCAATGATGGTGACTGGCCATAAACAATCATCCACTATAGGAGGATTACTTGTATTTTCCTCTTCATAGAGCAGGGAGTCTGTGTAGTCTTTCTGGGCTATGTAGAGTTCTACAGCAATTGGAATAGGAAATTAATAGCCAATTTCCCTTTCTTAACCAAATATTTACTGCTTTTTTTCCCTCTATATGCCCACAGAAAGTATTAGTATCAGATTAATTATGTATATTTATCATGTTTTGAAAGCATTTTGCCATTCCTCTTAAATTGTTCATCCATTTTTTAATGGTTTCAATTAATTTTTACATTTTAAATTTATTGTAGATTGTGTATTGTACAACATCATGAACCAAAATCAATTATTGTACAAAACATGCTATTCCTAGAAGTAACCATCCAAATGGTTTCTGCTTGCTGAAAAGAATCATGGAATTGTGGTATACATTTCCATATTTTACTCATAATCACAATGCAATTCTATCCTTCATAAGAGTAGGTCCATTCTGTGTTATTTCTGATTTAAATCAAACTACCTTAATTGAAAAGAACATTTACCATAATTATTATTAGTCAGTTTATAATAAACCAACCTCTGCTGCTACTTTACAACATAAATTATAATTTAGTCTCATACACTCATTACTCTTCTAAACTTACTAGTTAAAATCTTCAAATTATAATATTCTCTCAATATGACTCTGGTTTAGTCAAATGTAGGGGTGATTTGTAAAACTATGATCTCAGGTACAAGAATCAGTAACGGGGGTTAATATTTCATGCCATCAAGTCAGCTTGATGTTCGGCACCTTTTGCCTTTGAACTGTTGACAGGCAAACAAGAACATCAAAGAAAGCAGGAGAGACTGGGTTAATCACTCTATTTTGTCTAAAAATTTTTCCACACACATTCACACACACAACATTTAATTTAAAAGGTCTTTTGATGGAATATTTTATGGGACTATTGATTGTTAAAAGCTATCATACATTAGGTTTGCACCAATGTTTAGCACCTCTTTACCACTCGATCTTTTTGGGGTACAACTCAAAAGCAAAATTACGTATGTTTAGCATTAATAGTATTTATCCTGAGAATAAAAACAAGACATTTCCATGACTTTCAAAAATCCTACGTATAAAATAATTTTAATATGCAGTGCATTTGCCTAAATGGATGAGATAAATCTTTGTAGCTGTCTTCTGAGTCAACTTTTCCTTAGATGTAAAATACTGATGTGCTTGTTAGGATTCAAAGGGGTTAAATGTAATTTGCATCTGATAGCTTTGTTTCTCATGGTAATTATGTACCTAGAAAAATGAAAGAATGCAGTTTCTGACAAACTAGGCACTGGCTTCAAAAAAGAAAGAATCATATTTTAATTAATAAGTGATATGAAAAGGAAAACAATATTTGACTACTGAACTGCCTATACAAAGAAAAATCAACAAATAGATTAGTTGAAAAAGTCATTCCAACTAGTTTGGGGACTTGGGCTGGAGAAAAAAAGAAAGGCATGATTGACGTTTTAGCTTTTAGTTAATTGCCTTGGTAATGTATTCATACAACATGGCTCCATTGCTTTTCTGGCACTCCTGAGCAATTCTTTACCACCAATTCTTTACCACCATGTTACCCAGGTGAAAAACACTGTAAAATAAGCAAAGAAATAATGAAAAATATTTTCATATCATTATAATACATTTATAAGTATACTTGAGGTCAGGATTGTTTATATGCCGATTTCCTCTAACAGTGCTGAGCAACTGGAAATTGAAACCAAACAGATAAATTGAAAAACTCAAAGCTTAGTGGAAATGGGGCTGGACAGAAGCAAGATCAGATGACAACAAAGCTTAAGTACAAAGCAAAGATCTGCCATGTTTAATGTGTAAGAAGAAAGATTAATAGCTAATGCTTTATTTGAAATAAGATGCAGGAAGACTTCAGCCAAAATAAAAAATTAAAAAATCCTAATTGTCAGTAAACAACACGGTGTAGAGTTGGTCAGACCAAGGCTTGAATCCTGTCTCTACCACTTCCCAGCTAGGAGACTCTGAGAAAGTTGTACTAACTTAGCTTCAGTATCTTTATCAGTAAAATGAGGCAAACCCTAACATCTACCTCATAGATAGATATTAGGATTAGATTTCCTTCAATAGAAAATGCACAACTTTTTTTTTCTGAGACCAGCGTAATTCACCCTAACACTGAATTCATGTTGAGGAAAATAAAAATGAAGATAGTCAAAAAACAGCAGACCAAAATGAAACGAAATTGAGTTATTTGTAGTGAGGTGGATGGACCTAGAGTCTGTCATACAGAGTAAAGTAAGTCAGAAAGAGAAAAACAAATACCGTATGCTAACACATATATATGGAATCTAAAAAAAAAAAACGGTCATGAAGAACCTAGGGGCAAGATGGGAATAAAGATGCAGACCTACTAGAGAATGGACTTGAGGACACGTGGAGGGGGAAGGGTAAACTGTGACAAAGTGAGAGAGTGGCATGGACATATATACACTACCAAATGTAAAATAGATAGCTAGTGGGAAGCAGCCGCATAGCACAGGGAGATCAGCTCAGTGCTTTCTGACCCCCTCAGAGGGGTGGAATAGGGAGGGTGGGAGGGAGGGAGATGCAAGAGGGAAGAGATATGGGAACATATGTATATGTATAACTGATTCACTTTGTTATAAAGCAGAAACTAACACCACTGTAAAGCAATTATACTCCAATAAAGATGTTAAAAATATATATATGTATAAGAATGTAAAAAAAATATATATATAGTAGACCAATTAATAGAACTTGAATGTGCATGTAACAGCATGGAGCACACCCTGACAGAAATAGCCTATTTAAAAGAGATTTATAGGGTCCCCAACCTCTCTGATTTTATCTACTCTAATGTAATGGTCAAATCATATCCCCCAAATCCAAGTATCCATATG
Organism: Phocoena phocoena; assembly: GCF_963924675.1. Classification (NCBI taxonomy): domain Eukaryota; kingdom Metazoa; phylum Chordata; class Mammalia; order Artiodactyla; family Phocoenidae; genus Phocoena; species Phocoena phocoena. Next base: position 75,371,149 of record NC_089225.1, read on the forward strand.
CTATGAGACACAGAGTGGTTTCCAACTCTGATTTTTGAAGAGAACAAAGGTTTTCGTTTTTACTTTTTAAAGAATAATAACGTAGTAAACATATACTTTTTATTATATAGTGATGAAAAAATTTCTTTTAAACTATTAGAGATACCAAGATTTCTCACAGCTACACTGTTTAGCTTCCAAAGCTGTCCGGTAATCATGAGCTAAGGTGCAGTTCAATATAAGCCCTGACTTTCTGGTGTCAAATAATATTCAAACAGGTATATTTTCCATTTATCCCACATGAAGCCAGGCATCTTCCTGGTAATTATCTGGAAATAACCTAGCAGTTACTCCTGTTACTTTATGTTTACTTTAAGGACTCAGATTTTTAGGGGTTCAGAAACCAGTTGAACCCTGGCCCAGATTAAAAACAATGAAAACACAATACAGCAGTATGTGTTATCGGCACAAAATAAAGATACAGAAGACTCATCCTTCTCCCTACCTCTTCTTCACCTCTAGTTTCGCCCCTAGCAGCTTTGCTCCCTGGTCCCGTATCTATCAAATCCTTGTGATAAAATTATTTCAGTGCCCTTGTTGCAATTTACAGAAAAATTTTAGTCTTAAGTGAACTTCCATCTTGGACAAGTAGAGGACTCAGGAATCTAGCCGTGAATAGGTACTGGTAGCCCTAGGAGGATGGGCATCAGGCAAATGGGACGATGATAACATGCAGAGGAAAAGGCAGGATGAGAACAGAGAATAGAAGGAATTCCAGGCAGAAAGTGGAAACTACATCCCAGGCAAAGGCCCTGGGACCAGGAATTGCAAAATGGAAGATGGGTGATTACCTAAGACATTGTTTTACCTAATGAAGGATCTTAAAGAGTTCTGTGTGAGCTCTACTTTGAGTGAATACTAAGATAATTTGGTTTAGTAAATCTTGGCATTTGCAACTACATAGTAAAGTGTTTTCCTTCCATATACTCTTAAAAATGGCAGCTGTTAACTTTGTCACCTTCAGTTGTTTATATTCTGCTGAGCTCTGTCCAATGTGATCCTTATTTGTATGCTCTGTGACACAATAGAGTGATTGGAATGGCGATATTCAATTCCCTTTATCTGAACGAATCTCTACCAGTTTGGACAATGAGCAAAAAAATAGATTTACGATTGGACAGAAGTACTTTCGGCAAAATGTTTCATGGTAACACTATTAAATATCAGCTCCTGTGACAGTACTCATAGATATTCCTGTTTCAATGTTTCAATCCCAGGGGAAAGAAGACTTTACAAACACATTGGGGTGTCTGTGTTTTCACAGGAAAATACTGATATTCTGCACTTCTAAATGATTAATACTTTCTTCTCCCACAAAACAATGCATGCTCCTATTTTCAAAAACATTTATTCATATTCCTGCCATGTGGTTATTCATAATAACAAATGACTATAATTATTTAGAGACCTGTAGAAAAAAATGTATATCCTAGACATCAAATTTAAGTTGTGATTTTTAGACTTGATAGTCCTAAAATTTTCCAGAGAATTTAGCATAATATCTACATCTAACAGAATGGCTCTCACTATCACCTCTATATAGATAACTATGTGACCGGCTGTATGTCCAGCCCTGATGTCTTGAGCAACCGTCTGCATCCCCAATTTCTTAACTGAACATCTCCACCCTGATGTTACCAACTGACACCACAAAGTTAAGTCCAAAACTAATATTACCTCCTCCACAAAATCTGTCCTCAGCACAGTCCTTAAGAAAGCCCTTGCTTTCCATTTCCTCCTCTTTCTAATCTATCTGGAACACAATGCTTCATCTATCTTCCCACTGATGATGTCATGTCATTCACTCTACTCAAAAACTTTTCATAGCTTCCTATTGCCAATTAGATAAAGTTCAAACACCTTGATTAACCTGTTAATCATAGCCCTCTATGATCAAATCATAATCTATCTTTCCAGTCTTTTCAATTTATGCACACTTCGCATCAACATATCAAACTTATTTACCGGACTGCTTTTCACTGCTTTAACTGTCTGAACATTGTTGAGGACATTGCCTAAACCTTTTCTAAAAGATTGCATGTAAATTTTTTTAAACTTTGTGTTAAAGTATTGCTTCCTTTGGTAGGTTTCCTTTGTTTTAATGCAAGAGTTATACAAACGACCATATTCTTTTTAATTATTATCATGACTGTTATGTTGCTTAGACAAACTTGTAGATCAATTATATCAACCTGAGCCATCCACTCTAGACACACCAGCTTCTCACAGTATGAAAGCATGGTCAGCTGTATTCATCATCATTCACTCTAATTTACATATTTCTAAATCCTAACCAATCTGTAGTTCCTTGCATTTACCTCCCGCATGTAGTCATTCATAAGCCTCATTCCTCCTGTAACCAAACAGCCTTCTTCTGAAATATGTAGCACTTAACTGCTTTCTCTATTTGTAAAATACAAACGAAAAATAAGAGGCTTAATTCTCCCTGTTGAAAATAAGCGAAGCAGATTTTCCTCCCCTCCTTTTTCTTTGAGCATTTATTTATTTGTACTTTTAAGTATCTTCTTCCTTTCTCCTTATCCTTTTGAAGACTAAATAAATAGGTCTTTTGTTAGCATTAAGACCTGGGAATGTCTTTCTCAAGGACCTGGGAGCCATCTTTTTGAAATGTAAATGTCAGGAGACACAGTGCCCCTATCTCCCAGTTTCTGTGAGAGGGTAGGAGTTTAACTTCAGTGGGTACCTCGCTCCAAGTTGCAAATTTTTTTCCTCTCATAAGAAATATGTTTGCTTTGCCTCTTGATAAAGCCAATTGGCTAACACCCCAACCAATTACCAGGTAAAGCTGGGATGAACTATATGTGACAAATGGTGCCATGAAGTCTTCTTATTGAAGACTAACTATTATCTTGAGAAGATATATGTAATGGGTCGTATCTACTTGACTACACAAAAGGGTGAGATTCCTTCCTGTATTTGCCAATTGCCTGTGATACACATCACATTCTGGTTTAATTGTTTATTCAATAATAAAAGTGTTTTCTTTCCCTACTATCTTTGTGGAAGGGATTTCTGGGTTGGAAGATTTTGTTTTTAATTATATTTCTCTATCTCTATATACCATAGATATTTGGGGTGTTCCCCCTTATAAACTGCTATAATAGGTTTGAATCACTCTATCACACTAGATGCTCAAGTAATGTCATATTTCAAACTAACCTACAACAATTACATACTGTTACCATAATTAGAAAGTTCTTTTGATAGAAATCAGTATAGTCTCCAATAGTTAAAGGTGAGGGCACATGTGTATGCACATGCACACACACAAAAATACACATACACACCCCTTGCTACTAGGTCATATATAATAATGAAAGCCAGTATCTGACAAAAGACAGTATCTGACCACATTCTGCCACCTATACAAATATGTCTTATCAAGCAAACACTAAACTCAGTAACTCGATGCAGTCTCAATTCTCTGTCCTTTTAAGTACTCTAAAAAGTACCTACATGAAAATCCGGTCAAGGCAGTTGCAGTAATAATTCTAGCAGCAAGATTAAGCTAAACTATCAGCCAAGTGTCAGATAACGGAATCCTCCAAAAGTCTCTGAACACAGATCAGATGGAAATCTTAAGCCTAGGGTACGTTTCTGAAGGATATAGGCTATTGGACTCATTAGACTATTTTACCTTATTCATAGAGTGGGATTGTTTGTGTATTTCTAGTGAATCCACATGTCTTGAACAGTACTCATTTCACTAACAAAACTTCAGTAATGGTAAAATTCTATTCTCCATTAACTACATGGCACACCCTGTGGGGTTGATGGAAAATTCAGATAGCTGAATTACTTTTGTAGTACAAGATTTTCACGAGTCTTTCAAATTCCTGATCACTGCAGTTCAAAAGTAACTAACCACCCTTTAGTGAGGATCAAAGCTAAATAACAGATGCATATTTTACCGTGCCTCTGCTAACATGTCAAAGTAAATTATAGATAATATAACATTATGCTTTCAAATTTAATTCAATTGGCCTTGACCTCAATGAATGACACTGGCAGGAAGCCTCTCCCCTTGGGCCATGAAAGAATGTTGCACCCTAACACTGCAGCATCCCAGAGCTCAGGCCTGGATGGTTTTCATTTGTAATCTAAACTCTCTCCATTGGTGAGTTCATCAGGTCTGAAGGCTTTAAACATCACCATAAGCCAACACTTCTAAACTTATGTCCTGAGCCTGGAACTCTCACGTGACCTCTGGGCTTGTTGACCTAACTACCCATTTGACATCTTCCATCTCCACTCGCGTGTTTAATGGACATCTTAAAACTTATTATGCCAATAGTTGGACCCATGTGTTATCTTTTTCATTCCAGTAGTGTTTAGTTTGGTGGCTAACATATAGTAAATTGGTCATTTGACTTTTTTCACTGATGGAACTTGTAAATTTCTCACTTCACATAAAAACCAAACATTCCAAAGAAATTAAAGTAATTTTATCCCAATTGCATTTAGCATCAAAGGTTACTGTGTACACACTCTAGGAGCATAAATACTATGGTTAATAATTCCACTGAAATTTTTGGCTTAAGCTCATTCGATTGCTGACAAAAGAAAAGTGAAGCCAGTACACAACGATATCTGGCATTAATTTCACTAACAATACACTGCCACAGGTCATGGGAAACTATCTGTCAACAACATCAAAATCATCATTATACGATTACAAACCATGTAATTACCTCTAGTCAAAGGAAAATATTGTGGAATTTGTTAGGTGTATTCCTAAGACAGATTTAACAAAGTTTAAAAATGCAGTTTAATTCAACAAACATATGTTGAGTACCTACAGTGCACCAGGTGTTGCTGTTGGCACTCGAGCAAGCATGATGACACTGTTTTCTTTCTCTTTTGTGTCCCTCAGAAAGAGATGAGAAGAAAGGTGATATGACCGTCAGCTACAGAAACGACAGCAGGTCACTCTAATGAATCTGGGTGTTTTCTTGCTGGCTTCCCTAAGCTTGTAACATTTGTGAAGTTGAGCCATGAGGAAATAAATAAGTGACACATCCCAACGATAACAAATCTAGTGTGGGAGAAAATGGTATGTTCAGTCGAGTGTTATCATAACTGAGAAGATCTGAGGATGTGAACAAATAAGCATCATTTACAGATAAGGTCTTCTAAGTAGACCTGGTGAAAGAACACAGAGTCTAGGACTGTGTGTGAGGCAATGAGGCACTGAATAAGAATAATTGTTACTACTATTATTTCAAGCATTGTCCATGATCGATACTGTTCAAAGTTCTTCAAATACATTAACTCCGTTAATTATCACAAGAACTCTAAGTATAGTTAATATACTTATATACTAGTGAATATTATAATGGATCTAAGATCAATACTATTATCGTTCAATTTCACAAATAAATTAAGTCAGGGAGAGGTTAGCAATTTGCCCAAGGTCATAATTCTTTGTATTTATATGCAATACCTGCATATTATATCTGCATAATTCCCACTTTCAGAAATATCAATGGCAAGCTTACATCAACAGAAAAAAAAAGCAGATACAGACACGGTTTACTCATCTAAAGAATACAGAAATAAGTCACCATAGTAAGGATAGAAAAATGAGAAATCAGCAACATTTTTCAGGAAAGGCACAGATGCAAGCATTTGTGCCCCAAAATGTTCACAATTGAACATACAGCTGAGAAGGGTACATGTGAGTGAGTAAATGAGTGTTGTATCTGAGTCTAGAATAACTGGATATTGCAGTTCACACAAGACAGTCCTGGTTTACACCTGTTATCCCTGCATAAGTGTACTACTGACTCCCTTGTCTCTCAAAAGTGTCCTGTTTGGATAGTGTATTACACGATCACCCTAAAAATGAGCCTTCTGAAAACTTAACTGTTCCTCTAGGTTGTATGTACATATAATGAGACCAAATGCATGTGTGATATCTGAGGATGTGTGTGTGTCAAGGAGTCCCCTCATCTAGGCCAGGTGATCTTCACTAATCTTGAGGTTGTCATATACTGCACGATAGTGGAGAAAAGAGAATGTACAACACTCAGAAATAAGCACAGCCCTCCATTAGATTTTCTTTGCTAACAAAGCTTGGTCCAAGGATCTTTCTGCATTCAGCAATGAGACTGGAAAGCAAAGTTCACTTACCTAGACATCTCTGAGAGTCAGGCTGAGACTCCTTGGTGAGTTATAGGAATATCATGAAATATCACTTGGTTTGTTAATTACCTTCTTAATATAGCTTTCTGCCAAACTACTGCTTACAAATGGCCCTTCAAGGAAAAGTCAAAATAAAAAGCAAGATACAAATGCATACACATACACACATGCACCCACATACACCAGCACATTAACACTGCTGAAAGGAACATGTACCAATCAAAGAAACTGTCCTTAAAACCCATAATCAAGCCATTATTGGGCAATGACAAGTAACAAAGAAGCTGTATGTCTGCTAAATCCTGTATTGCCTGCTAGAAGCTCAAAAACTCAGACAAGTAACACATTGGTTTATAAAGTTCTTATTAAACTGAAATAGTACAGAAATAAGTGTTAAAATATGCAAATAAAACATTATATTTAAATAAACAGATACATGCATGCTTCAGAAAGTGACTAATGGAAACATGGTAGCAGTTATATGTTTTGATAAAGCATAGCTCAACTATGTCTGCTTCCTATATTTATGGATTTCAAGGCAAAATCATTTCACTGAACCAATAACTGAACTGTGGACAATCCTCAGACACCAAAAGAAAGAGCCAATTTACAATGTTTTCCTGAAGTCTATGAACTTAATGTATTATTTTGATGGTGTCAGACTGAATTGTAAACATCTTAATTGGAATTTGTTTCATATTTCGCTTTTCTTTTGGAAAATGAAATATGGTTTAGAGTTACAAGTAAATGCATTGCTTTGAGAGAGGCAAAGACAAAGAGGTTTTGAAAGGGGAAAAAAATGAAGATTGCAGGAATTCATGCTTTGACTTCCAAATCTCTTACCATATGTACAAGACTCCTCCATGTTCCATCTCTGCTTGTCTTCCTGGCCCTACCTTACCATCACCATCATCCTGGCCCTAGCCACCATCACCATCCTAGGGACTTGAGCTTTTCCTGATCTTTGACCCTGCTCTGCCAAGTACCTTGCCAAAATCTCTATAAACAGTTACAGAAAACACAACTTGCAAGCAGTTTGAAGACAGAGAATTTGCTTTCTCATCTCTGTCCTCAGCACAGAGCATACCACCAAGCACACAGCAGTTGCTTAATGAATATTTGTAGCATGAATAAGTGAAAAGTTATGCTCAATATTTTCATTTAAAATGCAGTATTTAGTCATCTTAATATAGTCAGAGAAGTCTGAGAGATTTTTTTAAACCTCCGGTCTGAATTCCTAACACCATGTTTTGCATGTAACAACTGCAGTACTGTGCTTCAGGAAAAAAAAAAAAAAAAAGGTGTTTTTTTTTAACTATTAAATAATGCAAAAGGATCAAAAAAAATCCAGACACCATCTCATAATCTCTTACTAATAGAGTGCATTCCTTATTTTCCAAAGCTATCCTTTGAAGCTTTTAATGCAGGAGCAGGCATGAGCATGGGCACGTGCACACACGCACACATACACACACACACAGGGGCACACTTACATTTTCCTTTTTTCCCCTCATTCTCTCCCCTATAGAGTAAGATGTGGCTACTAGTCAGTCAATCAGTCAACTTGTGAAATGCAAATAGCAGCTCACAGTGATTTTTTTCCAGGCTTCCTAGTCCAGGCAGCAGAAATAAAATATAGTTCTCAGAGAAAATCAAATGAACCTTATGTAAATGAATTGTTTTCTTTACCATTTTCATTTTTTAGAAAAAGCAGAAATGCTTTTACCTGGAAAGTACTTTCTTTGACTAAGTTAGTATCATGCCGACTGACCTTTACTTTATTGCTCCACCAGCTCTCTGGCATTTTAATGTTTTGGTCTGTAATAATAGTTGTAAAGAATGGAATGGGCTTTTTGAAGCAATTTTCTCCCTAAGGATTTAAAAATCAGTCTTTATTTTTCACATACTCAAAACAAAGCACTTAAAAAAAATAAAATGGAAATGCAGTTAGTGCAGAAGTGGGCTCATTTACACTTTAATATCTTTAAATGCTGGACAAAAGAGAATACTGCATGTAGATATTTTTAAATGTCTTTTTAAGTGTGAGTGATTTCTGGGTTCAGGATCAAATGCAATATATTATAAGACTATGATCTCTCCTTCACAGAGCTTCCCGGGATAAAGAATCTTAGGCCAGCCCAATAAGGGGTCAGAATTTCCCATGTGCGTACACAGCTTACTCTACTGGAAGCATCCTTGTGCCTGACTCCAACCTGGTTCAGTTTCCAGTCTACCTTTAAAAACTTGACTTTCTCTGGTTCCACAATTTCTGCTAGTATACAGCCTTACAGCTGTTTCCCAAATAAAAAAAAAAAGAGAAAAAAGAAAATCAAAGGCTTTTTCAAGTTGGGAAACAACCTTCCCCTGCTGAGTTAACAGATTTCTCTCCCTTTTGTTTCAGGGAGGAAAACAGAATATACTCTTAAACTTTCCCTCCATCCCCCAACAACTGCAGCTGTTTCCTTCTCAAAGACCCATGACTATGATAGCCAAAAAAATTCTTACCAAAATTTTAATAAAAATTCAAACAGAAGTTATGAATGTAAAATTTAAGACATTTTTGTCAATTATTTTAATTTACCAATATATTCCAATTAATAAATTACCTGAGAAAATTCTGTTTAATTAGTATCACTGATAAAAATGATTTAAATTTGTTAAACAAAGATGTCAGTGCTCCTAAGTAAATATTCTGTCATAAATATATTTTCTAAATAATCAAGAATATACTACTCAAAGATAAGACCATTTTAAGCTTTTGTAATGGATTAATATTTAAGAATATGGTCTTTAATGAACTCATCAACAATTATTTAAAGAAAAACACAGTGATCAAGACACTGACCTAGGCACATACTTAGAGTTAAAAAAATCACAATAGGGCTTCCCTGGTGGTGCAGTGGTTGAGAGTCCGCCTGCCGATGCAGGGGACACGGGTTCGTGCCGCGGTCCGGGAAGATCCCACATGCCGCAGAGCAGCTAGGCCCATGAGCCACGGCCGCTGAGCCTGCGCGTCTGGAGCCTGTGCTCCGCAACGGAAGAGGCCACAACAGTGAGAGGCCCACGTACCGCAAAAAAAAAAAAAAAAATCACAATATATAAATTCCCCACTGAAATAAAAGATTACACTCTATTTTAAGATTAAATAATAAGCACACATGAAAGAAATTACAAATAAGAAAGTACCTGTGTACAGATTTTAGCTAGGCTATATAAGACATCTACATAAAAGAAATGTGTAGCAATAAATGCAAGTGAAAAAGGAATTAAGAATGGAGAGATTATTGTGAATATGTGGCAAGAGAGAAGGTTCATCATGAATCCCTCAACTTTTGTCAAATTATTCCCCTCTATCAGTGTTTTTTGACAGGCGTCTGGATTGTAGTTGCTCAATTTTTCTCATCCTTGTTTCTCTCATCACCAAAGACTAATACTTGCATGGAATTGCCAAAGTCTTCATGTTCTACCCATTCAACACCCAAACACATAATCTCACAATTTTTTAACATTTCAAGTTAAAACTCTTCACCTCAATCTCCACCAAATCACCTGATGGTCTTAGAGTTTACTATCACCCAGAAATGCTTCCTGGTAAATATGTAAACCTATAATATCCCTCTCTGTTACCACACTTCTCTATGCCAATATATCACTTTCATGTACTCTTTAACCACATCCAGACCAGTTCCTCACTCTCCATCCCTCTCACACAACCTGTTTTCTTCAGCTTTTTCAGTGCTCTCCTGTTCTCACCTTCTTCCCTAGCCAGCCTGAACCCCATGGCTGATAAGGTTAACTATCTTTCCATCAGTACCTTCAACTCCCCACAGCCTCGTTCTTTTTCATGCCTTCTCTACAAACTGTCATCTCTCCATTCACCAGTCCAACATTTAGATACCTAAGCACTATTACAGAAATGCCCAAATTCTTATGTATTCTTGATATTAAAAATATTCTGTAATGAAAGAAGATAGGCTACTAAGAAGAGGAGAGTAAGATACATTTATTCAAGGCCTTGGGTGGAGTGCCATGAGAATGATGTGCCGGTTAAAGTCACAGACCACAGTTCAATCATGACTTTCCACAGAACATATTCAGTGGAGTAATTGATGCCAAATCAGGGTAGATGAAGGGATGAATCTGAGGTGACAAATAGGAGACAGTGAATATATCTTTTCAAGAAGACTGGCAGTAGAGGAAATGAAAGATAAAATGATAGCTAAAGAAAGAGATGTGGTCTGCAAAATCTTTTTTAAAATGGATGATATTTGAACTCAGTTACAGGCTAAAAAGAAGCTAATAGGAAGGGAAATGCTGACAATAAAGGAGAGAAAAAGCATCAATTTGTAGATCAAAGTATCAGAAAAAGAGGTAAGAAATGAGATCAGAGGTGCCTATGAAGGAAGAACTAAATGGAGAATAGAGGGGAAAAGAATATAAGAAAAGATTTAGATGAGCTTTCAGGTAAAAGAGACAGAGTTGAATAAATTCTAAGTTGAGAGTCTGCTTTTGTTCAGATCATTTCACTTCAACCTGCTTACATTCTCTGTTCCCTATTTTCTGTTTCTGCCTGTTTCCTATGAAAAGATTCACAATGCCCCCTCTTATCTAACGCTTTGTACCCCTTCTATACTCATGACTGCTGGCTTCATTCATGTGCGTCCTTTCACTGCCTTCGTCTATTCAGTCTTGTTAACCCACAACCTCTACCAGCTCAATTCCTTAAATCCTCTGTGACATCAGCTCACCAGATTCTCTATATCTCTATGAACAGGAAACAGATGAGCAAGAAACACTCTTCAGGTTTTGTTTGATTTGATTCTCTATAGCATTTAATGTTCTAATATATTCTATCTCTAGGCTTCATTCATCTATCTAAAGTGTCCCCCTAATGTTGCTGATTCCTAAGACTTCATCCTCATTACTAGAGACCTAGACAGAGGAAACCAGAAGGTATTCTTGGAAGCTGCCATCCAAGATTATCTCTGAAAAGTGTGATTTGACTCCCTTCAGTAGTAAACCAGTAGAACATTAGTAAAATTAAGGAAATTTAGAAAAGAAACTGATTTGGGGAAGACAATGAGTTAAGTTTTAGATTTCAGGCTGATATTCTCCGTTTGTGCCTCCAGACCTACTCTCTGCTCTTCTCTGGTCTACTCAGGAGGAGACTGATCTGCATGGTATGCATCATTTATGTTCCCTCATCCTCTGGATTCCTGTTAGGCTTGGCCAATGAGAACTCCAGGAAATAGGAGGGTGGGAGGAAATAGAGGTCAGGTATTTTTTCTCCCTGCTTCTTCCAAGTTGGACTGCAGTTTTAGCAGGAGCTGCATTCCTCTACCCATGGCCAGAGCATTTCTCAGGAAAGTCTTCTTTCATAGCTTCCGTTCTCTCCGGGTTCTGGTAACCACTCTCTTACCTAGACATTCCAAGTTTCTTAATATTATTAGTCCCTGGATCAAAGACCATCCTTTGTTGATTCTCTTATTCCTGCCCACATCTCTGTAAATAGTTTACACATTAAATCTCTTCAATTAACCCTTTGAATAAGCCATCTATTTCCTGTCTGGACCCTTACTGATACTGAAGTGTTTTGTTTGAAATGACAGCACGACATGCAAACAGTGAGATGGCAGCACTGAACTGGAGAAACAAAGGAATGAATTCAGACCTAAAAATGTATGTTTGGAAAAATATCTGTGCAAATGTGATAATGGAATCCACAGTAGAGGATGAAATCTCTAAAGAACAGCATGAACAGGAAGTACAAAGTAAATAACTAAATACAAACTGTGGGATGTATTCATATTTAGAACAAACGGAAAAGAATGAATGAAAGGAAGAGCAAAAAGTAGAAAAAAATTAAGTATCAAACAGATCTTAAGGTTTGCTGCACCCCAAATTCACTTAACATTTTTACTGTACAATAACATCATAAATTTTAGGAAATTTGGTGACTCTGGCCTCCCAAAACTATTAAATCTTGTTGTTCTAACATCAAAAAGTAGAGTGTTCATATTTGAGTATGCAATGGGTATGACTATCTTTTCTAAAAATATTTTAACAAATTGTTTGCTTCTGTCCTTATATACTTAGCTATCTGTATATGTATTAATACAACTTTACCTTATATAATTTAGCATGTTTTAATACAAAAATAAAATAGTTCTATATAATACAAAATAGCTGGCCTAAGCATGGAAAGGTATGAATTACCCATGATCAACTCTGTGTTTTTTGGTTTCTGTGTGTTTTTTTTTATAATTTTCCTTTTGTTTTGAACAGAAATAGCCCTGATATTACAAATAACTCTTTGCCAGCTTAATGAAACTGCTGGGGTGTGGGAAGTGCTTAAAGCATTGCTTTTCTTATTTGTTTTGTTTTAAGCAAGGGACTAGAACTAAAGGTGAGGAAGATGTCTGCAGAAAGGAACAGAGACCAAATTCACAAGCCAACGTTGACTTTACAACAGTTGGTATCAATTGGTTTGGCCAAAAGGTTCATTCAGGTTGAAACCCGATATTTGGGCAGCCCAATATTACCAAAATTTGTCTTTCCAATGAAGTAGAAATTGTTCCGTCAGTATATTTGATGATGTAGTTCAAATACAGAATAAAGCCAATTTTAGCATATGGGAGGAACTTTGCATCTCAGCTATGTCCATGTTGAACTTTCAGTAGCACTCACTATCAGGCCGGGCTCTGTTTCTTCAGATCCATTCCTTGCCTTTCTCTTGCTCTCTCAGTGTCCTAATGGGGGTTGATCCTGGCAGTCTGCGTTTACCAAGCTCCTGGGTTTGGCCAGCTGAAAGTACTGGTGAGAGACTGGGGTTCAGGAAGAAGAGAGAAGTAAGATGCTTGCCCTCTCCTTTGATGCTACAGGTGTCTCTGACAGCTGCTGTGTCTTTCCGTGGTTTTAGCACCTGCCAGACAAGCTCTCCACAATTCCATCTTGTACTCAGTGACCCAACGACCTGAGTCTCTGGGCTCCAGCAACACTGGCTCTTACTTTTGCCCCTGCAGCCCAGAGCATCTGGTAGCATCTTTTGTTCTTGCAGATCTCCCGGATGCTTCACTGTTCCCTGGTTGGCTTCTTACTCTCTTCGATCAACTAGATAACCAATTCCCTGCATTAAATTCCCTCTGTCTTAAATACATTGAGTGTTTTCTGTTTTCCTCATTGGTCCCTGACTGATTAATACCCCTGTATTCTGCTCTGTGTTATGCTGATTTGCATATTTGTTTCATTCTCTCCATTACTCTTTGTAACACCTGGCACAGTGCCCAGCACAATGTAAATGTTTCACGAATATGTAGAATTGCATTTCTAAAGGGAGTTTTGTGAGGTTTAATACTTAATGGAAAATTAAAACAAAATCAAGGACCTTAATTAGGGACATAGTCATTCACAGTAAACTTAAAAGCAGCTATTAAAACTATCCAGTAATAACTTATCTTGTTGTGACACTGATTGAGGAGAAGACCACAGCGTTCCTGACCTCCTCCCACACCAAATCATTGCAAATCCTCTTAGAATTAATAGCAGTCATAACCCTTTTCATAGGTGAAAATGCAGCACTCTTACGAGAACAGTAACATAACAATTGTAATGGCCTGTAATTTATACCACGATTTGTAAAATGCAGGCATTCTGTGATGGTTTCCATGGCTACATGCATAGAAAGAGGAGTGTGGTTACAGATGAAAATAAGCTATGACTGAACTGTGAGAAGTATAAAGACTAACTCTGAGAATGAGGGAGAAATGTTTTAAAAAAATGAAGTGTTACGATTGAAACCACATAATAAAATATGTGGTTGTCATTATAACCTGACAGTGATGTGATTAATTCAGAAATACTATCAAAGTGAAAAGAAATGAGTTACTTTAATGCAAATAAAAGATAACTCGACATTACACAGAAAGCCAACAGAACCAGACACTCAGCAGCACTCCCAGGTGGAAAGGCAAACTTTCCTGTTCTCAAGACCCCACAAAAGCATCCAGATACTACTAAGACTGTCCTCTCAACTATCCTGGAGTCCTGACTCAGCAAGTAACAACCCAGTATATTCTGTGTGATTGTTGTAAAGCTTGGAGAACTAAAGGTTGATTTCACTGGGTCAATCTTTTAGGATTTATTTCTACCACCTACCAACTTTCTCCCAATAGCCTAGACTTCAGGGCTGCCTGACTTCTCATACTACATAAAATAAAGGGTAAACTGGAAGATGTTATATAAATTAAATCATACTTTATTATTTAGACTTTGCTTGCTTTAGTACATTAGTACTAAAACAAGCTTAGCAATAGATAACTACATTGAATGAGCATCTATAAAAAAAATTTAGAATAAAAACAGGAAATGGACAAGGAAACTCTCATTTAATGTTCAGTTAAGTAGTACAGAGCTACTTAAAATTCAACTCTTTATCACTAAACACTAATCTCTATTTTTCAATAGATTTTGCCTTATCATAAAAATAATTGAGACTGTGACAAGAGAATCTAAATCTTTTACAAATGTATGAAATGATCTCACTGAAGGAAGTGGGTGAAAAAGTCGCTGACCTAAGTAACTTAGGAAATGAGTGAAGTCTGTTAAGAGAAAATGAAAAGGAACTATATATAAGCACTGAACTTTAGTTAATGAAGTTCCTTCCCATAAGAGTACAAGTTAATAATCTCAATACTACTATACATGTATACTGGAATTGAATACTACATGTATGGATGGTGAATGGTGAAATCCACTATTAGAGTGGGAACTAAGGGATAAACAAGGGGAGGAGGCTAGAATGATCCACGTGGTTGTCAGAGAGGAAGAAATTTTCCTCTTCCCTTCTAAGTTCTTCTGGCTGGTCTAAGAATTACATTGACATGAGATAGATTAACAGGGAAAAAAATCAAACAAAAGTTTAATAACATGTGTATGTGGAAGAGACCAGGAAAACTCAGTAACTTGCCAAAATGACCAAAACTCTCACCTTAAATACCATCTTCATCTAAAGTCAAAGGAGGATGTTGGGGGTAGTGGTTTGGGACCTCAAAGTGGAAAAAGGCAATTCACATGGAGATGAAAAAGCAAATGTTTGGTAAACAAATGTTTGCTGGGCCATGTAGAGTGGACTGATCTCTAGGCCTTGCCTGTATTCTTTGCAGATATCTCTAGTAATAACTCTATCTCAGACACAGGCCCTTTATTTAAATTCTTTCAGGTAGTTAAAGGGGCTGTAACAACAATAACTTTCCGAATCTTCTGTTTCTTAAAAATAACCAGCCTAAATTAACCCTCATGCCCAAGAGACACATTTGTTGTGGCAAATTTTGCTCCCTTAAATGGTATTAGAATCGGAAACATCAGTATGAACTTATGTTTAACTTAATATAGATAAGATGGTTATATATATACGTATGTGTGTGTGTGTGTGTGTGTGTGTGTGATGATGGTACATACACATTTATTTCCTAGCTCTGTCAACTGATAGGGCCTAAAAGAAATAACACCCCAGTAGAAACAAGCACACTTAGTGCTTGAATCTTGGTTTCTTCAACCATTCTCCAACAAAAGGAACCAGGGTTTCTTGGAGAAACAGCTGATTCTAGGACTGGCATAGGAAATATACAAGATGAGTGTGGAGCTAATTGTAGTGCCAGAAAGTGCTCAAAACAAAACACAGACAAAAACAAAAAAATACCCACATTGATGAGAATATATCAAAGAAACACAAGAGCCAATGAAAGAGCTCCCAATGAACAAAGCTGGAAGAAATAAATAAACTAGTATTGAATTATATGGCCCAAATGATAAAACAAATATCCTTGAGTCTATATTGATATAAATAAATTATTGAATAAATAAATAAACAGGGAGAAAGGATAAACCTCCTGTGCAAAAGAATTTCAAATAACTTTAATATAGAAACTCCATTCTGAAGGAGGGGAAGCATAACTCACCACTCCTTAAGTACAGACTGACGTTCATCCAAAGAGTATTGTATGGAAAGGGTATAACGAGTGAAGGGAAGAGGAACTTTACAGCGGAGAAAACCAGCAAACACTACTTCAGCCAGGTAATCAAGGTTGACAGCAACAGTGCAAGGTCATGATGACAGTAGGTACCCTTGACATATTGTGATGAAAATGGTACTTTACTTTGTGATCTTCCTCCCACAAACTGTAACCCATAATCATGAGAGAAAAAATCATATAAATTCCAATCAAGGGGAATCCTACAGTCCTGACTAATATTCCTCAAAACTGTCAAGGACATCAAAAACAGGAAAGTCTGAAAACCTGTCACAGCCAAGAGAGGCCTAAAAAAGATATAATGACTGAATGTAATATAGTAAACCAGATGGGATCTTCAAACAGAAAAAAATTAGGTTAAAAACTAGTAAAATCTGTCTATAAACTATGGACTTCAGTTAATAAGAACATATCAATATTGGTTCACTAATTATAACAAATGTACCATACTAATGTCAACATTAATAACAGGGAAAACAGGTGTACAAATGTATATGGGAGCTTTCTATACTATCGTTCCAATTTTTCTATAAATCTGAAACTGTACTAAAAATTAAAGTCTACAAAAAAAGTGGTAATTACAAATATAACAAAATATGTTTATAGTTAAGAAATACTCCACAGTATGATTTTTTAAGTTTTAAAGAAAGACCATAAAAGTATTCAAATATCTTTAATCCATTACGCTAAAAATAATAGTCTTACAATGCTACAAGTTAAAGTAAAATCTTCAATATTATTATAAATTCCTTAATTCCATCAAGGAGAAAATTCTAAGTCGTGTGATGACCTTAGAATGATATTCTATCTGGACTCAACTTACAGCCATGACTTTCTTTCAAAACTATCATCAAAATCAATTCATATTGTCATGGTCATACTACAGAGTTTAGGTGTGGCTCTGAAACCACCCTAAGTTTGAACTCTGAATCTGCTACTAAACAAATGACCTTGGCCAAATTACTTGACTCTTATGTATTGGGTTGGCTAAAAAGTTCTTTTGGGATTTTCCATAAGATCATACAGAAAAACCTGAACAAACTTTTTGGCCAACCCAATACTTGCGCTTTATTACACATATGGTTGCATGGAATTGATGTGATGATTACATGAGTTAGCATATGCAGACCACTTAAAAGAGCATCTTTCATGTAGCATATGTTCAATAAATGTTAGTAGTTTTCTTTAATTTTTACCAAATCTCCCACATACTAGGATTTGAGTTCCATAAAGTCAGAGATTTTTGCCTGTTAGAGTCACTACTATAGCTCACATGCCCAAAACGATGCCTGTCCCGTGGTAAGTGCTCAATAAGCAAATTTTGAATTATCATCATCGTCGTCATCATCATCATCACAGATCCAAATCAATGGAACCAATTACTCAACAGCATAAATAAACCAGGCTGACCCCTTTAGCTATAAAATTTCTGAAAAGAAATATTCTGCTGTAGTGGACATAGAAACAGTCAGGAAGTTAAAACGAAGTCTCAGTCATGTCAAGCCTTCCCTCTGAGCCTCTGTTAGTCACTGTTGATTAGTGGTTACCCTTAAATTTTTGTGGGATGAACTTCCAAATAAGGAATATGAAGTAAAGTATTTTTACTCTATTTCCTACCTTGAAACTCACAAAAAACACTCAACATTTTTTTAAAAACAGAAATATCACCATCATCAACACAACAAGCAAATGGCTCTTAACTTTAAACAAAGACCTAGTGACGGTGTTAAGGAATGAGTTGGAGAAGGTAGAATTTAGCCACCTCCCCCCTTTTTCATCAACAACCCATAGTTCACACAACATAAAAAATTCATTTGTATCTAAATATGATCTTTTCAATATAATGAAGCTTCAGGGAGTTTCCTACATCACTTCCCTCCTTGTTTTTAAGTAATTTGACACAAAACTTTAGTATAACAATTGTGGGGCTTTTGTTGCCTTTAAATGCAAAGCATATCTGTCAAATCCCATTGCAAATGATATTAAATTTGACATTTCACCTGAGGAACCAAGATTTATTGATAATGACATTCCAAGTTTAGGTATCTGACCAACACTTTTAAAACTTAAGTGACTTCTAAATTCCTCATCCACTTCCAGGTTGTGGCAGATTGAAAGAAAATATATAGTAAAAAAGCTCTAACTTACAAGCTAATGGAGGGTAATGGAATCATAGAAAATATTAGATTAATCCAAAAAAGGCAAAAAAGAAAAGAATAAAAAAGAACACATGAGATGAACAGAAAATGAATAGTAACATGGCTAATGGAAATTCAAATATATGCAACTTACAAAAGAAACATCTTACATATAAGAACACAGAAAGGTTGACAATAAGAGAAGGGGAATGAGAACAGTGTGGATTTCTTCTCTCCTATGTAGTCCTTACTGTTTTCTGGAATTCTATTCAGTTAGGTTTCTTTGTGTTTTCAACTAATAGATTTTTTTAAATGACTTTATTGTTTATCTGGCTTGTTCAATTCTTAGGCTAAGAGTGACAGAATCTTGAGACTTTTGAAAACCCCATCAGAAGTGGAAGTAACTCTCATATTTTTTCATCTTTCAGTTTAAACTATTTTTAAATTTCCTTTGATTTCTTTTTGATAAATTTGGTATTTAGAAGTATATAATTTAATTTCCAAAGTTGAGCAGATTTCCTAGTATGAAAATATACAGAATATGCATCCATTTCAAAACGTATATGCAAAGAAAGTTGAAGGGGAGAAATAATGAAGACAAAAACAGAAATTATAAAACAAGAAACAAATACAATAAGAAAATAAAAAGCCAAAACTTGGTTCTTCGAAAACACTAATAAACTATCCAGTAAAACCAAGAAAAGAAAAAAACAAGCAGGAATATCAGGGATGAGAAAGAAGACATCACTATAAAGCCAAGAAACAGTAAAAAGATCATAATAAAAGATTTGAAGGACCTGTACCAAAAATTAGGAAATCTAGATGAACTGGACAAATTTTGTAAAAACAAAACCTACCAAAACTGACCCAAGAAAAAAAAAATCTGAATAGTTTTGTATCTATTTAGGGAATCAAATATAAAATTAATTATTCCACAAAACTACTTCAGGCCCAGATCATTTCAGTGGGTGCTGAAATTTTTTTTAATGACTGAAGGAAAAATACCAATTTAATATAAAATATTTCAAAAATAAAAACAAATATTACAAGTTGTTAGATGTATCTAGAATAAGTTTAACATCCAAACTTGAAAAGAGCAGTAAAAGAAAGAAGAATTATAAGACAATCTCTCTCACAAATATAAAGAAAAAACCCCCTAAATTAGTAAATAAATAATGGACCCCAAGATCATGGTATCAGAATGTTGTCAGCCACACATACATAACCATCTTCATTTATTCTGAGGCTAGAGAGCACAGGATTCTTCTTTGGAAAAAGCACAAACCACAATATGCCAAGAACTTAATCTTCCCACACAAAAAGGCTGGCTCTGTCACATAATCATACAGTGAAACCTACCAGCAGATAAGCTCTGCCATACACATAAAACTTCCAGGCAGTATTTTATATCTCACTTTTAAATTTAAATAAACAACAAAGAAATCACTAGGTAGAAGAGGAAAGCCATTGAGTAAACAGAGACAAAAAGCAAATAAACAGAAATAAGAAGAAATAGAGAAAATGCAGGGAGCAGAATAAAACTAAATGAGGAAATACACCTAATATTCTTGAGGAATTAAGAGAATTGTGCTTATAAAATAAGACCACTTTGCTATACAAAAGGAAAAACTAGGAACAATAAAGAATTTGGAAAATAAAAATATGGCAATTAAAATTTTAAAATTAATAGCAGGGACTTCCCTGGTGGTGCAGCAGTTAAGACTCTATACTCCCAATGCAGGGGGTCAGGGTTTGATCCCTGGTAAGGGAACTAGGTCTCACACGCATGCTGCAACTAACAGTTCTCATGTCCCAACGAAGGAGCCCTCAAGCCACAACGAAGGAGCCCACCTGCCACAACTAAAACCTGGTACAACCAAATAAATAAATATATATATATATATTTTTTAAGTTTAAAATTAATGGCAATTTTGAAAGAGCCAGGAAAGTCTCCAAACAATAAAAAAAAATGATAAAAATATTGGGGAAAAAAATTAGAAAGTTAAAGGATCCATACAAAAATCCCATATGTAATTAAGAAGACTTTTATGTCAAGTTACCGATAATTTAGTTGTCATTAATAAGAAAGCAGGAAATTATGTAAGAAAACAATAGAAAAAAGAAAAGTATCTCCTAGATCGACTGTCTAGCATAATAAATATTTTTTAACCTAGAGCAACACTTAGAATCGTGAAATGTAGAACAAAAGGATAAAGAGAAGATACTAAAGGGTTAGACAAAAAAATTAGTTCCCTTTGCTCATTCTTAGGAAATCTACTGAAAGATATGCTCCAACAAAATGAATATGTAAACAATTAAAAGAGGAGACATGGGATCCTGTAAGTGTAGATGATGATGAAGAGAAGCCTCAGAATGATAAACATGCAACAGACCTAGACAGCATAGAGTTGGTCCCAGCAGTAGGGTATTCTGGGGAGTAAAAGATAAATCATGTGATGCAGTTGGCCTTGTAAAAATCAGGACTGAGTGATTACAAATCTCTCGGTTTATCTGAGAAGAATTAGAAAAATAAATTAAAAGATTAGGCAATTATTAACTCTTACACAAAGTTGTATAAGAAAAAAATTAATTAGAATAGACCACTTGACTAAACTGTGAGCACTATTTTCCTAGTTAAAATAATATGTACTCTAACCTTCATTAATTCAGAGTTCTGATATAGCAATTTGGGGAGAGGAAAAGAAATTAGAGGGCTTTCCTGGTGGCACAGTGGTTAAGAATCCACCTGCCAATGCAGGGGACAAGGGTTTGAGCCCTGGTCCAGGAAGATCCCACATGCTGTGCAACAACTAAGCCCATGTGCCACAAATACTGAGCCCACACACCTACAGCCCATGCTCTGCAACAAGAGAAGTCACCGCAATGAGAAGCCCGTGCACAGCAACGAAGAGTAGCCCCAACTCGCCACAACTATAGAAAGCCCATGGGCAGCAACAAAGACCCAACGCAGCCAAAAATAAAATAAATTAAAAAATAAATTAATTAAAGAAAAGAAATTAGAAACATGGGGTAAGCAGGTTCTATGGTGCAACAGTTAAATGTTTCTGAATTATAGTTGCAAGTCAATACATAATATCTAGAATATAGAAATAAATAAATACCAATAATGTAAGTTGAGTTCCCTGGGAAACCGACTTTAGATGAAAATTAGCTTGTAGCTTTTTAAGAAGTGCTCTTGGGCTCAATATCTATGGAAGGGGAGGAAAGAGAATAGGATTGGACAAAGGGAAAAACTAAGCAGCAATGCACTTTCAAAAAATCATCTCAGCTAACCCTGCCCTGAAGATGGGATGACCATTTAGAGCGGTCTGGAGTTAGAGAGACTCTTTGAAAGAGTCTTGAAGTATGTGTGTGTGGAGGGGGGATGAGGGGTTGGCAAATGAGGAATTTATATCCATCCAGCCATCCTCCCTGTTCTGCCCTGTAAATGTATCAGTGGACACAGATTAACCAAGGAAGGGGCATGATCTTAAGGGAGGTAGCTGTCTTAACTGAGGCAATTCCTGGAAGATGCTGGTGACTAGAGGCTATCTGCCAGTGATATGTCCAGCATCTGAGTAATAATTCCTTTATTTATGAAGGGGAGTCTGCACAGTACATCATAGCCTCCACCACAGAAGTATAAGTGTATTATTTGAAAATGTTAAGGTAAGTATCTGAAGAAACAGTTAAAAGAGCTGAAAGTTGTTGCCTCTGAGAAGCTGGTCTTATGACACAGGAAATGGGTTAAAGAGGAATGCCATGTCCCATTTTAAGCCCACTGGTATTATTTGATTGCTTTTACTCTGTTTATTAGTTGACAAAGATAAAAATGATAATTTTTAAAAGCAGGACACACAAAAGAACATGTAAACGTAAATGTATACTTTTAAGGATAGATAAGAGAAAATACTTTAAACTTCATTGTTATGTTAAGGTGGTGGGAATATAGTTAGATATATATACATATTTATATATAGGAATATAGGTAGAATATAGAAAGATACCCAATGTTCAAGCTTTCTATAAAGTTATTTATTATATTTTTAATTTAAAAAGACAATGAATAAGCTTATGCAAATAAATCAATGCATTTGTGATATCTGGTATTTAAGGGAGATATTTAATTATTTATTTCTTTATTAACGGAGATTCATCTGCATCTGTTGTAGCATGTTGGAGTTTCAGACGTGGCTTTGAAAAATATACAACATCTATCTATATACACACTCCTAAGTATGAGAGATTAATTTGGATATATATGTGTGTATGTAAGTATGTATATGTCTGTCTATCTATTTATCTCTCTCTCTAAGGCTTGTCATGGTGAATTAGAGATCAGATAACCCAAGAAGACAGGAAATCTATTTTACCTTTACCAACATCAAGCTATAAAATATCTCTCTGAATAAAGTCATTATCAAAAGTTCTCCCTTCACCGCTTAGCAAATTCCTATTCAGCTATCAAGGTCAAACAAAAACACATTTCCCTTCCAAAGCATTCATATATATTCCTCCCTCCTCCACCCAGATGCAACCTCTTTGTCCTTCATAACAAGCATAGAACATAGTAAATGTAGCTGGTTAATAATCCAAGCTTTTAAAACTTGATTTGGAACAAACAAACAAAAAAAACCTTCAGAGGTGCTTATTAAAAATACAGATTCTCCAGCCCCCGCCCTAGAGTGTCTGACTTAGTACCCATGGTACTGGGGCTATGAATCTGTACTTTAAGAAATTCCCCAGCTGATTTATTATGATCAGGCAAGTTTTGTAAACACTGCTAACAGTATAAAAAGCAAATCCTTTGGAAGATGAGAGATTTGCATTCTAATCAGAGCTAGAATCACTAGTTGTGTGACACCCAACTAACTTACTCAACTTCTTGGTTTTCTCATCTGTACAATGAAGATAAGCTTAACTTCATTAATTAAATAACATATATCAGGACCTAGCACAGTGACCAAATATTGTGACTATATAGCATATGACAAATATTCTTGGCCTTCCTTTTAACCCCCTCCTCTACACGCCCCCCCATTAAAGCACCACCTTACTTTATACTCAATTATTTATAACTGCTTTCATTGCTAGATTATGAAACCCACAAGGTCAGTACCACATTTTTATTCTTGGGTCCTTAGTATCTATAATTGTACCTGGCATATGGCTGGTGCCCAAAAACTATTTATGGAATGAAATGACCAGGAGAACATCCTAATCACCAGTTCCAGTTCTTTGCCCAGATTTACTACCTTGACCAATCTTTTTGACTTCCTCCCACTCCCAACAGATTGCATGTAATGGTGTATTCCCTATGATGAAAAAAAAAAAAAGTAAAGAAACCAATACTCTTGATACCTAAATAAAAATTAAATTATATAGGAAAATTAGAATAAAATTTAAAGAGATGAAAGGAGTTTGAAATGGTTCTCCATAATTGCTTCTGTGTGCCACGCAAATGTGTGGATTTCACTGTTTTAATCTGCCATATTTCTGAGTAACAAGTATACTTAGGTAGGCATTTCGACTTTTCCTAGAATAGAAATGATCATTAGTGTGAGTCTAATTTAGTTCCCTGCTGAAGGTGATAAAGACAGCTCATTAATTCTTTCTAGTATAGAAGTACCTTTCACTGTTTCAAAGTCTTCTCATGATCTGGAAGGTACAGCCAAATGATGGGATTCAAATGATAACATCAAGACAGGTAAAATATAATAAAAACTATTTCTCAAATAACATGTAATTCATTCTTTGGAAAAAATATTTTTTTAGTGAAGTAAAACCGAACTGGTTCATTACTTATTAGCAGCCAACAGATGTAGGAGGATTACTTGACAGTTTGATTTTTCATATCTGAAGAAGAAAATTAAGTGTGGTGCTAATAATGTTGCGCTCACAAATGTATTTCATTTCTTTCTATTAGAGGTATTGTTAACTCTGGAAGCTCTTAAAGAAAAATCAGGGAGGCCAAGACTGCGGCCTCACACTCAAAGAAACAGCATGCAAATGTTGTTCCTGTCATTTGCTAACTCATTTTACCTATCACCTTACTGCCCAACCTTACTGATGACTCACCTTTCGTGGTACTTTTCTTAGATTTGGAAGTTGCATAGCAAAATACTTAACTTCTAGGTCTCCAAGAATACATGAATTTGATGCCCAAACTGACCATTTAACTTAATGAATTTGGACAAGTATTTAGTGCCTCTCTAATTTTCAGTTATTTATTTGTGGAATAAAGATACAATATTAATGTCATAGGACTGATATGAAAATTAGATAATGAATTTAGAGCCGTTCCATTGCCCTGGCTATTATTATTTATTATGTTCAGTTAAAACTTCCAGGAAATTAGCAGATCAAACTTCATTTTGTGATATGCATTTCCAGTTGTCTAAATTTCCATGTGCAAACTCTTATGTACTACTTTCTAAGCACTGTACTAAATCTCTGTATTTACTTTTCACAACAAATCATGAGGTAAATAATCACCATCATGTAAGTGAGAAAACTGAAGCACAGAGAAGTGAAGTATCTTGTCCAGAGGCAGCAGCTAGCGGGTGTCAAGCTGTGATTTGAACCCAGATAGTCTGTTCTGGAGGGTTTTCCCTAAACCATAACTTTCACTGCACCCTGCTTAGTACAACCTGACTGAGAGCAGGTAGAGCACCAACATAAACTACATTTATCTCAGTTTAGAATTAGAGGGAAAAAAATCATACTGAGTTGAAATAACTTCCAAAAAGCTTCAAAGAAATGCTGCATCAAAGACTTGGTTAAACTCTGATGTATCAGCTCCTTGAGTGTTTTGCACTTTCTTGGAAAGCTGGCCCTTGATTTGTAACTAAGAAATATGAACTGACTACTCTGAAAACCCAAATCACAAGCAGCTGGCTGAATATGAAGAGACTTCTCCTTCTTTTGTTTTTGCTTTGCCTGAAAACAAATGCCAATAGCAATAATTTGCTAAATATTTTTTAAACACAGACTTTTAGTTTCAAGGCAGAATGCTGTTACGACTGAAGATTTTGCCTCAAAAATTGTAAGTCTAATTATGACCATAAGTGAATGCTATCTCATGACTCAGAAATTTCTTGTTTTTGTTTTGACTTCTTCATGAATTATAGGCACTTTTATTACTGTTTCACAGATAACAAAAGCAGTCCAGCAAGGTTACGTGAATTAATTAAACAGTTAATATTACCAGCCCTGACATTTCTGTACCCGAAAAAGAGATGATAAACATTAGTCCCTGTGCCTTGGTTTTAGACCCCCAGAAATCTCAAAGAGACATTTGGGAATATCTGCTTAATCTACCTTCATTCTGACATTAAAATCTGTCCTCTGGAATTAATAATTAGTAACAATGTTATAGATAGTCTGAGTCCATATATATCCTCACGAGCAAATGCCCTTTTTATTAAACAAAATATATTTAGTGTTCTCAGTCATACACTTCTGCAACCAGAAGGTGTATATCACATTTATATATATTAGAAAATACATTTCAAAAATTCAAAAGCATGTCAAAAAATGTTCGCTCAAGACAAATTTTGCTCCATAATCATACAAAATGAATCAATCAACCTTGAGTTTTACTAATGTGACTTTAACAAAATACTATTACATGCATTTAGAATTGGTACACAATGTATATAATTATATGTATAATTACATGTTAAGTGTTGTCTTTGCTTATGATATTTTAGCCAACAATAAAACATAGATTTTTTTAAATTAACTGATCAGAATAGCTTAACCAAACAAATAAACAAGAAAAATCATTCATATAACACTAGCACATTTAAAACCATACTTAAATGCTGTGATGATAAATATTTCAGTAGCCATGAACGCGACAGAAAACTGAGAATGGACTATTTCCCAGTAAGAACTCCAAAGCTAACCTAAGATGTCCACTGATAGATATGGCAAACATAAGCCTGGAAAATGACAGGGATAAAAGGTACTTCAGAAGCCATTAAACCAATCTTTCCCTGCTCAGATTTACATGCTGATCTCTAAAATAAGCTTCAGGTTTAATTTCTCCTCTTCTTTCAACCCTACAATCAATCCATCCTATAGATTCTCTCTTAAAAGTGTGTATCTTCCTTTTTTTTTTTCTTTCAGTTGTTAACATCCTAAATTAAGATCTTTCACCTGATTCCTGAATCCTGGAATACTCTCCCAGGTGGTTCCCGTTTCCATTTCCTCCCTGCAAAAATCACACTGTTGCTTTCTGAACATATCACTGACTTGCTCAAAAATGCCGCACTCATTTTTAGTTCGCGACCTCGGGAGTACCCCTGGGTGGAATTCAAAATTAGTCCCGCAACACGGAAGGCAAGCAGAGCTCAAAGAAAGAGGCAGGCCACTCCAGACTGGTAGGTGGCGGGTTTCATAAGCAAGGAGACTTACCTACGTGGCTGTCTCCAGCAGCCGGTGGCTAAAAGAGTAGGTCTCTGCATGTGCTGCCAGAATCTTAAACGTTTACACAGAGGTCTTCACCGGGTTCAGTCACGGATTCGGTACAGATGGTCTCAAGAACACCTTACTCTCTCAAGGCTGTGTGCCTGAAACAGCTCCTAGTATGGGGAGAGCAGTAGAAACATTCATTCCAAGGACAGAGAAACCTATGGGAAGCTGCCAATTTCCCGCAACCAGTTCTGGGTCAACTGGCAGTCACATCCTCTGGATGACCTCCTCCAATCCTAATCAAGACAGTGTTTTCTTCCCTGAATTCAACATCCTTCACAAGTGTCTCCAACCTACACTTTATCTTCCACTGCTTATATGCTTGTACTTTATACTTCAAAATAATGGACTGCTCCATATTTCCCAAATATTCTATTCTCATTCTCCTTCATACAAATAACCCCACGTTTGGAAGTAATATACCCTCCCCATTGGCTTGCCTATTAAAATCTGCCTTTTAAAAAGAATTTTTATTGGAGTATAGTTGATTTACAATGTTGTGTTAGTTTCAGCTGCAAAGTAAATCAATTATAAATATACATATATCCACTCTTTTTTAGACTCTTTTCCCATTACAAGTCATTGCAGAGTATTGAGTAGAGTACCCTCTGCTATACAGTGGGTCCTCATTAGTTATCTATTTTATATATAGTAGTGTGTATATGTCAATCCCAATCTCCCAGTTTATCCCTCCCCCCCTTCCCCCCCAGTAACCATAAGTTTGTTTTCTACATCTATGACTCTATTTCTGTTTTGTAAATAAGTTCATTTGTACCATTTTTCTAGATTCCACATATAAGCGATATCATATATTTATCTTTGTCTGATTTCACTCAGTATGACAATCTCTAGCACCCAATGTTCATTGGAGTACTATTTATAATAGCCAAGACAGGGAAGTAACCTAAGTGTCCATCAACAGAGGAGTGGATAAATCTGACATTTCTAATGGTATCCACTATCTTTGCTCCTCTGGCATACATTCCTTCTTCTTCTAGGCATGGTATCCCAGTTGCACTTTGAGAACTACTTCAAGCCCCCAGGACAGAACCTTGATAGGCTGTTGATCTCTGCCTTGCCTTCCTCTTGCTAGGGGGACCATATGTGTTCCAAACTAGGCTGGGAAGATGCTCTACTCCTGGAATTACACCAGGATTGAAATCTGTTGGATATCAGACACACTAAGATAACTTCATATGATCATGGCTCACTGATTCCTGACTTTCAGATATGTGAAGCTTCCTTCTGTCTTTTGAAGATCGGCTTTTCAACATTTCCTTCATTTCTGTAAATCATCCTATTTTTATAACAAATGTTTTTTATAAAAGTAACATAATCATGATGTCTAGCTTAAAGTCAAGGAATTCTTGATCATTAAATCATATTGGTCCCTTCTCAAACAATGCCTCCTCTGTAAAGATATTTATGACCCTGAAAACCAAATTTGACTTTTCATACTTGTAAGGGTGGCTGATGGCATTCTGAGAGTTGAGCAAGTGCAAGAACTATGGTTTCACCACTTATCACCATTACTCTATATATAGTGCCTCCCCTCCACTTTCAGGGATTCCTCATGTCCCTGTGTGGAACACTTCTGGTTCAGTACCCCCAAAGTATCAGCCTCCTGGCAGAGTCAAGGAGATAAAATCCCTAGAATACTTGGACCAGGGAGGAACCCTAAGGGCCTAACTATTTCTTATACAAACTTTCAACTGATCCTTGCACTCCAGTATAAAGACTTCCTAAACCTTTCTAGTGCTTCAGAAACACAAATCTTTTTGTTTCTCATTGCTTCCTCTGTATGAAATTAGGTTTCAGCTCTGTCCTCCTGCCATGTCACTAGCAACTGGTTCATCTGCTTTCAGTCTCCCAAAATGTTGTTGACATCTTTGTATCACTGCCTTCAACTCTCCCCTTACCTGGGCCTTAATGGGTTTATCTCTTTTTAAAATTACTTTACTGTCATATTAATGTGGTTTGGAAAGGAAGCAAAAATAAACATATTTGTTCAATCTGCTATGTTTAATCTGAAATCTTGAAAGCTACATTTAATACTAAAAATTCTCATCAGTATAGTGTGGCAATTACAAACATGCCCTCTGGAGTAAGACACTTCTGTGTGAATCAAAGCTCTACAATTTACTAGCTTACTTACTGATAGCACTATATACCAATTTCTCTGGACCTAGTTTTATATCTAAGAATTTTGAGATTCGCTGTAAGGATTACATAAGAAAATACATCTGAAGAACACAGTACAATGCCTAGAAAAAGCTTACTGAATATTACTAAGCGACATCATATATACATGTATATAAGTAACATATTTTAAGTATTTCCTTTATGCTAAGCAACTTTGATCTTTTAATGACATCGTGAGGCATGTTTTGTCATCTCCATTTCTAATAATATCCTGAGAGCTACATGACTAATGATAAAAAGTTAGGAAATGCAGAACCTTCCTAGTGAAACCAGAGAAAGCCTATATTCTGTGCTTGAAATCAATGTTTTCTTAGATCTAAGCTTTTCATATGAGAACTTTCACATTTTGTACTGTCATTTTGTGTTAATCTCAGAAAGTAATAAAAATATAAGTATGTTTTGGACTATCTCAAGCACCATCTTAAAAAGTATGCGAATTTGGTGCCTGAGTTTGCATTTTTTGACTAAGATTTCTTTGGTATCAGGTAACAAAAATATTACTGTCAACAATTAAGAATGATAGGGCTTCCCTGGTGGCGCAGTGGTTAAGAATCTGCCTGCCAATGTAGGAGAAACGGGTTCGAGCCGTGGTCCGGGGAGATCCCACATGCCGCGGAGCAACTAAGCCCGTGCGCCACAACTACTGAGCCTGCACTCTAGAGTCTGCGAGCCACAGCTACTGAGCCCATGTGCCACAACTACTGAAGCCCGCGCATCTGGAGCCCATACTTCGCAACAGGAGAGGCCACCCAATGAGAAGCCCGCACGCCGCAAGAAAGAGTAGCCCCCGCTCGCCGCAACTAGAGAAAAGCCTGAGCGCAGCAACAAAGACCCAAGGCAGCCAAAAATAAAAATAAATTAATAAATTAAAAAAATAATAACATAACAGTTAACCCTTTAAAAAAAGAATTATGAATGATAAAACAGAGCAGATTTATTATGTGGAAAATGCATTCCATATCAGCTTGAGGCCGGGTGATGTCAAGACACACTCCTGAGAGAAAAGTTTTAACAGTAGTTGCAAGAGAGAAGAGGAGAGACCAAATTCAGCCATCACTAAAACCTCACGGGTAAAATGTGGATGTGAAAACTCAGCACCTTATTCACATTGCTACTTCATTTAGTTCCTCCAAAATAATATCATCAGGGACTTCCCTGGTGGTTCAGTGGTTAAGAATCCTCCTGCCAATGCAGGGGACATCGGTTCAAGCTCTGGTCCGGGAAGATCCCACATGCCATGGAGCAACTAAGCCTGTGCACCACAACTACTGAGCCTGTGCTCTAGAGCCTGTGAGCCACAACTACTGAGCCCATGTGCCTAGAGCCTGTGCTCTGCAACAAAATAAGCCACCACAATGAGAAGCCCACGCACCACAATGAAGAGTAGCCCCCATTCGCCACAACTAGAGAAAGCCCACCTGCAGCAACAAAGACCCAATGCAGCCAAAAATAAATAAATTTAATTAAAAAAATAATAATAACATTCAAAATAATATCATTAGCCCATCAAGTTAAGTCAGATTATTTGGATTTCATTGGTTTTGAAGTTTTGTTCATATTTAATTAGCAAAAATTAATTTTGTAATTTGTAAGGATAATTAGCATAAAATTGCTATTAATTTTACATGCATATATTTAAGTTAACATTATAATAAAAATAATTTACTCATCAAGGAGAGAAGAAGGTTGGGCAAAATTACTAACAATTTTGAACTATGGGTTGTTATGAGTAGGAACTTCCAACAACTTCAAGCTCCCTAAGATGGAGACACAAAGGATGAGTTTAAAATGCAACAGCCAGAAGACAAGGAACTGTCACTAGAAGAAAGTGGACATGGACTCTGAGACTGCTAATGATGACTGTGATTCTTTGGAGTCAACAGTGGAACGGACAGGGCCAAGAGTTATTAATGCAGGCTGAGGACACAATATATGTGAAAATGCCTCGCCTGTTGGATTTCCAAAATATCGATAAAATGAGTGCTTCCTGTGTTTCTTTTCCTCCCTTCAACTTCTGCATCCACTTCATTTTATGAGCCCTAACATCCTAAAATTCATACCATGACCATTAACACATATCTTTTACTCCTTCCTAAGCCTTGAAAGCTATACATTATTTTTTGTTAAATTCCAAATTGTTTCAAAAAATAGAAATTTTATAAAGATGGATGTTGATACCCTTTCATCCAATATTTGAAGTGTATGTCATTTGATCCTGCTTGAGTTGTGTAGTTTTGTCTCTCACACTGTTTTTCAAGAAATTCTATTCCCTAAAATACTCCTGAGAGCCTTGGAGAAGGTTACAAATACCAAATTACATTAATAATAAATTTTTTTAATAAGGACAAAGTTTTATAAACTTATCTAATACTTGCAGTAGATATTTTTATGTTACCATTAGCCAGATAAAAAGTCATATTAATTGAAATCTTCGCTTTCCAAATTTCCAAATGACATAGGGCAAAGGCCTTTGTCGTCATGAACTTAAGATTTTATAACGAAAGTGCTTGTATTTCTCCTATGAAACGAAATCTCAGAATCCTAAAATATACAACTTTTAGGACTATGTGGAACATAAGCCTCCCCCTCAACCTTCTACTTTCAGAACAATGTTGCTCCTTGATAAAAGAAATTACGTACACACCTTTAGGATGTCCAGATCCACCAACTTATTTATCCCATTAACCTTCTTTAAAAGCTTGCATAAGATTGTTTGAATTTGACTTTCACTAGGAGTCAAATGTATATGACTTGAAATTTTTTTTCTGTTCAGTATGCACTGTCATATTTACTTTTAAACTTTTTAAAATTTAGTATAATTGTCATATAACATTATATTAGTTTCAGGTGTACAACAGTGTAATTTAATATTTGTATGTATTTCAAAGTGATTACCACAATAAGTCTAGTTAATATCCATCATCATACATAGTTACAATTTTTTTCTTGTGATGAAATGTCATATTTACTCTTTAACTTACACTGTGCTGCAACAAATAAAAGTGGATGAAAAAAATAATTAAGTCAACTTGAATGAGGCTGTCTGTGAGAATGCTTTTCTATGCCATCCAATTCGATAATAAGAAAAAAATTTAAAGAGCAATTTCGACTGGGGAAGAATTTTTATTTTATAAATTATATGAAAATAATAAGTAAACAGTTGATGCACACTGAATATTTATAACGGTATGTCGCAGGAAAGGAGCTGCATGATATTTTTGAGGAATTCTGCATAATTGTTTTATTATGTTGAGAACTGTTTTACTGCTTAAATATTCCTATTATCAGGATAAGAGAGCAGGGAATATATTTTCTGAAAGGCAAAGAATTTTTAAACTAGACAGTTTGGAATAACTAACAGAGATTTCACATTTGGCACTTGAGATGATTTCGGTGAAATTCATTTACATGTGCAATGTAAATTTTAATAAGAAAATACCTTCATTTTCAACTATCCTAAATGGATTTTAATTATCTTATTCTTTTATATTTTATTTGTAAAATGTATTAAGGACAATGTCATTTAAGTCAGGTGACAAAGGCACTAACTTTTTTAAGCCACAAATGATGAATATGGTGCTTATATTTGGCATATCCTGTGGAAAACACAGATGGAAATGTTATCATGACAGCTTATCTACCTGCAAAATATTTACTGACTATTCTTTGTGCTAAGATGATAACCTGCTCTGCCATTATATTTATGTAAAATATATGCTATGTATGTAACATAGCATCATATTTTCTTCTCTTTCATTTTGTATAATATGTAGCTAATGGCTATTGCTGTGATATTTCTAATTTTATTATTCTAATTATTTTACAATATTGAGGCACATAATACCTTTTAATGTTAGCTATATCTCACACGATATTTGTAAGATGAGACAACAGTATTATTCAGTTGGATTTCCTCATATATGTCACACACAGACATATTCTAAGTGAAGCAGTGTCTTTCTCTCGCAAATATAATACTGTTTACCCATTTTGATGTGTTTTAAACTATTTCCCAGAAATGGGGTCAATAACAGGTTGCTGCATTTAAAGTATTTCATTAGATTCTAATTGTGATTAAGGGGTATATTTGCAGCTCACCTTATGGGTATAGTTTAAAGATGTAAAGTAGCCCACAAGGGACCTCATTAGCATGCTGATTACAAGTTAATCAGTAATACCTAAAACAGGGAAATAATGAAACAAAAAAAACAAATTTTAACATGCTCATTATTAGATTTTCTTGACGTTTAAACGTTTAAAAATGGCTAATGTTCAGTGCTTTCATTCTTCTAAATTATGCTACCCTGAGGCAATAGTTTTGTGCTTTCAGGTAAAACCACTGAGGGACAGTCGTTATTGGGTCATCTGTTTTACTGAGGTTTTTTTCAACTCAATAAACATTTAGAAAATGACTACGAGGAACAAGGCACACTGCTGGGCACTATGATGAATACAAATGCAAGCAAGAAGGAAGCTGACATGTCAGAAAACACATGACACCAAACAAAGTAGAAGTTCCATATGGAGAGGGACACAAGATTTGGATGAGGAGATCAGACAAGGATGTGAAAGTACTAGGATTCAGTCTAAATCTTGAAGAACAGAGCGCTAAAAGGCTGACAGTAAAATGGCACTCAAGGAAGAAGAAATACTATGGAGAGGTAAAAATTGCTTGACAGCATTTGAAAAACACGGAGTAGCACTAAATTTTTTAGAGAGCAAGGTACATATAGAAGAATGAGAGGAGATAACTGATAAAGAAAAATTGGGCCCAGATTGTAGAAGACCCAACTGAATACAATGTTGAGGGGTTTGAACTTTTATCTATAGGTAGCAAGGATCCTCTGGAGAGTGTTTGTTTTTAAATAAACAGGTTTTATAGTACATCCATTTTTTAAAAAGAAGAATATGCTCATTTTCAAAAATTTGGAAAATAGAGGGAAATATAACTCATCTTTGTACCACCTTGAGTCATTTAAGGTTTTTTGCTCATAGAAATGATGGATGAGCAGAGACATAAATGAATCACACTAGCGTTTTTAAGAATAGGATATGAGCAAGCCAGTGTGAATAACATAAGTATGCTACAGCTTCCTTTCTTTTTCTTTGAATGTGAAAAGCAGGCCTATGAATTTTCTAGCATTTGCATCATACATTTTACATATTTTCCAAGACACTTTCACATTCACTGTTTTATCGTATTGCCATGAAATATGGAGCAGGGCTATTATTAACATTATATCTTAGTGAACAATTAAGTGACTTTGCTAAATTCAAACAAACAACTAAGACTGAGTCAGCTTAGAATTAACATTTCCCAGCACATGTTTCAATGTCCTTAACCACTGCATTTGTTCAAACCACCAGAATAAAGGCATGGAATAGCAGTGTTCTGCATAATATTCCTCCACATATTCACAAAACCCATCCAGAGCATCTATTAGTGCCAGGTGCCAAGGCATCATGAGGATAAGAGGTAAATTAGACATGGCCTTGATCTCAAGGTCCTTGGCCTTTCATGGAACATTCATAGTAAATATAACAGTAAACATGATTGGACACCTTCTCTATTATACACAGTACTCAGCCTTGTTTTATGAAAAATTATTTTTCTTCTGAAGAGACTTCAACCAGAGTAGAGCATTACTTCTGATTCTTCTTTGCATCCCTCACTCATGCCAAAGAGAAAAAATGACTTCTCCAATTAGTGAGCTTTGAAGGAGCATGACTGAACTCCAACTGACCCTGTCACAAGCTAGTCTGCCAAGCAGATGGGTGCAGTTTGGTCTTCTCTCTGCTGTGGAGTGTCCCCTGAAGGGGAAGCCTATAGTTATTCAGTTGTGCCAGTGACTGGATTAGTGAGTTTGACTCAGGGGTGAAATACTGGCAAACACACCTGGCTGTGGATCTAAAGTCACGTCCTCCAACTAACTTTCTTAGTAATACAGTTGACATCTTTATTTCCTTATGTCTGATTATGTCTATCTCAGTTGGATCTATACTCAGTATGGGAAGAGAACCATTATTTAATGACCATGTAAACATTGTGTCTCTTACCTCATTATTAAGAACCATAGAGAACAGACAATAATGTTATTATTCTTCCCAGTGAGGAAACTGATACTTAAAATATTAAGGAATTTACCCATGGTAACATAGCTGGTTGGTGACAGAGGAGAACTATGAGCTAAATCTCTGTGCTTGACCACATTCCAGACCACAATACAAGGTAACAAATGCCTTAAGACAGACACATCATGTTGCTATGTGTTTGATTCCATAAACAAAGAGCATAGCTTGTTTTCCACAGTAGTGGAAAGTCTCAAGGGGAAAAACACCTTTTGAGAACAATGGCACTCATTATAACCCACCCAAGCAAATTTTAAAAACAAGGGGAAAAAAATCACCTGGTCTTACTTATGAATCAGATATCATAATTTACCCAATTCTGTTCTACATAATATGGCTCTTAGCTACTATTCCCCTTCCTACTGAATGGCACTAAATATAAATTTCAGTTAGAGAAATAAAGGGACATAGTTTCCCATGGGGTGTCACCAAGACCTAAATTGCATTCCAGCAAGAAAAACCTGGTTTAAAAAAAAAAGAAGAACCTGGTTTCTCAACCCAACCTAGGACTCAGCCCAGACAGACTCAGGAGTCTGTATTTTACTTGGAGTCTGATTACACTTGGAGATTCTCCCTGTTGAGAATCAGTTAAGTGCAATAGCACCACGCAGGGAGGTGTGCTATGGATTCATTATATCATATTATGGAGGAGAAATCCTATATGTTAATCATAATATAGCTAACACAAACATATAAAAGAAGGGCTAGAGATCCTACTCTGCAAGTTAGCTTCTGTGCCGGAGGCTCCCTTAAGACCCCAGACCACTGCCAGGTTCAATAATTTGCTAGGAGGACTCACAGGACGTGGCACGTAATTGTACCCAGGATTATGATTTATTACAGCAAAAAATATATATACAACAAAGTCAGCAAAGGAAAAAGGCACATGGAGTGAAGTCCAGGGGAAACCAGGCATAAGCTTCCAAGGGTCTTGGCCCAGTGGAGTCACACCACAAGTCCTTCATTCCCCAGAAATGGGTTGTAACAACGTGTATGAAATTGTCCAACCAGGGAAGCTCAGAGACCCAGTGCCCAGAGTTTTTACTGGGGGTTGTCAAGTAGGCAGCCTCTGCCTGGTACATACCGAAATTCCAGACACTCAGAAAGGAAGTAGGTGTTCAGCAAAAACTATATTGTTTAGACAAATAGTTTGGTCAGGGTGAGCCCTCTTACCAGTTAATGGTGGAAAATCAAAGTTCCCAGATGTCAGCAAAGGGCCAACCTTGTAAACAGGCCTTGTAAGGATAAGCAGTCTCAGATCTGCTTTGTTAACACTTTTATGCACAGCTTCCAATGAAAAAACTACATAAGAATTAGAGCTCAGTGGTACTTTATTAGGGAATCATAAATAGAATACCATTGGGCCTTTTTAAATTTTAAAGAAAATAAATTTAAAAGTTTCACTTACCTTTGGATTCTATTTACAGTGTGAGATATGTCATCAAGGAGTTTAAAATTCTTATATTGTTAGGAGTTCAAAACAGTTGTCTTGACCTATGAATTGGCTAGTGCTCAAAAACAGGATTGATATCAAAAGCCTATTTTCCACTTCTTACATCAAACTACTTTTTCTTTAGCAAAGATCTTTAGTTTCTAGTCATAAGGGAAGAATTCAATTAAATTGAAAAAAAGGAAAAGAATCACCAGCAGATTTCTATCATGCTAAGATCTTATTTTAACTCCTCTGTGTGTATATTTCAGTTTTTTGTATGCATAGGTTCTATATTACTGTACATTCCTTTGTACTGATGTACTGCAGTATATTTAGCCAAGCAACAGTTTCTACCTGCTAGACAGTGTTCTAGGTAAAATAGGCAGAGAGCAATCTCTTCTCAAGGAGTTGGCTTTCTAGGGGGAAGTGGGATTAAAAAAACAAACAACAACACAAAAAAATCACAAAGAAATGAAGTAGCAAGTACTATGAAAAAGTTCACAATGTGATAGAGGAGGAAAGAGAAACTGCTTTAGCTCAGATGGCAACTGAGTATCTCTTGAGGAGGAAACATAGTTTGAGATGTGAATAATGAGAATTAATCAGGGGAAGATCTGGAGGAACAGTGTTCTAAGCAGATGCAACAGTCATTGCAAAAGCCTTGAGCCAAGAATAATAGTGGCCATGGGCAGGGGGTTATTTTGCTACCTGCAAAGTAAAACCTTTGAAGATTTCTAAACTGGAGAATGATGAGTTAAACTTTTAAAAGGTCATGCTGGGTTCCAGGGGGCATAAACTTTCAGAAGGGAAGAGTGGGGTCAGAAGGCTGTTGTCAGAATTCAAGGAGGAGGGAATGAGGCTTGACCAGAGCTACAATAGCAGAGATGAAACAAACTGGTCACAGTAGGGAAATACTTTGGAGATAGTGATATTCTTATTGATGGATTGGGTGTGAAGTGTTAGGATGAGGTATGAAGTTGGACCCCTAATTTTTAGCTTGACCACTCATTTGAAAAAATATTTTTAAAAATTTGGGACCATAGTTTTTTGACATATTTAATGAAAACTTTTTTCCCTCTTTTAGTTTGTCCTATAATTTTCTTTACGCTATTTTTGAAACAGAGCTATTTAATTTTAGGGCGTTAATAAATCAGTCTTTTCCGTTTTCTTCTTTGTTTTGCTAATAAGCTTATATAGTAATTCTCTACTTTCAAATTTAGCTCAATATTCACCTTGTTTTCTTTTGAATTTAGGGTCCCATTTTTACATGTCTATAATATGTCTGAAATTTGTGAAGATGTCAATAATGGATATTCCCTCCCTTTTGCCCAGTGGCTGCCTAGTTATTAGATAATCCTTCCTTTATCTACTGATTGAGATGCCATTTTTATAAAATGCTTAGTCTTATTTAATTTGGGCTTATTTCTGGAATTTTCATTTTGCTCCTTTTACTGAACTTGGTCCAGTACCAAATTATTTTCTCAATTATTGGACTTCTATTATATATTTTAATATCTAATAAGGAAAATCTATCCTCATAACTCATATTTTTTGAAATGATCTGCTATCCTCTCACATTCCTTCTTTCAGATGAACTGAAAATCATGTTGTCACTCAAGAAAAAAGTTTAATACTTGATAAATTACCAAGATTTTAGCTGTATACATGATTAGAGTTAATGTAAGATTCTGGAATAGAGCATATTGAATCGCAGTGGCATAGGTGCATAATGAAGAAGAGAAAGTATCATTTTCTCCTTTATCTTGGTCAATGTCTTTATGGTAAGTTCAATTTCTTGTCTTTAAAAAAAAAATGCTCCGGATATCTGATATGCTTTGTAAAAGAAATGATATTGCAACAGTTTCTTTAATTATAAACATTTACATTTTACAATACCAAATGTTTTGTGATGAAGCACCTGTACATAATTCGCCCACTC
Source organism: Phocoena phocoena (assembly GCF_963924675.1). NCBI lineage: Eukaryota > Metazoa > Chordata > Mammalia > Artiodactyla > Phocoenidae > Phocoena > Phocoena phocoena. Next base: position 75,409,699 of record NC_089225.1, read on the forward strand.
TTTTAAACTCCCAAATCACATTTCTATTTTCTTCAAAGGAAGGAAATAATTTAGAGTTGTTTTCTTTAGCCTGTATTTTAAGCCTGATACAGAACTCAAAATATAAATACTTCTTTGTTGCCAGGTATACTATATATGCTTTTTGAGTTTTCCATGCAAGATCCTTTCTGAAAATGCAATTTTGTGACTTTATGTTTTCACACTTTTATCTTTATTTTCTTATAAATCACACACCTCCTTCCCAAGAAAACTCTGAATACCTTATTACTTCCTATATTTGACAGATATTACTTAGAAAAAAAATGAATTTCAAAAATCTTGCTTAGATCTATTGGAGGAAATTACAGCATCATATTTAAATGCATAATTCCAGTTTTGAAAAAGAACTTGACCAGCTTGAAAAAGAGTCCAAATGGCAATGTCAAGGGATGCATAAAAATCTTAGGTTGAGTTCAGATTTAATAATATCCAATAAGTTGAAATGTACTAGTGACACAATAAGTCAGGTATTGTCATCAAAGGGCTTGCCCTCCTTTGTGCTATGATTTTATATAAGTCTGCCAGTTTGACACATCCACAGACCCTACACTTACCCATTAAAACAAGCCAAAGGTATGAAATTGTTTAGATAAATTGTCCAAGATTCCTCTTGCTTTCCCTGCTTTAGTCCATGATTATCTTCTATTAGACTCTTGATTGCATCTCTACTATTTATTTTAAAATTCAGCTCCTTTTTGCAATTAGCCTCAGCATTGAGTTCCTCCAGCTTCTAATTTTTGTCTTCCAATCTCTCACTCACTTCAGGTAATCTCAGATAGGATTCTCCATCTTTACTGGCTCCTCAGAACTCCCATAGCAATTGCTGGCCTCAAATCACTCACTCAATGCATATTATGAAGATTAAATAATACAATAATAATAAATATGAAACATTCACCACCATATTAAAGCATATCACAAATGCTCAGTTAATGGCAACTATTACTAGCTATAGTGTTCTGCAACAACTAGTTGTAGCATAAAAACAAACTGAATCAAGTAATTGCTTTGTCTATTGATAGCTAAAAAAGTTTGGCTAATTTTTACCTTTATTTAGTTGGCTAAATACACAAATAAACTTCAATGTAGGAGTACATCAGCTGGTTGTTGTTAATGTTCATTATGTTTTGATATAGGGACAACTTATACATCTGCACACAGAAAAGAAGGAGCCAGTAGAAAGACAGTTGAAGATAAGTGGACCATATGTCCTGGTTTGCTGGTGACAGTGGCCAGTTTATACCTGCTCTCCTAGAATTATTATTAATATTGCCCAGCTTCACTCTCCACCATGGCACTGTCCAACTGAACTTTTGGTGATGATGGAAATGTTCTATATCCAGAGTATTCAACATGGTAGCTATCAGCCAACATGGCTATTGAACACTTGAATGTGACTAGTGTAATTCAATAATTTCATTTAACATAAATTTCATGTGGCTAGTGGCTACTATATTGAATAGTGCAGCTTTAAAGTGTCGCATTGGGGGTGATATATTAGATGGTCATTTTAATGATAACGTGTATTTCGTAGACTGAAGTCCTTAAGGTCATCAGAGGGGAAATAATCCAGGTGGAAGGATTAGTCCTAGAAAAGTAAAGTGACCTTTCCTCTTCACTAGCAGGAGGAATTGGGTGACCATATATGGAACTTTTTCAGGTGGATGAATAGATAGTTTAGAAAGCTCATGTCAAATGATCTTATTAAAGCAATAAAAAAAGATACATCTGAAAGTGAAGGAGAGGTGATTTGGAGCCACAAATTGCCACATATCCTAGGAAAGAATTAAGGCTTCAAGTAGGAGCTAAACTTTCCCAGCTGTGATAATAGGACCTCATGTTCTTCCCATGTTTCTCATTTCATCTATATATTTTATCTACCACAAAATATATTTAAAATATATTTATTATCTACCACAGTTCAAATATTCTATCACCTCACAGGTTGTTCCTAATTAGCATACAACCGGTAAAGAAAGAAAGTGACCTTTTCTTGACTAATTTTCCTTCTTCAATTCAACAAAAGCCTGTGAAATACTGTGTAATTAATAAGGATGTAGAGAGAAGTAAAAGTCTTATTTTAAAAAAGGATTAATTTCACAAAGAGCAAACTAGTTATAATTCCAACAGTTGTTAACATGCATCCTTTAGCACAGTACCTAATTAAGCCATTTTCTGTATTTTAAGAGAAGAACAAATATTTATTTTCTTTTCTACATGATGTTTGAATGTAATTATTCATCAAATTATAATGAGGAGTGACATACAGACCACACTTTATTACCAACATACTTACTGGCACTCAAATTTGACTTGTTTATATTTTTTCTTATTTCAGAGCAAATGGAATTATTCCATTTCAGATATGAAAAGGTATCTGTAAAGGCTTCAACAAGCTGAGGTTGCTCTATTTTGACTTACATTTATTTTCCTTAAGCTAAGTATTCATAGAACTTTAGTATGACTCACAGATTATAATATTACTATAGCTTTATTTCCTGTTTACATGGGGTTCCCATGAGAATTAGTGATATATATTTTATTATTGTCTCTAGAAAATATTATTTCACTGCAGAAGGGGAAAAATGCCTTTGATTTGTTTGTTTTTTCACTTTTGTGACTCTGCAGACAGGCTGGAAAAAATGACATTGCTTTCTCTGTCTCATAAAAAAAAAAGAAAGAAAACTGGACCTAAAAACCACACTGCTGGTCTTTTCCATTTTCTTAACTACTGAATTGGATTAACTGCATGATCCGAGTCAACTGATTGTGCAGAAATCAATGGCCGAGAAGGCCAGATCTCCTCTGCTGGTTGGCCTCTTTTCTAAGCCTCTGAGTATGTGACGTTCACTCAGTGCACCATCAACTTTTAAAATAAATTACTTTTTAAATGCTCAAGTTATAAACTTCGATGGATGATATTTGTCTTGAAAATATCCAGTAAATGAGTAGCAAAATATAAATTAAAGGCAGTAAAAAAAAATAGGATTTATTAGACTTTTTTCAATTGTACTTACTATGGAAAATCTAAATAACAGAAATATAAAGAGGAGGATACCGCAACTCAGCCACCTACTATTAATGCTATGATATATATCTTTAGAATTTCTCTCTGTGTATGTGTGTGTGTATGTATGTGTGTGTGTGCATGGTAGGGAGAATAATGGCCCCCCAAAGATTTCCACATCCTAATCCCCGGAATTTGTGAATCTGATAGGTAGCAGAGCAAAGGGGAATTAGGTTGCAGATGGAATTAAGGTTGCTAGTCAACTGCCCTTAAAATAGGAGAGTATCCTGGATTGTTCAGATGGGCCCAATGTAAGGGTAAGAGTCCTTAAAAGTGGAAGATGGAGGCAGAAAAAGAGGAAAGAGTGATGTGATATGAGAAGGACTCAACATATTTTTCAGCTTTGAAGATGGATGAAAGCGGGCCACAAACCAACCAGCACAGGTGGCCTCTCAAAGTTAGAAAATGAAAGGAAACAGATTCTTCCCCAGGGTTTCCAGAAAGAAACACAGACCAACTAACACTTTGATTTTAGTTCAGTGAGATGGTGCTGGACTTTTAACCTACAGAGCTACAAGATAATAAATTTGTTATTTCAAGCCACCAAAACTGTGGTAATTTGTTATAGCAGAAACAGAAAACTAATATAGTGTATATATGTGTGTACATGTATACGTATAGGTGTGTATGTGTGTGTGTATATGCACATATATCTATCTACATATATACACATATATGCTGAAATAGGAACATCATCTATATGCTCTTTAACTTGCTTTTTATTTTTAATCATGAGCATTTCTGTGTTATTAAATATTCTGTAGCACAGTTATCATGGCAGCATACTATTCCACTGCGTTGATATGACTTATTTTTCACTCTTCCCTAGTGTTGGTAACTGAGATTCTTTTCTTTTTTCCATAATTATAAACGACATTTCACTAAATAATGTGAATCAATATCTGATAGCTTTCTTAGGATACACTGAAACTTTTAAAAATTATTTTTATACAATATATATAATTATATTTTATATATACATAATATATATAATTATTTTATTTTTATATTTTAACTGTCCTTACATTTAACAATATCACTATTTTAGACTTATTCTACAAGAATGGAAGAAATCTTGTCATCTAATTAAAAACTAATTAAAATTAGTTTTTGAACTGTAAGGTCTTAAATGTGACACCAAGATCCAATTCTACCCGTTGACACTTAGCACAGTTTTTGGCTGGGACCCAATGTAGGCAATAGGGATTTTTTTATTCCCTTGTCACCATGCTTCCATGAAGGACTTTCATGTTAAATGCCAGGATAAAACAATTTTCAAGTAACAAAACTGTCCCCTCTCTCCCGTTTCTTTACTGCTTGGGAGAAGTGACTAACCTGACTGACACAGTTGGGGAAAAAAACATCATCCAATACACCACATTAACCAAAGGCAGAACTTCTATAGAAAAATTTTGTCGAATAATCTGGTCTCTCTTTGGCTCTCCTGAGACTCCTTCTGCCATGTGGTAAACACACTTGGTCATGTACTTTCTTATGTGGTTGGAAAACATGATATTCCAGGGCTCTGTCTAGACAGATTAGCTGCTAAAAGAAAGGGGGTTCTGGCTAGCAGAGTCCAGTGCATTCAATAAGTAGCCATTCCTTAAGAGTATGCTATAGAGTACTAAAATTTATTACTTCTCCTGGGGATTTGGGGGAGGTCTAGGATGAAGCTATTCCTTTCTCTTCTTGTTCTTATTATAGTTCAGCAGTTCTTGAACCTAGCTGCAAAAGAGAATGATTGTGGAGCTTTAAAAAAAAGAGTGATGCAACCTGGAGATTCTGATTTCGTGGATCTCATCTAATTATTTTTTTAAAGCACTCCCAAGAGATTCTAAGATAGGCCCAATATGATACCATATGAACCAACTAGCTGATGTATCTTAATGTCAAAAGCAGAGAGGAAGGAAATCATATGATGTGTCCTCACTAATAGGATTTGGTAATATTTGAAAATCCTCACAAAGCAGTATTAATCTTCCATGGTGGTAGAACTAACTCAGCAGCACTGTTTCCAACATATGTGGTTTTCCTAGCATAGCATTTTTGTAAGTAATCCTAAAGATTCAAGTCCTTATGTTAGAGCCCATTGAATTAGGAAGAGCATTTGCCTTTGCTTTCTCTTTCATATCATCCTTGTTTAGAGGATAGTCAATCACTATCCTCTAAGCAATGGCTATCTCTATTACTGTTCCAAAATTGACTTTACTTCTATTTCCTTGTTCCTGAGTCTTTCTTTTCACCTTGCTCCAAAATCTCAACGAAAAGAAACTGAATGAGTAAAGTTAGGAGAGCAAGCAGCTAGAAGAAAAAACCTATAATGGAAAAAAGGTAAATAAAATAAGTGGTGGAGAGAAAAGACATAGGGCAGAGTAGGGAGAAAATGGTGGCACTACACTATAATCTAGGTTTACTCTGTGCTTCAAGTGTGTTAAAATGTCAAAAGTAATTTACTTTCCCCATGTGTGTTACTCCAATAGGAATAAGATGTGATAGGATGGCTTAAACAACACAGAACTGCACGAAACCAAAAACTAATTTATCATTTCTTATCTGTTCCTCTAAATCACAATTAGTAGTCAGGATGAGCTATGTTAAAAATCTAGCTTCTCATTGAAAAAGTGTTGCCTTCATCCATATGTAACTCCTATTTCCTACACAAACACCTATGCACTTTTCCCTCTACATATGTGTCTGTATATGAAATGGGAGTTACATATGAATGAAGGTAACACTCTTTTTCTCCCTATGCATTTTTTAATGTATCTATCCATCAGTCAATGGATGGACAGATAGATAGGGGTTCCACATTACTAATGTCTGCTCCATAGACTTTATATTAGATTATTATTGTTATTTTTCTTTTTTTTTTGGCTGTGTTGGGTCTTAGTAGTGGCACGTGGGATCTTCGTTGTGGCATGTGAGATTTTTCATTGTGGCACGCAGGCTTCTCTCTAGTTGTGGCACAGGGGCTCTAGAATGTGCAGGCTCAGTAGTTGCGGCACACAGGCTTAGTTGCCCTGTGACATGTGGGATCTTAGTTCCAAGACCAGGGATGGAACCTGCGTCTCCTGCATTGGAAGGCAGATTCTTAACCACTGGACCACTAGGGAAGTCCCTATATTAGATTCTTAAATGCTTTATTCTCTACTGGAAAACCTAACATAATCAAAAAATGTTTACACTAGGCAAATTTTATTGATGGCTAGTCTGAACTTATTTTACAAATAATGAAAGTCAGGAACACAGTTTCCAAGGTCAAATCACTATTTAGTGATGACCTATAGCAAAGATTTTGATGAGTAACAAATCTCTTTCTTCATAATATGCTATTATGAAGAATGAAATGGAGTAAAAAAGCAATTATATTGAAATATTTATATGAGGAAATCCTAACTTTAGCAGTCCTGAGACATGATAAACATCTGAGAAATATAATATGGTTATTTTATCTCATATGTAGATGGAGTAAAAGGCTGCTTACCTAGGTGTTGTGATCTGAAAAGTCTAGGAGTCACCTCCCCATTCCCACCCTCATTCAGCCCCTGCAACCAGACGGGGCCTTGAAACACTGCCAGAAATCCATATCCTGCAGAAGCAATTATTCAATAATAATCAATTATTTATATGTCTTTATATTTCTATAACTAAATCTATTTGTTTATAATAAATATCCTGTCTTCATTTGGCCATCAGTAGGTAGAGATATACTTGTAAATTTTAGATGTTCTTAAAATTCATGAAAATTAAATTTCACAATCTGAGCAAGACTTAGTCAACACATTCTTGTGTACACATAAAACTCAAGCACTTAAAACTTAGAAGTAGAAAAACAAATAGCATCTTGGCTATTTGTAAAACAAGTAATTATCGCTATACTATTGTATGTTAGTACATGCTTGTGTTGTTTAAACGCAGTCAAAAAATGCTCAAAAACTTTTCAGAAGATTTCTTTTCAATATGGGAAAGCTAGTCAAACAAACTGTTCAGATTATCTTGATATATATAAAGAGAGCTGTAGGCATAGTATATTTTTCATGCACACATGTAGAATATTTATATGAATTATATATTATATGAGCCCTTAAGTATATCAGTATGTATATATATATATACATACATTTCATGTCAAGACAATGGATGTGTAAAAAGTAGCTATATGAGAATTTGATGATTAAAACTGTAATCACACATTCCATTTAATAAAACTCAAACAAGTTTTATTCTACTATAGCTAATATGCCATTCTTGCCAACTACTTCAGACTCATATCTCAAAAGCTTAATGGCTAAACCTTTAGACATTTAATACGCCACCATGTCTTGAGAAATGAGCAAGACATGCTTGATTAGTTTAAAAATGAAGTGTGCATTTCTATGAGACTATTTAGCAGGCTATGGCTTATGTGGGTAAAATGTCAGGATTTTAAGTTTGATGTGAAGTCAGTGTCTTGAGATCAATTAACTTCAAATTTATTAAGAAAAGAAGAAATCTATCATTTGGCATATATTGAAACACACAAAAAATATTCAATGAGGATGACAACACAGTCAATTCACTATGCACCGTCAGAGAGACTGTCAAATGACTCAAAAATCGTTGATGCTTCATAGCTCTTATACGTGTCTTCACCAGCTTTCAATATCACTTCTTTTACCACATTGTGCAATCCAGTACTTGTGTTCTGAGTGCCTTGAAGTTTAATGTACTTCTATTTTGAGGCATTTACTGAATTGTATTAAGAACCATGGGGCTTGGGTTATAGAAGCAGTATCATTTTTCTTTATTCCATTAAAAAGGTCTCTCATCTTTTTCCTATATATTTTCCCTAGCTAGAAAAGAAAATATTGCTGTCACTTTCAGTGGGGTTTGCCTTTCATCTCACAGTAGCATTTCACATCTCTAAGTGGTATCCAGTTTATTTGTATTCCAATGCCACTTCAGTGAAGCATGCCTCTCTGTCAACTGAATGCAAGCTTCAGGTGCCTAGTCCTTGGAAGCCATGCCATGAACAAATTGACAATATCAACTATAGCCAGTCATCTTGCAGGTAATTTCCACATACCTGCTGGAGAAGAGTTCTCAAAATTATTCAGGAGCACTATTGATAATAATTTTAGAATAATCTAAGATTCTTTTCCTTGACTTTCTCAAACTATGATATTTTATTGTCAACTCCCTGTCATCATATTGAAGATGCACTTTAGCATAACTTTTATTTCCAGGAAAATGGTTTTTATTTAATGTTATATTTTTAATCTTTTCAAATCTTTCAATTTACTTTTAAGAATCAAACTTTAATGAATCCCTATAATTTAAAATTTTACAATAACTGAAATCTGAGGGGTAACCCAGAATTACAACATACACAGCATAACACAGTATAACAACAACATATTATTCCTATCCTATTTTTATGTTATTCTTTTTTTTTTTGCAGTACGCGGGCCTCTCACTGTTGTGGACTCTCCCGTTGCGGAGCACAGGCTCCGGACGCGCAGGCTCAGCGGCCATGGCTCACGGGCCCAGCCGCTCCACGGCATGTGGGGTCTTCCCTGACCAGGGTACGAACCCGTGTCCCCTGCATCGGCAGGCGGACTCTCAACCACTGTGCCACCAGGGAAGCCCTATGTTATTCTTTTTACTCATTCACTCCTAAAAGATTCAATAATTATAGAATATTATGTGACTGGTATATCATTTTAAAATATCCCCTTCAGTTTATTGTAGATTGACTGCAAAAATGCCCAAATTCTCCATTTTTTCTCAGTAACGTTGCTTTGCAGCTCTCCTCCCTTTATGGCTCAGAATCTGTCCCACTACCCCCTTGAATCTCGGCTGGCTTTGTGACTTCCTCTGTCCAAACAGAATGGAATGGAAGTGACAGAGTGCCAGTTTCAAATCCAGGCTTTAAGAGCTTTTGTGTACCTCCATGCTTTCTTGGGACTCTACCTCTACCATGAGCTCAAGCTCAGGCCAGCCTTCTGGAGGATGAGATACAACTTGAAGCAGAATCAATTTATTCAGTAGAATCACCTATATCAACATGTCCACACCCAACCCCAGGTGACCACAAATGATGATTAAGCCCAGACAAAATCACCTGAGCCTAGTCCAGGCAACCCATAGACCCATGATAAATAATATGTTATTGAAATATGTGCCTAGATAAAATGCAAAATGGAATACCTCCTTACATCTGGGTAAGACACAGCAGAGTCAGGTCAAAGAGAAAGCATGACTTTTAAAAAATCTTTCTGAAAGATAAAACTATGTCTAGTCATACTCATTTCCTCTGAAAAAAAAAACCTTATTTGATTTCCTAAATCAATATCTTATGTCCAGTTACCACTGAGGAGTTGTAAAATGCAACACGGAGAAACTGATATTTGGACTAGGCTTTGAAGAGGAAAAAAGAATTTGTAAGATGAAGAAGGAATGAAGTAGCTTTAATGACAGAGTGAACCAAAGATGAGCAAAGATGAAAAAATGAACTTAGCTGAAATAAAGTTGCATATACAGGCTAGTGGATGATGAGACTAAAAATTGGGTTGGGACTAAATTGTAAAAAGCTTTCTCAGGCAAGCCAAGGAACTTGAATCCTGGGGACATTAAGGAGACTAAAGAGAATTTTTGATAGAGAAATGACAATAACTCAGGAGACAGAGTGGATAATGGTTTAAAGGAGGGTGAGATTAGATATAGGGAAATCAGATAAAATGGCTTACCCAAAGGAAAAAAAATGATGAAGGCTTCAAAGGCAGTTTCAGAAAGGATGAAAAGAAGAACTAAAGTCAATAAATTTTCAGTTAGAATTCAATGATTTTTCAGAGTTAGAATTCAATAATTTTTCAGAGTTAGAACTGATTAAAGTAGGTTAAGAAAGAGGGAAAGAGAAGGGAAAACACAAAAGCCTAGCATTTCCCCCAGATTCCAGATTAAAAGATGGCACAGACTGTAGTATTTTCATTCAAATAGAAAATATTAGAATAGAAACCTGCTGTAAGAGGAGAAATAACACATTTGGTTTTAACATATTAATTTTGAAGTAGCTTCAGGATATACAGGTTTACATGGCAATTGAAAATACAAAAATGATTGGGATTGACATATACACACTATTGATACTATGTATAAAACAGATAACTAATGAGAACCTACTGTATAGCACAAGGAACTCTACTCAATGCTCTGTGGTGACCTAAATGGGAAGGAAATCAAAAAGAGAGGGGATATATGTGTACATAGAGTTGATTCACTTTGCTGTACAGTAGAAATTAACACAACACTGTAAAGCAACTATATTCCAATAAAAATGTTTTAAAAAAAGAAAATACAAAATGATATTCAGGGATAATGTTAGAGTGAGAAAAGTTAGAATAACAAAAGAGAATTAAAGAATTGAACTCTGGATTCATTGCAGCTCTATTTACAATAGCCCAGAGATGGAAAGAACCTAAGCGCCCATCATCAGACGAATGGATAAAGAAGATGTGGCACATATACACAATGGAATATTACTCAGCCTTAAAAAGAAATGAAATTGAGTTATTTGTAATGAGATGGATAGACCTAGAGTCTGTCATACAGAGTGAAGTAAGTCAGAAAGAAAAAGACAAATACCGTATGCTAACACATATATATGGAATTTAAGGGAAAAAAATGTCATGAAGAACCTAGGGATAAGACAGGAATAGAGGCGCAGACCTACTGGAGAACGGGCTTTAGGATATGGGGAGGGGGAAGGGTGAGTTTTGACAGGGCGAGAGAGAGTCATGGACATATACACACTAACAAACGTAGTAAGGTAGATAGCTAGGGGGAAGCAGCCGCAAGGCACAGGGATATTAGCTCGGGGCTTTGGGACAGCCTGGAGGGGTGGGATGGGGAGAGTGGGAGGGAGGGAGACGCAAGAGGGAAGACACATGGGAGCATATGTATATGTATAGCTGATTCACTTTGTTATAAAGCAGAAACTAACACACCATTGTAAAGCAATTATACCCCAATAAAGATGTTAAAAAAAAAAAAAAAGAATTGAACTCTGGAGAATACAAAAATCCAAAGGACAAGCAAAGGAGACACTATTAAAGGACCCTTACAAGAAATTTTCAGATGTGGATAAAAATTTTAAGAAAAGAAAATCCTGGAAATTAATGGTACAAATTCTTCAAGGAAAGGGTGATCAACAGTATCAAGGGCAAAAGATGAGTAAGATGAGGTTTAAAAGAGCAGCTCTATTGGCAATTAAGAGGTGACTATAGGAAGACAGCTTCATCAGGCACTAAACATTCCCAGTTTAAGAGTAATTAATAGATAGATAGAAATTCAGGATTTGAAAAAGCAAGCCTAGGCTACATTGTCATAAATTTTGGTAAAGAATTGAATGAGGGAAGTAGGGCTTGAAGGAAAGGTAGATAAAGGATGAGAATATTTGAGCTTCCTTGAAGGCTTAGGAGAAGTGACCCCTGAAAAGACTAGCTGGGTTTCACAGACCTAGCAGAAGATTGTCTCTAGGGTACAGGAGAAGCAGCTACCTTTGTAGATAAGAGAGAGCACCTCAGCCTCTGGGTCAGAAGAGAAGAATGAACATGACGACAGTAGTATTCAGAAGAGGGAATACTAAGTTACAGGATTTCCCACCTGATAATCTTGGCTTTCTTGTGAATTAAGGATCTATTGAGTGTTATTGTACTGTAAGTACAATAGGATTCAGAATAAAGGTTTTGGTATAGATATTATGGAAATTTAAATGGAAGTTGAAAAGAGAAAAGAAAAATGATTCCAAATAGTTCTGAAGACTCAAATGAGATTGGAGAACTCTTAAGTTTATAGTCGTAAAGATGTGCATTGATCTGTGTAAAGTCCAGGGGTAGCAGCGGAGGTGGTAGACGGTTGGATTCATTTGAGTGAGAACAGAAAAAAATAGACTGGTAAGTCAAGATAGGAGCCTGGAGCGAAACTAGAGTACAGCTTATATATACAAGGAGGATTGAAAATGCAAGGTATATGCTCTCCAGTTCCATTCTACTATGGTGCAAACTAGCCTCTAACATGGCTTTTTCATATGTAAAAAGTTAGATTTTTAACTGACTTATGTCTGTTCTACTTAAACACTAAGTACCGTTTTTTTCTGGTTTCAATATTTCATTATTATAGCTCTTTTACTGAGCATTCACAATTACAACCTACATAAAACATGATTTCTTCTATTAATAAGGGACTGCTTTATTTACCTTTCCCAAGCTAAGCTAAATGTCAGGCATAGTTCAACAAAATAAATCTAAAATTCTCGATAGGCACAAATGCTTATTTTATTAATGCCAACTCTAACTCCAAATTAAAATCATATGGGATTGACATTGTGTACATATTTCAGATAAACTAATTTTGTTTTTTAATATCAAATACACAAGGAGAGTAATTAAAGCATCTGTTGCCCTTTTCTTCTGGTTTTATATGCAGGGACTTAAAAGGTAATAATTAAAAAGAATCTGCTTAACTCAAACACAGACAACATAAAAATATGAAAGTAGATAGACAGATGGGAAATAGATGGATAAACAGAAGGCCATATCACTTTAGAAAAATAAAGTGAAAACTTGCTTGTCATTCTAATTAACATTGAACATCATTCTTTAATCTTGCACCTTGGAACAAAGATAACAGTTTAAGTACTAAGCCATAATATTGTAACTTACAGTCCTTAAACCCAAAACAAGAGTCCTTAAACCCAAATTTCAAGGTTTTCACTCCAGATGTTGAACAATTCTAAAGACTGTTGATATGAGTAATTTCTATGTGTATAGCAGGAAACTGATACAATTTTACAATTTATATATTGATAAACCAAGGAAATCTATTAACTATTTCACCTTCCCCATTCAAAACTGAGGTTCAGGGAACAATATTGTTTTTAAAGGGACTGAAAGAATCAGGTAGAATTGAAGAACATGGTCCGAAATATAAGTTCAATCCTGGGGACTGACCAGTATGTGAAAGTAAAGGGAGTAATGCTGACAATAACTCTGAAAAAAATTTAGGCTTATTCTCATGTTTGATTATCCTTGGAGAAGAGTCACAGAAAGAAGCCCTGGAGTTTAACAGTTAGGGCCATTAGATCCCACATTTGATGGGCTATTTCAAGACAGATGGGAAGCAAAGGTCATTAACATACTTCCTCCTAAAATCCATCAAGATTGGTTCAGAAACTAGACAGGGCTGAGACGCAGATAGAGAAAGAGTAGGCACTGTAACAAGGAGAGAGAAGCTTGAGGCAAAAGAAGTGAATCTGGTTTATATATTAAAAAAAAATAAAGACATTGGGATTAGCAGATACAAACTACTATATATAAAATAGATAAACAACAAGGTCCTACTTATAGCACAGGGAACTATATTCAATATTCTGTAATAAACTGTAATAGAAAAGAATCTGAAAAAGAACATATATATCTATATATATACAGATAGATAGATAGATAACTAAATCACTTTGCTATACACCAAAAACTAACACATTGTAAATCAATTATACTTCAATAAAAAAATAAAATAAAATCATTAATGTTTGTTTGACTTTATACTGGATCTATACATAAGTCTCAAAATATAGTTTAACAAAGAATAAGAGGCCAATATAGGAAACACTGTCATTAATATAGTAGTGTCCTCATTTCTGTGGTCCACCACTGGGTAATAGAGCTCCCTGATAAAGTTTGGCAATGACTGCCAATGAAGTCACAATTTGGCCACATGTAGCTATTCCAAGCTTATTTTTTATAATCATAGGTCAATATATCCAGGAGTAGAGAAGAAGAAACTATACTGAACTTTTCAAGAACAAAGATTGTGTCTAATAATATTTGTGGTCTTTCAGCATTACATAGTATCCAGAACATAATAAATGATCAAAACAATGAAATGAGAAGTATAGCTTGCTATGCTCTTATTTTTATTTAAATATAATTTTATTTTATATTAGTAATACAAAATATGTAACAGGGCTTCCCTGGTGGCGCAGTGGTTGAGAGTCTGCCTGCCGATGCAAGGGACACGGGTTTGTGCCCTGGTCCGGGAAGATCCCACATGCCGCGGAGTGGCTGGGCCCATGGGCCATGGCTGCTGAGCCTGTGTGTCCGGAGCCTGTGCTCCACAATGGGAGAGGCCATGACAGTGAGAGGCCCGTGTACCGCAAAAAAAAAAAAAAAATGTAACAAAGTTTGGATATGTTTATGAGATATGAAATAACATACCTGGGAAATTCGTTGATAGCCAATAAGAGCATAATGACAGAAAAAAATACTTTAATCCACAGAAATTAAATATAAACCATTGAAAACATAAACAGATAAATGTAAATAGGCTTTAAAGTAAACAGGCATTAAAATATTGTTAGTTATGTATGAAGCCAATATAACTGCTAGAGTGATTAAGAGGTAGGCTCTGGAATCAAAAAGGCCTGGATCTGAATCCCATATGCCCACCTCGCTGACTCTGATCATCAGGTCTGGGATTTTACTTTACTTTACTTACAAGTCAGCCTGTAACTATGTGATGGATACTAGCAGAAGACATGAGATTTCTGGGTCAGAGACAACTGTCTTTATTACTCACAGCACAAAAATGAGCATAAGTGTCATCACATTTGCATGGGATCTTTTTGCCCCAATTTCCACAGGGAAAAAATGATAAACTAATATGGATGCTACATGAGCAGCAGGATTTCACCACAGCTAAAGAACACTGAGTTTGGGGAATCCACAGTTTTTATAGCAATTCAGTAAGCATGTCTGTCCTTTGTCCAAGGAAGGGGAGAGCCATTACCTCATTTCTCAACCTTGAGAAACAAACCTAAAAAATAGTAATAGCAGTCAGGGACTTGCAGTCTGGCATACTCAGCAAGATCTGTAAGAGTGAAATAGACCCAAAGATTACTGTCTCCATACACAAATGTTAGGCAGATCATTTCAACTCATTCACTTTCTCTCCTTTTTAATCTGTTTTTTTGTGGCTCTTTCAAGAGCATTTTTATTGTCTATCTCTCCCACAAGAATGAAAACCCTAGAGAGATTGGTTCAGCATGGCAGAGTAGAAGGGCGTGCACTCACTCCCTCTTCTGAGAGCACCAGAGTCACAACTAACCGCTGAACAATCATTAACAGGAAGACACTGGAACTCACCAAAAAAGATGCCCCACATAAAAAGACAAAGGAGAAACCACAATGAGATGGTAGGAGGGGCACAATCACAATAAAATCAAATCCCATAACCACTGGGTGGGTGACTCACAAACAATTATACCACAGAAGTCCACCCACTGGAGTGAAGGTTCTGAGCCCCATGTCACACTTCTAAACCTGGAGGTCCGGCAACAGGAGGAGGAATTCCCAGAGAACCATACTTAGAAGGTCAGCAGGATTTCAGAACTTTAACAGAACTGGGGAAACAAAGACTCCACTCTTGGAGAGCACAAACAAAGTACATAAGGACCCAGGGGAAGGAGCAGTAACCCCATAGGAGACTGAACCACACCTACTTGCTAGTATTGGAGGGCCTCCTGCAGAGGTGGGGTTGTCTGTAACTCACCACGGGGACAGGGACACTGGCGGCAGAGGTTCTGGGAGGTGCTCCTTGGCATGAGCCCTCCCGGAGTCCGCCATAGGCCCCACCAAAGAGCTGGGTAGGCAACAGTGATGGGTTGCCTCAGGTCAAACAACCAACAGGGAGGGAACTCAGCCCCACCCAACAGCAGACAAGTGGATTAAAGTTTTACTGAGCTCTACCCACCATAGCAACAACCAGCTCCACCTACCACCATTCCCTCCCAGCACGAAGCTTGCACAAGCCTCTTACATAGCCTCACCTACCAGAGGGAAGACAGCAGAAGCAAGAAGAACTAAAATTCTGCAGCCTATGAAATGAAAAATGCATTCACAGAAAGACAGACAAAATGAAAAGGCAGAGGACTATGGACCAGATGAAGGAACAAGACAAAACCCCAGAAAAACAACTAATAAAGTGGAGATAGGCAACCTTCAAGAAAAAGAATTCAGAATAATGATAGTGAAGATGATCCAGGACCTCGGAAAAAGAGTGGAGGCAAAGACCGAGAGGATGCAAGAAATGTTTAACAAAGACCTAGAAGAACTAAAGAACAAGCTCCAAGAAGAATTAAAAAACAAACAAAGAGAAATGAACGATACAATAACTGAAATGAAAAATACACTAGAAGGAATCAATAGCAGAATAACTGAGGCAGAAGAACAGATAATTGACCTGGAAGACACAATGGTGGAATTCACTGCCATGGAACAGAATAAAGAAAAAAGAATGAAAAGAAATTAAGACAGTCTAAGAGATCTCTGTAACAACATTCACATTATAGGGGTCCCAGAAGGATAAGAGAGACAGAAAAGACCCAAGAAAATATATGAAGAGATTATAGTCGAAAACTTCCCTAACATGGGAAAGGAATAGCCACCCAAGTCTAGGAAGCACAGAGAGTCCCAGGCAGGATAAACCCAAGGAGAAACACACCAAGACACATAGTAATCAAATCGACAAAAATTAAACACAAAGAAAAATTATTGAAAGCAACAAGGGAAAAATGACATATAACATACAAGAGAACTCCCATAAGATAGCTGATTTCTCAGCAGAAACTCTACAAGCAAGAAGGGAGTGGCACAATATATTTAAAGTTATGAAAGGGAAGAACCTACAACCGAGATTATGTGGCAAGGATCTTATTCAGATTTGACGGAGAAATCAAAGCTTTACAGACAAGCAAAAGCTAAGAGAATTCAGCACCACCAAAGCAGCTCCACAACAAATGGTAATGAAACTTCTCTAAGTGGGAAACACAAGAGAAGAAAAGGACCTACAAAAACAAACCCCCCAAAATTAAGAAAATAGTAATAGGAACATACATATTGATAATTACCTTAAATGTGAATGGATTAAATGATCCAACCAACAGACACAGGCTTGCTGAATGGATACAAAAACAAGACCCGTATATATGCTTTCTACAAGAGACCCACTTCAGACCTAGGGACACATACAGACTGAAAGTGAGGGAATGGAAAAAGATATTCCATGCAAATGGAAATCAAAAGAAAGCTGGAGTAGCAATTCTCGTATCAGACAAAATAGACTTTAACATAAAAACTACTATAAGAGTAGTAAACATCATTGTCAATGGTGAAAACATCATTGTCACCATTGATGACAAACATCATTGCATGGGATAGCAAACATCATTGTCATATCATTGCATACATCATTGTCATAGCAAACATCATTGTCAATGGTGAAAAACTGAAAGCACTTCCTCTAAGATCAGGAACAAGACAAGTATGTCCATCTCACCACAATTATTCACCATAATTTTGGAAGCCCTAGCCAAGGAAACAGAGAAGAAAAGTAAATAAAAGGATTACAAATTGGGAAAGAAGAAGTAAAACTGTCACTGTTTGCAGATGACATGATGCTATACACAGAGAATCCTAAAGATGCCACCAGAAAATTCCTAGAGCTAATCAATGAATTTGGTAAAGTTGCAGGATACAAAATTAACGCACAGAAATCTCTTGCATTCCTATACACCAATGATGAAAAATCTGAAAGAGAAATTAAGGAAACAATCCCATTCACCAATGCAACAAAAAGAATAAATTACGTAGGAATAAACCCACCAAAGGAGACAAAAGACTTGTATGCAGAAAACTATAAGATGCTGATGAAAGAAATCAAAGATGACACAAACAGATGGAAAGATATACCATGTTCTTGAACTGGAAGAATCAATATTGTGAAAATGACTATACTACCCAAAGCAATCTACAGATTCAACGCAATCCCTATCATATTACCAATGGTGTTTTTTAAAGAACTAGAAAAAAGATGTTAAAATTTGTATGTAGACAAAAAGACCCCGAATTGCCAAAGCAATCTTGAGAGAACAAAGCAGATCTGGAGGAATCAGACTCCCTGACATCAGACTATACTACAAAGCTAGAGTCATTAAGACGATATAGTACTGGCACCAAAACAGAAATATAGATCAATGGAACAGGATAGAAAGCCCAGAGATAAACCCATGCACCTATGGTCAACTAATCTACGACAAAGGAAGTAAGGATATACAATGGAGAAGCGACACTCTCTTCAGTAAGTGGTACCATGAAAACTGGACAGCTACATGTAAAAGTATGAAATTAGAACACTCCCTAACACCATACATAAAAATAAACTCAGAATGGATAAAAGACCTAAATGTAAGGCCAGACACTATAAAACTCTTAGAGGAAAACAAAGGCAGAACACTATGACATATATCACAGCAAGATCCTTTTTGACCAACCTCCTAGAGAAATGGAAATAAAAATAAACAAATGGGATCTAATGAAACTTAAAAACTTGCACAGCAAAGGAAACCATAAACAAGAAGAAAAGACAACCCTCAGAATGGGAGAAAATATTTGCAAGGAAAGCAACTGACAAAGGATTTATCTCCAAAATATACAAGCAGCTCAGGCAGCTCAATATCAAAAAAACAAACAACCCAATCCAAAAATGGGCAGAAGACCTGAATAGACATTTCTGCAAAGAAGATATACAGATTGCCAACAAACACATGAAAGGATGCTCAACATCACTAATCATTAGAGAAATACAAATCAAAACTACAATGAGGTGTCACCTCCCTCTGGTCAGAATGGCCATCATTAGAAAATCTATGAACAACAAATGCTAGAAAGGTTGTGGAGAAAAGGGAACCCTCTTGAACTGTTGGTGGGAATGTAAATTGATACAGCCACTATGGAGGACAGTATGGAGGCTTCTTAAAAAACTAAAAATAGAATTACCACCTGACCCAGTAATCCCACTACTGGGCATATACCCTGAGAAAACCATATTTCAAAAAGACACATGCACCCCAATGTTCATTGCAGCACTATTTACAATAGCCAAGTCATGGAAATAACCTAAATGACCATCAACAGACGAATGGATAAAGAAGATGTGGTACATATATACAAAGGAATATTACTCGGACATAAAAAGTAACGAAATTGAGTCATTTGTAGAGATGTGGATGGAACTAGAGACTGTCATACAGAGTGAAGTAAGTCAGAAAGAGAAAAACAAATGTCATATATTAATGCATATATGTGGAATCTAGAAAAAAATGGTACAGATGAACTAGTTTGCAAGGCAGAAATAGAGACACAGATGTAGAGAACAAACGTATGGACACCAAGGAGGGAAAGTGGGTGTGGGGGAGGTGGTGGTGGTGGGTTGAATTGGGAGATTGGGATTGACATATATAAACTAATATGCATAAAACAGATAACTAATTAGAACCTGCTGTATCAAATAAATTAATAAATAAAATTAAATTTTAAAAAAAAGCATAAAAACTCTAAGAAAGCAGATTTTTTAAAATTTTTATTGGAGTATAGTTGATTTACAATGTTCTGTTAGTTTCAGGGGTACAGCAAAGTAAATCAATTATACATATACATATATCCACTCTTTTTTAGATTCTTTTCCCATATAGGCTATTACAGCATATTGAGTAGAGTTCCCTGTGCCATACAGTAGTAAGTTTTTATTAGTAATCTATTTTATATATAGTAGTGTGCATATGTCAATCCCAGTCTCCCAGTTTATCCCCCCCCGCCCACTTACCCCCTGGTAACCATAAATTTGTTTTCTATATCTGTAACTTTGTTTTGTAGATAAGGTCATTTGTACCCTTTTTTTCGATTCCACACATAAGTGATATCATATAGGCTTTGTTTTATTCACTATTATATCTCTCGATGCATGTCTTGTTATATTTGTTTTTTAAAATATTGTGATTTAATTTAAATTTTTACCAGTTTACTAAAAGCTGGGTGGTTTTCTAGTTACCAGTGTATAGCAATAACGAGATGGTGAAGGTCCCTACTCTAATTAACTCTCAAAATCTTTATCAGTAAAAAGCAGACTATAACAGTGCCTACTTCGTATGGTTATTGAGAGGATTTAATAAATAATACAAGTAAAATATGTAGTAAAATTCCTGTCATATAATAGATGCGTATGAATTTTAGCAATTATTTATTAAAATATAATGCTCCTATTGTGGATACTTCTTGCATTGTACATTGTATAGTTTGAAAAACTACTAAAATAAAGTTTTCTATTTTTAAAGTAAAATGCTCCAACACACAGTGCTAATTTCACTTGCAAACTATATTGCTATTACTGGTATTTACTGCACTTAACCTTTACCTTTCCAAAAGCAACGTTAAGTGTTATTTGCATAAGTTAAAGTCATTACATTTGAATGTGTCCCTGACTATATATATATATGTATTTTTTTAACAACTTTATTGGAGTATGATTGCTTTACAATGGTGTTAGTTTCTTTATAGTTAGCTTTATAACAAAGTGAATCAGCTATACATATACATATATCCTCATATCTCCTCCCTCTTGCGTATCTCTCCCTCTTGACTATATTTTTTAAAATCACTTTTCTAAAAATTACATTAGAATAACATTATTGAGGAAAAAGTCGTTTTGAAAGGCTACTGCAATTTTTCACAAGATAAACTGTTCTTGATTTTTACGTTAGAGATGAATCTTGAGTCAAAGTAAATTCCTCTCACTTATTGGGGTTTTTTTACTTCATCTCCAACTACTGTGGCTAGCTGTCTACTTTGATGGAAGAAGCATGTTGAGTCTCAAGAAACTAATTCTTAAAGAGAATGGGAAAATAAATGTTTAATACATTTATTAATATTTTTTTCCATTTTCCAAAATTAGTCTCATGATACTTTTTTTTTTTTTTTTTTTTTTTTGCGGTACACGAGCCTCTCACTGTTGTGGCCTCTCCCGTTGTGGAGCACAAGCTCTGGACGTGCAGGTTCAGCGGCCATGGCTCACGGGCCCAGCCGCTCCACGGCATGTGGGATCTTCCCGGACCGGGGCACGAACCCGTGTCCCCTGCATCAGCAGGCAGACTCTCAACCACTACACCACCAGGAAAGCCCCTCATGATACTTTATGAAAAATAAAATATAATCTCTTTCCTGTTTTTTGTCAAGAATTTCAAGAAAAAACTTCACCACACACTTATTTTGAACTTCAGTTTTCACTTTATGGTTATATCTTTTTACATAAACTTGGTACAAAGTTCTACAAAACGTAACATTCCTAATGTACTTTGAGACAAAAAGTTGACCAACACCCTTCTATGCATGGTTTTTGACACTATTTATTACAGTACCAAAAGAAACACTAAACACATTACCACACATTTTAACATTAAAATACAGCTCTCATCTAAATATTGTTTTTTTCTTGATAAGTTTTCTTTTAATTTTTATTGGAATATAGTTGACTTTCAATGTTGTGTTAGTTTCATGCTCACAGCAAAGTGAATCTGTTATACATATACACATATCTACTCTTTTTTAGATTCTTTTCCCATATAGGTAAATATTCTTGCAGAAAACTACAGCTAGAGTCTTTGCAGCTCAGAATCAGATAGTGCTTGGGCTACCTGTCCCTCAAGCTTTGGGTAACTACTATATACAACATAGAAAGTGGGGCACTCGCTGGAGCTGGATTTCCTTCAGGTCTACAATGAGTTTGCCAAACTTAAGGTTAAGAGCACAGTCCTTCACAAGACTGCCCTCAATTCAGATACCAACCACAAGTTCAAGAGTCCCCTGAGCCACCCTCACATCTGATCAGTTGGCTGCAAATTTGGGGGTACCCATGAGCAACCTCAGGTTCAGTAATTTACTAGAATGACTCATAGAACTTATAAAGCACTTATGATTAGAATTTTATTATAGCAAAAAGATTAAAATGAGAAGAAAGAAAGGGAGAGATACAAAGGTGAGGTCTGATAGAATTCCAAAGGCAAAACTTCTGTTGTCATCAGAGACAGAGTAAATCTCCTGGCATCAACATGTGACAATACTCAAAGAGTACTGCAAACCAGGAAAGCACACTCAAGCTTAGAGTCCAGAGATTTTAATGGTGTTTTATGATGTAAGCATGATTGATTGAATCATTTCCTACATGACTCAATCCCCAGTTTTCCTACCCTCCCTGGATGTCAAACTGAAATTATTTGGCTCGAAGCCCCAAACTCCGAATCACCCGGGTGGTATTCCTGGCATGCCTAGTCCTGATCCTGAGTCATCTTGGTTGCTTAAACTATCTGGGGGACAAGCTTCACTCACCTCATTAGCATAAACTACCAGATGTAGTCCAGGGGTCCATTATGAACACAAAGATAGTCATCACTAGGGAAATTCTAAGAGTTTAGAGGTTACATCCCAGGAACCAGAAACAAAGGCCAGCCAAATTCTTTATTATACAAGGTCTCTCCTTTGAACAACATCTAATTATAAATTCCAAACCATGACACTATTAAAAATATAAACATGATCAAAATCACAGTAGCAAATTAATTTCTGTACTAGAAACCAGAGCTCTCTGCCCATGCTTACTCTACCCAAGCAGTTACAAGTAAAGACCTTGTGCAAGTGAGAACTACATGGCTGCTATGAGACCAGGAGGGACTAAGGGAACCAAGAAAGCACATCAAGGTAAAATTAAATCAAAGGTCAAAAATTTGACCAATTGCCAGCAATAAGAAAGAGTCAGTAAATTCACAGATCAGCATAAATTAGATTAAGCCTCTCTTGGTAGTCCAACAATCTTTTACAATGTATCCTAAATGTGACCCAGGGTTAAATACTGGGTTGGCCAAAAAGTTCGTCCAGATTTTCCTGTATGATGTTACAAAAACCCGAACGAACTTTTGGGCCAACCCAATAATAAAACTGTGTTTTGGGCTTCCCTGGTGGCACAGTGGTTGAGAGTCTGCCTGCCGATGCAGGGGACACGGGTTCGTGCCCCGGTCCGGGAAGATCCCACATGCCGTGGAGCAGCTGGGCCCGTGAGCCAGGGCCACTGAGGCTGTGCATCCGGAGCCTGTGCTCCACAACAGGAGAGGCCACAGCAGTGAGAGGCCCGTGTACCGCAAAAATAAATAAATAAATAAACTGTGTTTTACATGTATCCAGTTTGGGATAACACATTATCAGGCAAAGGTTTTGGAAGTTTACTTTGAGCGATGCTATACAAAGTGGAGTAATTGTTCTTATTCTGGAGTCCTATACACTATTGTCCTTGCTACACCTGGGAACAATGATCTCTTAGTCAGTTATAATTCAACTCCATTACCAAAGAAAGGAAACGTATTGATTTGAGATGAGAATTTCTCCATCTGCCTTTGGAAAGATATGTTCCCCCACTGCTCCAGACCAGGGTTGGTAGCACATTCTTAGCTCTAGAGAGTATAAAGTTCTCACAAAATCCTTTGTATTACCTGAAACTGGCCTAGATATAACTGATATTCAAAACCTATTAGTATGTGTGCAATATGGAGAATGAAAGCTAAGGAACCTAAATGATATAAAAAAATAAAAGGGTACAATATCCCTTGCCAACTTTTTTTTAAATAGAGAAAACTACTTATGAGGAAAAAAAATTTTTTTAACATCATCGCAGTATTCTGGCGTTGGTGGGAAGGGTGTGGTGGAAGAAGAATATATACCAGAATATCTTGTGGATTTTTATCAGTTATTCTTCCTCTCCACTGAGGACAAAATAAGAAGCTATGAGCCTAAGTTGCTGCAAGAGAGATTTAGCTGGGATGTAAACAAGAAATTCTTGACAAGAGGAGCACTGCTAAATATGCAAAAAAATTATAGAGGAAGGTTCAGTTCCCTGTATATGAGATAAAATTTCACATCTGAGATCATGAAAATGTAATCCTCTTGTGTATCAATGCAAACTGGAAAGAAAATTTCATTTCAATGGTCTTATAACTGAACAATTCTATTATTCCATGCTGAAGCAATGATGTAATGATTTGTTTTCATGAATGTCTAGAAAAAATTTGTTTTTAAAAATCATTTATTCATAATATTAATAACTAATGTAACTGCAGTGCTTTATAGTTTGTAGTTTTTATAAATGCTTAAATCTGCATTACTATTTGATCAATCAAGGTAAAAGAAAAGCCAGATAGGACCCATTCAAAATATCCTTGTCCTTAATATAACAATAATTATTCCTTGGAAGGAATGGCAAAGATGGTGAAGTAGGAAGACCCTGAGCTCACCTTCTCCCACAGGCGTATCAAATTTACAACTATTTACAAAGCAACTATCAACGAAAATGACCTGAACACTAGCAGGAGAGATTTACCACAAGTAAAGATATAAAGAAGAAATCAAAACAAATGGGTAGGAGGAGCAGAGATGTGGTACAGTCAAGACCCAAACCTCCAGGTAGGCAACCCACAAATGAGAGGATAATCATAATTACAGAGGTCCTCTCCAAGGAGCAAGGGGTCTGAGCCTTATATCAAGCTACCCAGTGCAGGGGTCCTGCACGAGGAAGATGAGGCTCCAGAACATCTGGCTTTGAAGGCCAGTGGGGTTTGCATATGGGAGAGCAAGAGGACTGCAGGAAACAGAGATGCTACTCTTAAAGGGTGCACACAAAATCTCACTCTCTGAGTACCAGCACAGAGGCAGTAATTTGAAAGAAGCCTGGCTCAGACATTTACTGATCTTGAAGAGCCTCCCAGAGAGGCAGGAGGCAAGTGAGATGTCCCCTGGGGACATAAATTTTGGCACTAGCCATTTGTGAAAGCTCATTCAACCACCAGGAAACTGGTGCTAGCTAGCACCATTTTGGAGTCTTCCCTCTAGCTTATTAGTGGGGCTTATCTGGTTATCTGTGGTCCCAGGACTCCATAAGCTAAGCAGCCAGAAGTGCAAGGGCCCAGCTCACCCACTACCAGGCTGGCACCAGCCCCTGATCCAAAGGCCCCCAAAGCCAGAGACTCAGCCCCATTGACCAGTGGATCAGCATCAGCCTTAAGCACCCTGGGAACCACAAGCAACTGTCTCAGGATATGGCCCCACACACCAGCAGTCAGTCTCCTACATAAGGCCACTTTTCCAAGATCAGGAAATGTGACCAACCTACCTAATATACAGAAACAAACACGGAGAATTAAGCAAAATGAGAAAGAGAAATATGTTCCAAACAAGGGAAAAAAAAAACTCAGAAAAAAATCTAGACAAAGTCACGATAAGCAATCTACCTGATAAAGAGTTCAAGATAATGATCATAAAGATGGTCACTGATCTCAGGAGAAGAATGAACACAGTGAGAAGTTTAAAAAATAGTTAGAAAATATAAAAAATAACCAAACAGAGCTGAACAACACAATAACTGAAATTTTAAAAATACACTAGAAAGAATAAAAAGATTAGATGATACAGAGGAATGGATCAATGAACTGTAAGACAAAATCATAGAAATCACTCATGCTGAATAGAAAAAAGAAAAAAAATTATAAAAAATGGTAGTTTAAGACCTCTGGACAACATCAAGAATACTAATATATAGAGGTCCCAGGAAAATAAGAGAAAGATAAAAGGGCAGACAAATTATTTGAAGAACCAATAGTGGAAAACTTCCCAAACCTGGGAAAGGAAACAAATATTCAGAGAATCCCAAACAAGATGAACCCAAAGAGGTCCATGCCAAGACACATTATAGTTAAAACTGCAAAGATTAAAGATAGAGACTCTTAAGAGCAGCAAGAGAAAAGCAACAAGTTACATATAAGGCAACTCCCATAAGACCATGAGTTGACTTTTCAACAGAAACTATAGTCCAGAGGAAGTGGTACAATATATTCAAAATAATGAAAGGAAAAAAACTACAACCAAGAATGCTCTACCTGACAAGGCTATCACTCAGATTTGAAAGAGAGATTAAGAGTTTACAGACAAGCAAAAGTTAAAAGAAGTCAACATCACTAAACAAACCCTAAAAGAAATCTTAAAGTGACTTCTCAAAGCCTAAAAGAAAACATAACAAGTAGAAATATGAAAATTGCAAAATGAAAACTCTCAATGGTAAAGGCAAATATACAGTAAAGGTAGTAGTGTAACCACCTATAAAGCCAGTAGGAAGGTTAAAAGACAAAATAGTAAAATTGATATCCACAATAAGTAGTTAAGGGATACACAAAACAGAAAGATGTAAAACGTGATGTCAAAAACATTACGTGTGGCTGGGGAAGTAAAAATACAAGATGTTAGAATGGGTTTGAACTTAAGAGATCATGGGCTTCCCTGGTGGTGCAGGGGTGGAGAGTCTGCCTGCCGATGCAGGGGACACGGGTTTGTGCCCCGGTCTGGGAAGATCCCACATGCCACGGAGCGGCTGGGCCCGTGAGCCATGGCCGCTGAGCCTGCGCGTCCGGATCCTGTGCTCCACAACGGGAGAGGCCACAACAGTGAGAGGCCCGCGTACCACAAAAAAAAAAAAAAAAGAGATCATCAACTTAAAATAATCATGTATACACACAGGGTGTTATATATAAACCTCATAGTAACCACAACCAAAAATCTAATAGACATGCTCACACAAAAGAGAAAGAAATCCAAACATAACAGTAAAGGTAGTCATCAAATTACAAGGGAAGAAAACAAAAGAAGAAATAAAAGAGAACTACAAAAACAACCAGAAAACAATTAGCAAAATGGCAATAAGTACAAGCCTATCAACATACACTTGAAATGTAAATGACATGTAAAGGACACAGATGGCTAAATGAATTCAAAACTGGACCCATATATATCCTGCCTATAGGAGACTCACTTCACATCTAAAGACACACACAAGCAAAAGTGAGGGGATGGAAAAAGATATTGCATATGAATTGAAATGAAAAGAAAGGTGGGTTAGCAATACTTATGTCAGACAAAATATACTTTAAAACAAAGACTGTAACAAGAAACAAAGAAGAATTTTACATAATGTTCAACAGATCATTCGAACAAGAGGATATATCAATTGTAAATATAAATGCACCCAACATAGGAGCACTAAACTAAATACATAAATCAAATATTAACAAATATAAAGAGATAAATTGACAGTAACACAATAATAACAGGGAAATTTAATACCTCACAAACATCAATGGACAGATTATCCCGGGAGAGAATCAATAAGAAACACTAGCCTTAAATGAAACATTATACCAGATGGACTTAATAGAAATATATAGAATATTTCATCCAAAAGCAGCAAAATACACATTCTTTTCAAGTGCACATGGAACATCCTCCAAGACAGATCATATGCTAGGGTACACAACAAGTCTTAATAAATTTAAGACTGAAATCATGCTGAGCATCTTTTCCGACAACAGCTATATGAGAATAGAAATCAACTACAAGAAAAACAACTGCAAAACACACACACGGAAGCTAAACAATATGCTACTAAACAACCAAAGGGTTACTGAAGAAATCAAAGAAGAAATAAGAAAATATACCAGGAGACAAATGAAAACAGAAACACAAAGATCCAAAATTTATGGGATGAAATCAGTTCTAGGAGGGATGTTTACAGCAATGCAAGCTTCTCTAAAAAAAAAAAAAAAAAAAAAAACTCAAATAAACATCCTAACCAAACTCCCAAAGGAACTAGAAAAGAAAAAACAAAACCTAAAGCTAGTAGGAGAAAAGAAATCATAAAGATCAGAGCAGAAATAAATGAAATAGAGACTAAAAACAACAGAAAAGATCAATGAAACTAAGAGCTGATTCTTTGATAATATAAACAAAATTGGTAAACCTGTAGCCAGTCTCACAAGGAAAAAAGAGGGAAAGCCCAAATAAATAAAATCAGAAATGAAAGAGAAATCATAATTGACATCATAGAAATACAAAGGATCATAAGAGATCACTATGAACAATTATACAACAATAAAGTGAAAAACCTAGAAGAAATGGGTAAATTCCTAAATGTACAATCCCCTAAGACTGTATCAGAAAGAAATAGAATATATAAACAGACTACCAGTAATGAGATTGAATCAATAATTTTAAAAAACTCCCAACAAGCAAAAGTCCAGACAAGATGGCTTCTTGTGTGAATTCTACCAATCATTTAAAGAAGAATTAACACCTATCTTCCTCAAACTATTCCAAAAAATTGAAACAGAAGAAATGCTTCCAAACTCATCTACAAGGCAGCACCACCCTGTTATCAAAGCCAGACAAAGGCAACACACACACACACACACACACACACACACACACACATACACACACGAACTACAGGCCAATATCATGGATGAACACAGATGCAAAAAATTCCAACAATATGTTAGCAAACCAAATTCAACAATACAGTAAAACAATCACACACCATGATCAAGTGGGATTTATCACAGGGACACAAAGATGCTTCAATACCCACAAGTCAATATCCACAGTGTAACAAACCACATTAACAAACTGAATAAAAATCATATAATAATCTCAATAGATGCAGGAAAATCTTTTGACAATATTTAACATCAATTTATGATAAAAACTCTTATGAAAGTGGGTATAGAGGGAACATACCTCAACATAATAAAGACCATAGATGACAAACCTACAGCCAACATCATACTCAATGGTGAAAAGCTGAAAACATTTCCGCTAAGATCAGGAACAAGACAAAGATGCTCACTTTGCCATTTTTATTCAACATAGTATTGGAAGTCCTAACCACAGTGATTATACAAGAAAAAAAATTAAAGAAATCCAAATTGTAAAGGAAGGAGTAAAAGTGACACTGTTTTCAGATTACAAGACACTATGTATACAAAATCCTAAAGATACTATGAAAAAACTACTAGGACTAATAAATGAATTCAGTAAAGTTGCAAGATACAAAATTAATATACAGATATCTGTTGTATTTATATATACTAACAACAAACCATCAGAAAGAGAAATTAAGAAAACAAACCCATTTACAATTGCATCAAAAAGAATAAAATAACTAGGAATAAATTTAACCAAGGAGGTAGACATCTGTACTCAGAAAACTCTAAGACACTAATGAAAGAAACTAAAGATGACACAGACAAATGGAAAGATATGCCATGCTTACAGATTGGATGAATTAATATTATTAAAATGACCACACTACCCAAGGCAATCTATAGATTCAATGCAATCTCTATCAAAACACAATTGGAATTTTCCCAAAACTATAAAAAATTATTCTAAAATTTGTATGGAAACATAAAGGGCCCCAAATAGCCAAAGCAATCTTGAGAAGGAAAAACGAAGCTGAAGGTATTATGCGTCCTGATTCCAAACTATAGTACAAAGTTACAGTCATCAAAACAGTATGGTACTGGCACAAAAAGAGACACATATATCAACGGAACAGAACAGAGAGTCCATACCTATATGGTCAACTAACCTATAACAAAGGATACAAGAATATACAATGGGGAAAAGATAGCTTCTTCAATAAATGGCCTTGGGAAAATTGGACAGCTATGTGTAAAAGAATCAAACTGGACTACTTTTTGACACTATATACAAAAAGAAACTTAAAATGGATTAAAGACTTAAATGTAAGTCTTAAAGCCATAAAACTCATGGAAGAAAATATAGGCAGTACACTCTTTGACAACAATCTTATTAGCAAAATGTTTTTGGATCTGTCTCCTCAGGCAAGGGAAACATGAGCACAAATAAACAAATGGGAGTACATCAAACTAAAAGGCTTTTGCACAGTTAAGGAAATGATCATGAAACAAAAAAGCAGGCTACTGATAGAAGATATCTGCAAACTATATATCCAATAAGGGGTTAATATCCAAAATATGCAAAAGAACTCATACAACATTAAAAAAAAATCCCAATTAAAAAATTGGCAGAAGCCCTGCATAGATATTTTTGCAAAGAAGATCTACAGATGGCCAACAGATACATGAAAAGATGTTCAACATCACTAATCATCAGGGAAATGCAAATCAAAACCACAATGAGATCTCACCTCACACCTGTCAGATGGCTATTATCAAAAAGGTAACATTTAACAAGTGTTGGTGAGAATGTGGAAAAAGGGTGCACTATTTATGGGATTGTAAATTGGTGCAGCCACTATGGGAAACAGAATGGAGATTCCTCAAAAATTTTAAAATGGAACTACAATATGATCCAGCAATTCCACTTCTGAATATGTTTCAAAACAAAAAAACCCATTAATTTGAAAAGATGTATGCACCCGTATGTTCACTGCAGCATTATTTATAGTAGCCAAGATATGGAAGCAATCTATGTATCCACTGATAAATGAATGGATAAAGAAGATGTGGTGTGTGTATATACATATACACACACACACAATGGAATGTACTCAGCCATAAAAAAGAATGAAATCTTGCCTTTTGCGACCGCATGGATAGGCCTAGAGAGTATTATGCTAAGTGAAATAAGTCAGACAGAGAAAGACAAATACCGTATCATTTCACTCACATGTGAAATCTAAAAATGAAACAAATGAATAAACATAACAAAACAGAAACAGACTCATAGAAACAGAGAACAAACTGGTCGTTGCCAGAGGGGTGGGGGTGAGGGTATGAGTGAAAGGTGAAGGGGATTAAGAGATATAAACCTCCAGTTATAAAATAAGTCATGGAGATGTAATGTACAACATAGGTAATATAGTCAATAATAATGTAATAACTTTGTATGGTGACTGATGGTAACCTGATTTATCATTGTGATCATTTTTTTTAAATTGAAGTATAGCTGACTTACAACGCTGTGCCAATCTCTGCTGTAGAGCAAAGTGACTCAGTTTTACACATATAGACACTCTTTTTTTAAAGTTTTATTTATCTATTTTTGGCTGCGTTGGGTTTTTGTTGCTGTGCACAGGTTTTCTCTAGCTGCGGAGAGCGGGGGCTACTCTCCGTTGTGGTGCGCAGGCTTCTCATTGCGGTGGCTTCTCTTGTTGCAGAGCACAGGATCTGGACACTCGGCCTTTAGTAGTTGTGGCACGCAGGCTCAGTAGTTCTGGCTCATGGGCTCTAGAGCAGTGGTCCCCAACCTTTTGGGCACCAGGGACCGGTTTCACAGAAGACAATTTTTCCACGGATGGGGGGTGGGGGTGATAGTTCCAGTGGTAATGCGAGCGACGGTTCAGGCAGTAATGTGAGCGATGGGGAGCGGCAGATGAAGCTTTGCTCGCTTTCCCGCCACTCACGGTTCCTAACAGGCTGAGGACCAGTACCTGTTAGGGGGTTGGGGACCCCTGCTCTAGAGCACAGGCTCAGTAGTTGTGCATGGGCTTAGTTGCTCCACGGCATGTAGGATCTTCCCGGACCAGGGATCAAACTGGTGACCCCTGCATTGACAGGCAGATTCTTAACCACTGTGCCACGAGGGAAGTCCCTACACTCTTTTTTTAATATCCTTTTCCATTATGGTTTATCCCAGGAGATTGGATATAGTTCCCTGTGCTGTGATCATTTTGTATGTATGAATATACTGAATCACTATGTTGTACACCAAAAACTAATATAATATTATAAGTAAATTATACTTCAGTTAAAAACAAAATAAAAACTAAACCAAAAAATTATATCATAGAAACTTCTCTGTAACTAGTGAAAGTACTTAAAATGTTAAGCCCATAAATTAATATCTTGGATGTCCTCTGTATTAGTCTGCTCAGGCTGCTATAACAAAATATCATAGACTATGTGGTTTAAACATCAGACATATGCTTTTTACAGTTCTGGAGCCTGGTAAGTCAAGGTCAAGGTACCAGCCAATTTGGTTCCTGGTATGAATTCTCTTCCTGGCTTACAGAAGTCCACCTTCTCCCTGTGTCTTGGCAGAGAGAGTTATCTCTCTCATCATCTTCTTATAAGGTCTCTAATCCCATCATGAGGGACCCACCCTCATGACCCCATCTAACCCTAATTACCTCCCAAAGGCCCTATCTCCAAGTACAGTCACATTGCAGCTTAGAGCTTAGACATATGAATTTGGGTGGGGGAGGGACACAATTTAGACCATAGCCTTCCAAAGTATTTATATGTGGTCTGTGTACAACTTTCATTACTTTTTGGTCTTCTAACACAAAAACTCTTTACTCTTATTTTTTCTGTCTCTACTTAAAGACAACACAATAATATTTTTAATTGTTTTATTTTTAAGTATAACTCCTTAAGCTTTTTTTAAATGATGTTATTTTTTAGAAAATTTTGATTTACAGCAAAATTGAGCAGAAGATACAGGGATTTCTGGCTTTCCCATATACCCCCAACTGCCCTCTTTTTTTTTGGCTGCTCCGTGTGGCTTGCAGGATCTTAGTTCCCTAACCAGGAATCAAACCCAGGCCCCCGCAGTGGAAGCACAGAGCGCTAATCACTGGACCACCAGGGAATTCCCACCCCTACCCCTCTTATATACAGTCTTTCCCATTATCGACATCTCCCACTATGGTGGTATACTTGTTACAACTGATGAACCTACAATGACATATCATAATCACCCCATGTCCATAACTTACAATTTACTCTTGGTGTTCTACATTTTATGGGTTTAAACAAATATATGGCATGTATGCAGCATAATAGTATTATACAGAGTAGTTTCACGGCTCTGAAAGTCCTCTGCCCTCTGTCTATTCATTCCTGTCTCTCCCCCAGCACAATGAATGCCAGGTAACTCCTAGCAACCACTGATTTTTTTCTCCTATCTCTGTAGTTTTGTTTATTCCACATGGTTTTGTCATATAGTTGAAATTATAC
This sequence comes from Phocoena phocoena, assembly GCF_963924675.1. Lineage (NCBI taxonomy): Eukaryota > Metazoa > Chordata > Mammalia > Artiodactyla > Phocoenidae > Phocoena > Phocoena phocoena. Next base: position 75,442,542 of record NC_089225.1, read on the forward strand.
AATATGTAGCCTTTCCGATTGGCTTCTTTCACTTAGAAATATGCAGTTAAGGTTTTTCTATGTCTTTTCATGGCTTGATAGCTCATTTCTTTCTAGAGTTGAATAATATTCCCTTGCCTAAATATACCACAGTTTATTTATCTGTTCACCTACTGAAGGACATCTTGGTTACTTCCAAATTTTGGAAATTACAGATAAAGCTGCTATAAACATCCATTTGCAGGTTTCTGTATGGATATAAGTTTTCAGCTCCTCTGGGTAAACACCAAGGAGCACAACTGCTGATTCATATGGTAAGTGTATGTTTAGTTTTTTAAGAAACCTACCAAATTTTCTTCCAAAGTGTCTGTACCATTTTGCATTCCCACCAGCAGTGAATGAGAATTTTTGTTGCTCCACACTTTCACTAGCATTTGGTCTTGTCAGTGGTCTAGATTTTAGCCATTACCATAGGTATGTAGTGATGTTTCATTGTCTTACTTTGCATTTCCTCATGACATATGATGTAGAGCATCTCTATATGATTATTTGCCATTTGTATATATTCTTTGGTGAGGTGTCTGTTAAGGTCTTTGGTCCATTTCTTCATCTAGTTGTTTGTTTTCTTACTGTTGAGTTTTAAGAGTTCTTAGTGTACTTTGAATAACAGTCCTTTATCAGATCTGTCTTTTGCAAATATTTTCTCTCAGGCTGTGACTTGTCTTCTCATTCTCTTGACAGTATCTTTCACAGAACAGACACTTTTTTATTTTAATGATGTCCAGTTATCAATTCTTTCTTTCATGGATCATGCCTTTGGTGTTGTATGTAAAAAGTCATTACCAAATCCAAAGTTACCTAAATATTTTCCTACAGTGTCTTCTAGGATTTTTATAGTTTTGCATTTTACATTTAGGTCTGTGATCCATTTTGAGTTGATTTTTGTGAAGGGTGTAAAGTCTGTATCTAGATTCATCTTTTTGCATGTAGATATTCATCTTAAGCTTTGATATACATTTTACTGAGAACAGTGGGTATTAATAATAATAGCTAACATTTGTTGGTGCTTGCTAATGCTATAGGCATGGTCAGGGTTCTAAGAGCTTTCATGTATTAGACTCATTTAATAGTTGTGACAACCTCTATGAGATAGGTAATATTATTTACATTTTACAGAAGAGAATACTGATTTTCAGGAAACTAAATAGCTTGCTCAAGGACACAGAAGCAGGCAACTGAAGGAACCAGGTTCTAAAGCCAGGCAGCCTGGTTCCAGAGCACACCTTCCTACTCATATACCCATAGCCACACATATCTAAGTTATTACAATATTAGATAATAAATACCTTGCTTTAAGATTATAGATCTAAATTATAATTAGAAAAGGTAAAGACAAGTAAGTACTCTTGTCCAGAGGAAAAGACAATGTTCTTAAGATAGAGAATGTTTCATAACTATGTGTATTACATTTACTGAAATATTTGGATTTTCACTTCTTTGAATCAATGTGTATTACATATGTCTTAAACTGAATCTGAAGAAGTATATTCCTTAGATATCAAATGATAGGCATCTATTCATGTAAATTTAGTCTTGCAGGTAAAATAGTGTAATAACAAACGTATGTGTTACAGGCCACACCAGATGTTATAAACCTATGCTCATATAGTTCGTGCACAGAGACCATGATAAAGCACAGTGTTAGCAATCTTCCTCTATATACTCTCTGGAGCAGCAATTTTCATTGTTCTAGCAAAACACCCAATCTATCACTAAGATCTGTCACATTTTCTTTTATGACATTTCTTGAATTTACAGCTAATAATTTCTACCAATTTTCTGTCATTTGAGTCACTGCCACCTGATCTTCATGATCTGCCCTAAAAGCAGCCCCCAACACTATCATTTAATTTCTTCTTCAGCTGAAAGCTATTTACTATAATGTCCTACAATCTGTCCCAATGTCCCAACACAACACTTTATTTATAGGTATAAAACAACTTTTTCAACCTCATATTTCCCCATCATAAATGTTGCTGTTTGAATTGCACTAACAAAACAATCCAAAAAGTGTTTCTAATTGCACTGATTCCAGACTGCAGAGTTATCTGGGCTGCTCTTGGCAGTAGTGGTGACACCAGATGCTAAAGGGCTAGTATTCAGCAGCTGGACATTTGATGCTATAAGGAAAGTGTGCTGTGTATCAGACTCAGACTTTGATTATCCTGCCATGTGCCACAACACCCAAAAAGGGGAAAAAAATAAACAAAACTCAATAATCATCTTGGAATCAACCATAGTCTGAATGTATACACTTTAAATAAAATTAAATGTAGATTCACAAATAGAAAAGACTGTTCTCAAGACTTTTTTTTCAAGTAGTATACATATAAAGCAGAAATTTATAAAGCTAAAATTTAGGTAGGTTGAAGCATAAGAAATTGCTTTTTTAGTAAGTCAAAAATGGCCAAAAATTGGCCATTTTATATGATTTTGCTTATCAGGTTGTAAAATATAATAACACTAATTTTTATTGAGAATAATAAGGAACATCGTTATGCAAACAGATGACAAAAATAGCAAGACAGCACTTAATGTCTCACCATCTATCTCATTTGTCTGAATAAAATGTCACACATTACCTTAATTTTCATCCACCGCTTACATCTCACGCTCTCCAGAAGACTGTCACACAGCAGATTAAAAAGTGGCTATATAAATCACAACTTCTGCTACCTAATACCATGGTTTCCAAACACTATGCTGACAAATGATGAGTATTAATGAACTCTTCAGTTCAATAATCCAATATTCCACCAGTAGTTAGCAAAAGTAGTGTGAAATAAAACACACTCTGAAATAAATGCCAAGGTTAAAAATACTGTTTCAAAGTCTATAAACTTATTACATGCTATTACAAAGTGCCAACAGTTTTCTGTTCCCGGTACTTTCATTTTACTTTAAATCAATTGGAATTACTACATTAAATCTATGTCTTTGAAAGCTCAGCATGCGAAAAAGAAGGCAGAATGAACACTATATGGTCAGCAACCTCATATAGTGTAATTATTTTTTTCTTATCATTCTAAGCTCTTTACTCAAACCCACGTGTATTTAAGGAACACACTATTTTCAAAGCACTGCATGCGTGCTGTGAAGAAAACAAAAATTAAAAAACTTCTTCCCTCAAAGAGTTTACATTCTAATTTTACAGACAAGATATGGACACTTATGTGGTGTTTTTAAATAAATTTACTTTCAAAGACATGTTAAGATAGCAAAATAAAAGAGGTGTCACAAGGTAGTACATGATTGTCAGATGTATGTAGTATACATGGTAATTAATGTTAGAAATCAAAAGAGGGAAATATCTTTTCAGACACAGTCCAGAAAAGATTTGCAGCTGAAGTGGGATTTGTGCTTCCTTTAAAGAATCACTGGTGTTGAGAAGAGGGAAAGGGGAGAGAGATGACTTTCATTCTGGATGCCTTGGGCTTGGGCTGGGTGGTATCAGAAATCAAAGTACACAGAAGTAATCATTCCAAACTAGTTTCTAACAACACATCACCACTACTTTTAAGTTCACTAATGCTTCTTGTCACATTTTAGTTGCTTAGAAACCATATTACTCATTTTTGCCATTAACGTGCCTATCACCACATCAACTTATTTATCACAAATTCTTTAACATCTTCTCAAAATTCCAATTGGTAGCATTTGAGGTTCGCCAGAAAAAAAATACACTCCAGTAAATTGATAGCAGCTGCGTGGCATGGCTAGAAAACTAATATTTGTGGGCAAGAAAGCTCTGTGTTATTCAATCCAATATTTCAAAATGCAGTATGTGAGAAGACTCTCTAAATTTGGAATACCTTACATTTCCAGTTCTACCAAAAATTATTATATAAACATGTTCTAAGTTTTACCTATTCTGAATTCATAAGGAAAACAAAACTGAATGAAAAGAAACTAAGACAGTCTCCCCATTTTTTGTATATTCACTTGCTGCCTCCAACCACAGCTAGTGACCCTACATTAAGGGACAAATTCTGCCAGAATATAGGAGGAATTTAAACTGACTTCCTTCTTGGACTTTGGATAATGCTTAACTGCCTTCCACTCATAATGATTTTAGGTCAATTTATCAGAAATCAATATACCTGAAATTCAATTTTCCAAGGGAACAATATGCCAAGTGATCAATTTCCCTCCTTTGCCAAAATTACAGTAAACTTCCTTTTCTTCACCAAGTAAAGTTTTGTGGCATTCATACTGGATGCACAGCCTTTACACAGATTTTTAATTTATGAGAAGGTGATAACATCTAAGAATTGTTTAACTGACCTTTGCTCTGGTTTTCTGCTGCTGTTGTTATTGCTCCTGAAGCTTAAAAAGCTGGATACAAAGACGAAGCATGGACCAACCTTCAAGATGGCAGAGGAGTAAGACGTGGAGATCACCTTCCTCCCCACAAATAATCAAATATACATCTACATGTGGAACAACTCCTACAGAACACCTACTGAACGCTGGCAGAAGACCTCAGACATCCCAAAAGGCAAGAAACTCCCCACCCACCCAGCCGTGTGGCTGACAGGGTCTTGGTGCTCCAACCGGGTGTCAGGCCTGAGCCTCTGAGGTGGGAGAGCCGAGTTCAGGACATTGGTCCACCAGAGACCTCCCAGCCCCCATAATATCAATCAGCGACAGCGCTCCCAGAGATCTCCATCTCAACGCTAAGACCCAGCTCCAATGAACAACCAGCAAGCTCCAGTGCTGGACACCCCATGCCAAACAACAGGCAAGACAGGAACACAAGACCACCCATTAGCAGAGAGGCTGCCTGAAATCATACTAAGTTCCCAGACACCCCAAAACACACAACCGGACACAGTCCTGCCAACCAGAAAGAAAATATGCAGCCTCATCCACCAGAACACAGGCACCACTCCCTGCCACCAGGAAGCCTACACAACCCACTGAACCAACATTACCCACTGGGGGCAGACACCAAAAACAACGGGAACCACGAACCTGCAGCCTGCAAAAAGGAGACACCACACACAATAAGTTAAGCAAAACGAGAAGACAGAGAAATATGCAGCAGATGAAGGAGCAAGGTAAAAACCCACCAGACCAAACAAATGAAGAGGAAATAGGCAGTCTACCTGAAAAAGAATTCAGAGGAATGATAGTAAAGATGATCCAAAATCTTGGAAATAGAATGGAGAAAATACAAGAAACGTTTAACAAGGGCCTAGAAGAACTAAAGAGCAAACAAACAATGATGAACAACACAATAAACGAAATAAAAACTTCTCTAGAAAGAATCAATAGCAGAATAACTGAGACAGAAGAACAGATAAGTGACCCGGAAGACAAAATAGTGGAAACAACTACCACAGAGAACAATAAAGAAAAAAGAATGAAAAGAATTGAGGACAGTCTCAGACCTCTGGGAAAACGTTAAATGCACCAACATTTGCATTATAGGGGTCCCAGAAGAAGAAGAGAAAAAAAAAAGGGGTTGAGAAAACATTTGAAGAAATTATAGCTGAAAACTTCCCTAATACAGGAAAGGAAATAGTCAATCAAGTCCAGGAAGCCCAGAGTCCCATACAAGATAAACAGAAGGAGAAACATGCCAAGACACATATTAATCAAACTATCAAAAATTACATACAAAGACAAAATACTAAAAGCAGAAGGGGAAAAGCAACACATAACATACAAGGGAATCCCATAAGGTTAACAGCTGAACTTTCAGTAGAAACTCTGCAAGCCTGAGTGTGTGGCAGGACATACTGAAAGGGTTGAAAGGGAAAAAAATCTACAACCAAGACTACTCTAACCAGCAAGGATCTCATTCAGATTCGACGGAAATTAAAACCTTTACAGACAAGCAAAACTTGAGAGAGTTCAGCACCACCAAGACAGCTTTACAACAAATGCTAAAGGAACTTCTCTAGGCAGGAAACACAAGAGAAGGAAAAGACCTACAAAAATAATCCAAAACAATTAAGAAACTGGTAATAGGAACATACATATCTATAATTACCTTAAATGTAAATGGATTAAATGCTCCAACCAAAAGACATAGACTGGCTGAATGGATACAAAAACAAGACCTGTAAATATGCTACCTACAAGAGACCCACTTCAGACCTAGGGACACATACAGACTGAAAGTGAGGGGATGGAAAAAGATATTCCATGAAAATGGAAATCAAAAGAAAGCTGGAGTAGCAATTCTCATATCAGACAAAATAGACTTTAAAGACTATTACAACAGACAAAGAAGGACACTACATAATTGTCAAGGGATCAATCCAAGAAGAAGATATAACAATTGTAAATATTTATGCACCCAAAATAGGAGCATCTCAGTACATAAGGCAAATGCTAACAGCCATAAAAGGGGAAATCGACAGTAACACAATCATAGCAGGGGACTTTAACACTTCACTCTCAGCAATGGACAGATCATCCAAAATGAAAATAAATAAGGAAACACTGCTTAAATGACACAATAAACAAGATGGACTTAATCAATATTTATAGGATATTCCATCCAAAAACAGCAGAATACACTTTCGTCTCAAGAGCTCATAGAACATTTTCCAGGACAGATCATATCTTGGGTCACAAATCAAGCCTTGGTAAATTTAAGAAAATTGAAATCATATCAAGTATCCTTTCCGAACACAACACCATAAGACTAGATATCAATTACAGGGAAAAATAAACTGTAAAAAACACAAACACATGGAGGCTAAACAATACACTACTAAATAACCAAGAGATCATGGAAGAAATCAAAGAGGAAATCAAAAAATACCTAGAAACAAATGACAATGAAAACACGATGACCCAAAACCTACTGGATGCCTCAAAAGCCGTTCTAAGAGGGAATTTTATAGCAATATGATCCTACCTCAAGAAACAAGAAAAACCTCAAACAAACAACCTAACCTTACACCTAAAGCATTAGAGAAAGAAAAACCAAAAAAACCGAAAGTTAGCAGAAGGACTGAAGTCATAAAGATCAGATCAGAAATAAATGAAAAAGAAATGAAGGAAATGATAGCAAAGATCAATAAAACTAAAAGCTGGTTCTTTAAGAAGATAAACAAAATTGATAAACCATTAGCAAGACTCATCAGGAAAAAAAGGAAGACGACTCAAATCAATACAACTAGAAATGAAAAAGGAGAAGTAACAACTGACACTGCAGAAATACAAAGGATCATAAGCGATTACTACAAGCAACTCTATGCCAATAAAATGGACAACCTGGAAGAAATGGACAAATTCTTAGAAAAGCACAACCTTCCCAGACTGAACCAAGAAGAAACAGAAAATATAAACAGACCAGTCACAGGCACTGAAATTGAAACTGTGATTTTAAATCATCGGACAAACAGAAGCCCAGGACCAGATGGCTTCACTTGTGAATTCTATTAAACATTTAGAGAAGAGCTAACACCTATCCTTATCAAACTCTTCCAAAATATAGCAGAGGGAGGAACACTCCCAAACTCACTCTACGAGGCCACCATCACCTGATACCAAAACCAGACAAAGATGTCACAAAAAAAAGAAAACTACAGGCCAATATTACTGATGAACATAGATGCAAAATTCCTCAACAAAATACTAGCAAACAGAATCCAATAGCACATTAAAAGAATCACACACCATGATCAAGTGGGTTTTATCCCAGGAATGCAAGGATTCTTCAAATATATGCAAATCAATCATTGTGATTAACCATAGTAACAAATTTAAGGATAAAAACCATATGATCATCTCAATAGATGCAGAATAAAGCTTTGAACAAAATTCAACACCCATTTATTATAAATATCCTCCAGAAAGCAGGCATAGAGGGAACTTACCTTAACATAATAAAGGCCATATATGACAACCCCACAGCAAACATCACTCTCAATGGTGAAAAACTGAAAGCATTTCCTCTAAGATCAGGAACAAGACATGGATGTCCATCTCGCCACTATTCTTCAACATAATTTTGCAAGTCATAGCCATGGCAATCAGAGAAGAAAAAGAAATAAAAGGAATCCAAATTGGAAAAGAAGAAGTAAAACTGTCACTGTCTGAAGATGACATGATACCATACACAGATAATCCTAAAGATGCCACCAGAGGACTACTAGAGCTAATCAATGAATTTGGTAAAGTAGCAGGATACAAAATTAATACACAGAAATCGCTTATATTCCTATACACTAACAACAAAAGATCAGAAAGAGAAATTAAGGAAACGTTCCCATTTACCACTGCAACAAAAAGAATAAAATACCTAGGAATAAACCTACCTAAGGAGACAAAACACCTGTATGCAGGGAACTGTAAGACACTGATGAAAGAAATTAAAGATGACACAAACAGATGGAGAGATACACCATGTTCTTGGATTGGAAAAGTCAACATTGGGAAAATGACTATACTACCCAAAGCAGTCTACAGATGCAGTGTAATCCCTAACAAACTACCAATGGCATTTTTCACAGAACTAGAACAAAAAATTTCACAATTTGTATGGAAACAACAAAGACTCCGAATAGCCAAAGCAATCTTGAGAAAGAAAAACGGAGCTGGAGGGATCAGGCTCCCTGACTTCAGACTACACTACAAAGCTACAGTAATCAAGACAGTATGGTACTGGCACAAAAACAGAAACATAGATCAATGGAACAGGATAAAAAGCCCAGAGATAAACCCACACACATATGGTCACCTTATCTTTAATAAAGGAGGCAAGAATATTTAATGGAGAAGACAGCCTCTTCACTAACTGTCGCTGGGAAAACTGGACAGCTACATGTAAAACAATGAAATTAGAACACTCCCTAACACCATACACAAAAATAAGCTCAAAATGGATTAAAGACCTAAATGCAAGGCCAGACACTATAAAACTCTTAGAGGAAAACACTCTATGACATAAATCACAGCAAGGTCCTTTTTGATTCACCTCCTAGAGAAATGGAAATAAAAATAAAAATAAACAAATGGGACCTAATGAAACTTAAAAGCTTTTGCACAGCAAAAGAAACCAAAAACAAGAGGAAAAGACAACCCTCAGAATGGGAGAAAATATTTGCAAATGAAGCAACTGACAAAGGATTAATCTCCAAAATATACAAACAGCTCATGCAGCTCAATATCAAAATAACAAACAACCCAATCCAAAAATGGGCAGAAGACCTAAATAGACATTTCTCCAAAGAAGATATACAGATTGCCAACAAACACATGGAAGGATGCTCAACATCACTAATCATTAGAGAAATGCAAATCAAACCTACAATGAGGTATCACCTCACACCAATCAGAATGGCCATCATCAAAATGTCTACAAACAATAAATGCTGGAAAGGGTGTGAAGAAAAGGAACGCTCTTGCACTGTTGGTGGGAATGAAAATTGATACAGCCACTGTGGAGAACAGTATGGAGGTTCCTTAAAAAACTAAAAATAGAACTACCATATGACCCAGCAGTCCCACTACTGGGCATACACCCTGAGAAAAATGTAATTCAAAAAGAGTCATGTACCACAATGTTCACTGCAGCTCTATTTACAATAGCCAGGACATGGAAGCAACCTAAGTTTCCATCGACAGATGAACGGATAAAGAAGATATGGCACATATATACAATGGAATATTACTCAGCCATAAAAAGAAACGAAATTGAGTTCTTTGTAGTGAGGTGCATGGATCTAGAGTCTGTCGTACAGAGTGAAGTAAGTCAGAAAGAGAAAAACAAATAACGTATGTTAACACATATATATGGAATCTAAAAAAAAAAAATGGTTCTGAAGAACCTAGCAGCAGGAAAGAAATAAAGACACAGACGTAGAGAATGGACTTGAGGACACGGGGAGGGGGAAGGGTAAGCTGGGACAAAGTGAGAGAGTAGCATGGACATATATACACGACCAAATGTAATATAGATAGCTAGTGGGAAGCAGCCGCATAGCACAGGGAGATCAGCTCGGCTCTTTGTGACCACCTAGAAGGGTGGGATAGGGAGGATGGGAGGGAGACACAAGAGGGAGAGGATATGGGGATATATGTATTCATATAGCTGATTCACTCTGTTATACAGCAGAAACTAACACACCATTATAAAGCAATTATAGTCCAATAAAGATGTTAAAAAAAAAAGAAGCAGCACTTTGTTGGGATGGAAGAAAACATAGTGAGCACAAAGAGCAGCCTGGGATACTGTACTATCTCATAAAAAAAGGCAGTGAAGTGGAAAAGTAGGAGCCAGGAGTTAGGAGGATGGGACAGTGGAAGGAGAAGATACAGGGACCAAGAAAAAAACTTGGAGGGGGAACAGAAAGAAGAGACATCAACAGCGGAAATGGGATTTTAAGGGACAAGGAGAGGAGAGCAGTAGAGAGGAGAAAGGGGAATAAAGAAACTTAGGAGCAAGGAGGGGAAACAGTGAGAGAACAAGAGAAGTTGACAGGCAGAGAGAAGAGATGACATGGTTAAGTAGTGGAGAGGGAGTAGACTGAAAGGCAGAGAGAACACAGACAAAGGGAAAAGTGAAAACTTTGTGTCCAAGTTGCCCAAAACACCTTAATAATCCATCATATAAATTGCTGCAGATATTGTGTATATTTAGAAGAAAAAGGGTTTTTGTAAGTTAACATTGGTAAATTCCTCGTGTCTGTCATTCAGCAAAACATAGTAATTGATCATTGGGCAAAAATGCTGGATTTTATGAAAACATCCCTGGGAATTTACTTCAGAAACGAATACATTTCATTACAAACTTTGAATATCATGTGCTTTGAATGCCAGTGTGAGCTTCCGTTCATCACCACATAGTTTGTGTTATCTCCTCTTAGTTTTATCCCACCATGGCCCATTTATTTCGTAAGACATGGCCATAGCAATAATACTGGATATTAAAAAGACCATTATAGATCTTAGCTGGCTACTACAGGAATCCTCCCAGTCCTTACTCTATCTTCTTTACAGTGCTGTCAAATTTCTACTTTAAAAGTGTTAACATGTAAGAGTTTTCAAAGCAATATGTAAGTTAGGTGATCAGGACATTGTCTTTTTTTTTTTTTTTTTAATTCTGATGAGGAACTTGATGTTCAAAGAAGATAACTGAGTTGTTCAAGGTCATAAGGTAAGACTTCCAAAATCTGGAACCTTAAGCCAAGTCTTCCTGTGGAAAAGCTAACACTTTTTTTCATAACATCCCAATGCACTGTCCCCGAATACTTTTAGAATCAACAATTCCTATAACAGATCTTTAAAAATAATATCATTTTTAAGTGGGAAAATACAATAGCTAGAATGTATGTGATTATTTGAATCAGTAAGATTGTTTCAGAAGATACTCCTCTCACATTCTCTTCCTCAACACAGATGTCTTTAAGTCACTCTTATAAATTTAGTAACTAGGTTTTCAATTCAGAATACTCAAGTGCATGGTACTGAAATACGAAAAAAAAATTGAAATAAAGAATTGATTCAGTTACACTTTCCTTCAAAAGCAGAACTCTTTTATGGTGTGAATTAGGTAACCATCATGTTATAAGAAATGGATAAGCTAAAAGTTACTATTAGGATAATGGTTTAAAGAAACACACTGGGGCTTCCCTGGTGTTGCAGTGGTTGAGAGTCTGCCTGCTGATGCAGGGGACACGGGTTCGTGCCCCGGTCCGGGAAGATCCCACATGCCGCGGGGCGGCTGGGTCTGTGAACCATGGCCGCTGAGCCTGCGCATCCGGAGCCTGTGCTCCACAACGGGAGAGGCCACAACAGTGAGAGGCCCGCGTACCGCAAAAAAAAAAAAAAATACATTGACTTGGGTGGGCATAGGTGCCCTGTTAATAAATTCTGATATCCTTTGGCTTATTTAGAACAAAGATTTATCTTTACAGGCAACCAAAATCAGTCCTGATTCCGCTAAAAACTGAAATGTCTAAGATTCTACCCTCCTTGTTAGCTAATAAGTTAGCCTGTCACAGTTTCATGAATGCTAGTAGAACAAATCAGATTCCCAGGTGAGACAGAAAGGGCAGTTTTTTACTCACAATGATAGCAGTAGCTGCAGTATCAGCATTTTTGTGCTGGTTCCCCAAGTCCAATTACTACAGGGTGACATGAAGAGGTTCAGATGACACAAGCACACACTACGGGTTGCTTTACAAGAAAGGAAACCCAAGAGAACCAGAATCTTTTATGATGGACATTAATTATGCTTGCCCTGGGCTCCAGAAAGAGACATTTTTATTGTACTAAATATTAAGCATGGCTGCACTTTGCCCTGAGAGACACTAGCTCTATCTTCCAAGGTATTAGACACACATCCTTGAAACAAAAGTCCAGAACAAAGAGCCATCAGAGTCTCACTGGCAAAATGTGCAGAAACACTAGAGACCCATGAGAATTCTCTCTCAACAGGATGGTCCACATCTGCTTCAAGCTGTCTGTTATATTATTCTGAAACTTGTTTTATGAGTTGAGACATTTAATAATCTAGCTATGTTCCTTAATTGCAAATCATTTTACTTGGAATGTAGTTTCTGTTATTGCCTCCATATGATTTCACTGGAGAGAAAAGTCAAACTGCCATAATAATTATTAATTGAATCTACCTGCTATAACTATTCCCCCTTGCAACCAGAAACTCTCCTAAAAGTTCAAACCTAACTCAGGCTCTAGGGCCAAATGTGTCCCATTTCAGATCTCAAGCGATTCTGCATCAATTCAACCTTGCTTGTTCCCTGGGATACCTGCCTTGAAAACTGCACCAGCGGATCTGTCCTCTTAGGCTGAGATCTTGTTTTGGTCCTCCAGATCCTTGAAGAACCTAAATCCCGGACCAGTTTCAAGCCAGCATCTGGCCCATGCCCCAGCTGTGAGACCCTTGTCACTGACTAGTTGCTAACATTGTGATCACGTTTCTCCTGCTGCCATCCACTCTGGTCCTGTGCCCCACCCTTTTATTTGGGTACTAACTAAATTCTTTCGCATGAATTTATTGCTATCAATTATCTATCTTAACAACCACCTTACTATTATCACCTACCTCCTTTTCATTTATTCAACAAATACTTCCTGAAGACTATCAAGTTTGTGGATCTGGTCCAGGTTGTGAGTTTGCAATGGAATCCCCACCCCAAATACTATATATGGTTTTGATTACTTGACTAGTACTGTCTGTTGGCTACTCCTAGGAAGATTTCTCAAACTTTTGCTCTAAACAATGTGTAAGTTCCAGGCTCCAAAAATCCATTCTGAGAACTATCTTTGTATGTGTAAGACCTTTCCTTAAATTCCTTGTATCTGCCATAATTTTCTGTTTGAAAGATTTTGTTCTTAAGTTTTTAATAGTACTATATGTTACTCTCAGTCAGTATAATTATTTTCTCATAAAATACTAAATTGGAGAGATATTGTGATATCATCTGCCATAGTCTGTTCAGTTCACACTTATTTTAAGGTGTTGTTACCTATACGATCTAGTATTTTCACCTGTACAATCCAATATTTTCTTTCAGATGTTAAAGTCTTTGAGTATTTTTAAGTCTGTTAATGATAGATTAAACTAACATTGAGGCATCATTCATTCTTGGAAGGTTTCTACAAACGGAACTTTACATATTCCCAGCACCATGGTCTCCTCTTGTCTACAAAACAGTACTATACAGTTATCTAATTTAAGAGCTTTTATTGAAAGGTCTTTGAAATAGCTTCCCTTATCAGGTTATATATGTACATATTTAAATATGTATCTCTGCGTGTGTGTTCCCTCTGATGTGGGTTATGGTTCGCTGCTAAAGAACAGCTTGCTAATTTCTAATCATCTTTAAAGCAAAAATAAATGTTATACTTTAAAATAATCACAGTTTGTAGAAATTTTGAGCCTCAAATAGAACAAAATGCTAATGGACTATAAACACACTAATTTATAATAAATAGCATAATATGCACTAATACAGTCAATATATACCTAACATGCTATGGATAACATATACTCTCATATAATAGCGTACCTGACCCACATAGGTTAATGATTATGAAGCTAAAATCCTCAGCACATGAACCACAAATCAAAACAATTCAGTTTGGGCTTCCCTGGTGTCGCAGTAGTTGACTCCCCCTGCCAATGCAGAGGACACGGGTTCAAGCCCTGGTCCAGGAAGATCCCACATGCTGTGAAGCAACTAAGCCCGTGAGCCACAACTACTGAGAGTGTGCTCTAGAGCCCACGAGCCACAACTACTGAGCCCACATGTCACAACTACTGAAGCCTACAGGCCTAGAGCCCATGCTCCGCAACAAAAAAGTCACTGCAATTAGAAGCCCGTGCACCGCAATGACGAGTAGCCCCTGCTTGCCACAACTAGAAAGCCTGCGTGCAGCAACAAAGACCCAACACAGCCAAAAAAATAAATAAAAATTTAAAAAAACATTCAGTTTACTGGACTTGGCAAGGGTCACAATAATCTCATGGTATCAATTCAATTCTGCCAGAAAAGCACAAAGCCAAATAATCAGGAAACAAGATCCTAATGTCAATTAGTCCTTTTTTCTGTAAAATGGAATCATCTCTCAATCTTAAATTCTGACCCGTTTAAGAGGTATTGTCCAGGGCTTCCCTGGTGGTGCAGTGGTTGAGAGTACGCCTGCCAATGCAGGGGACATGGGTTCGTGCCCCGGTCCGGGAAGATCCCACATGCCGCGGAGCAGCTGGGCCCGAGAGACCACAACAGTGAGAGGCCCGCATACCGCAAAAAAAAAAAAAAAAAAAAAGGTATTATCCAAAGTTTATTTCTAAGAAGCTACAAACCCTTATGCTGGATGGTCATGCAAAGGAAACACCATCTGTCCTGAATTATGCCGTTTCACATCCACAGGAAACCCTTTTCTGATTTTGTTACCCTTGGACTTTTCCGACAGAAGCAACAACAATTTATACATAAAAATGACTACTCATCCTTTCAATGATTTTTTTCCTCTTTCATGAATTTCAGTTTACTTACCTCAAATCTTTTGAGAAATATTGAAGTATGAATAGATGAAAAGAGGAACAGATGCTGAGAATAGGTAGACAATAGGATAGGTACATACACATATAATATACACATACGTATCAATACATACATACATACACAAGTGACCCAAAACTGTTTACTGAAAAATTTGTCCTTCCTCATTTATCTGTCAGGCTACTTCTATCATATATCAAGGATCCATACGTGTGGGGTTTTTTTCTGCATTCTCTATGATGCTCTGTTGGTCGATTTATCTACCTCTGTCTTATTTATTGCAATTTATTACAAAAAATGACATCTTGTGGGAAAAGTACTTTCACCATTTACATCTTCATATATGTCTTCACCATTCTTGGCCCTTTGTTGCTATGTGCATCTTAATCTATATTCCAAGTTCTACTGAAAACAAAACAGAACAAAACACCCTACTGAGATTTTCACCGGAATTATATTCAAGCTCCAAATTACCATTGTTTTCAAATCCATGTTCATGGTATACAGCTCTACACAGGTCTTTCTAACGTCTCTGTTATGTTTTATAGTTTCTACATTGTTGGCCCTGCATACCGTTTTATAAATTTGTTTTTAGATATATGATAGTTTTTATGGTATTAGAATGACATATTTTTATTTTATTTTTTATTTCTTACTGGCATATAGAAATCAAATTGATTTTTTAATAATTTACTTTAAATCCAAAATTTTGTTAAACACATTGATTACAATAATTTGTTTGTGGAGCCTCTGATTTTCTATTTAAATAATCTTCACTACAAATGATGTCAGTTTTGTTTCTTCTTTTCTAATCTTTTTTTTTCTTTCTCTATTTAACTGGCTACCACTTCAAACACAATGTTGTCTAGATGTGGTAAGAGATGAACCAATCTTACAGAAAGAGTTCAACATTTTCAACATTAAGTATATTATTTATTGTAAATTCACTGTAGATACCAAATATCTGCTCTAGTTTGCTTACTTTTATCAAATACATTTTCTGCAACTATTGATAGGACTATAATCCAATAACATTGGGAATTTCATTAATTGATTGTCTAAAGTTAAACTAAGATTAAAATCCTGGAAGAAATCCAACTCTTATCATATATTACCCTTTTTTTTAAAGATTGAGATTCTTTTTGCTAATATTTTGTTTATAAGTTTTTCATCTATGTTCACAAATGAGACTGGCCTTTAATACTGTCCTTATCAGATTTGGGTATCAAGTTATACTAGACTTGTTATACAAGTTAGGGAGTATTCCCAATTTTTTTTGTCATCTTAAATGACAGAAGTCACTAGTAAAACCAGTTAGGCCTAGAAACTCACAAGAAATGCCAATTTTGTGAGAAATTTTTGATCACTTATTCTATTTCTTTAATGGCTTAGACTGTCCAGGTTTCTCTTTCTTCCTGAATAATTTTTGACATATTATATTTTTCTAAGGATTTTTTATTTTATATACATTTTCAAGTTTATTGATATGTTACCAATAATATCCAGTCATTTACCTTCCTGATTTCTTCAACACCTCTAATGTTGTACTTTTCTCACAACTGATGCTGACAATTTGTTTCTTGTCTTTTTCCTCTGCTTACTCACACCAGAGGTTTGTCCATTTTATTGGTCTTATAAAAAGACTTTTGATGTCACCATTCTCTCTGTGACTTCTGCCTTACGTTAATATATTCTCCTTTCCACTATTTGAGAACCTAGATCAGCTACATATAAAATTATCATTATATCTTTTTTTAGTCTAAATCAGTTTAAGGCAGGTTTCTCTCACTTGCAACTGAATAGGTCTTGATCCAATTGTGCACATTTGTATAAAGTAAATATGTGCACAACTGCACATAGTAAATATGTGCCATTCATAATGATAAATGTAAAAGCATTAAAATGCACTGACATAGTGCTTTACAGTTTACAAAAATGCTTTGACATACATTAAATTTCAAGCAATTCTTACAGAAACTTAATAAAGTAATTGTTATAACACATTTTACAATTATAATAATTGAGGTCTGAGAATTCTCCAAGGCCTCATTACTACTAAGTGACAATAGAAACTTGAATTCCTGGCTTTAAAAGGTATATTATTTCCAAAACAACAGAGGCCCTTATACTATTAAGCATATTTTCACTTTATATTTTATTGCTTTACTTGTATTTTTTTTCATAATATTAACTGTCTTCAATGAACTACTGTAAGCTTATTTTAGCAAAAATTCTTCAGCAACATAGGGCCCAGTACTTTCTAATTCTAACTGTTCAGATTGTTTCCATAAATTCTGTTCACGTAGTTTCCTTCCATGATGTGAAAACATTCATTTTATTGCAATCAAATTGTTATAATATTCCTTTAGGAACCTCCCAAATATTAGCTCCAAATCCTAATATTTCTTCAAGCAGTGGAACCCCTTAAGTATGACTAGATTTTAGTGTTTGGGGCAAACAGTTTCATATGTTTTCTATACAGCTGTCTTTAAAATATTTTTGAATATGTGGTTAATTTCTGAACGCACATTACCATTATTTCAAGTACCCTATCTTCCCTTGTCAATGCACATAAATGCATGTGTTGTCTGAGAAACGATCATCACCATCATTTATTCTAAAGAGAAAAACTGAGAACTTTTCTTTTTAGATGTGCACAATTTTCAAAGCCTTCAACATATGACAGATGTTGAATACGTCCCTGCAGAGTGAAGGTAGCTTAATAACACCAAGGATCTCATGAGAAGGTCAACTCTTGGTTCTACCCAGCAGGTTGTTATCACTTCCCTTTATGAAAGGACAGGTAATGTTACTTTCAAGTTTACCAACATATTATAAATGTTTTTCTCAATTACCTCCTTTGTTTGTTTCACTGGTTCTCTGCTTATCATTGATAAACAAAATGCCTGGATTCGGGGCTTCCCTGGTGGCGCAGTGGTTAAGAATCCACCTGCCAATTCTGGGGACACGGGTTTGAGCCCTGGTCCAGGAAAATCCCACATGCCATGGAGCAGCTAGGCCTGTGCACCACAACTACTGAGCCTGTGCTCTGGCGCTTGTGAGCGACAGCTACTGAGCCCACACGCCACAACTACTGAAGCCCACAAGCCTAGAGCCTGTGCTCTGCAACGTGAAGCCATTGCAATGAGAAGCCCGCGCACCGCAACAAAGAGTAGCCCCCACTCACCACAACTAGAGACTCGCCACAACTAGAGAAAGCCCATGTGCAGCAACGAAGACCCAACGCAGGCAAAAATAAAATAAATAAAATAAAAAAAAATTTTTAATGCCTGGATTCCAGCAGAGGGGATCTTTGAGACCTACTTAACCATTGCCCCTGATGTTAAGGAAAGGACCCGAAAAGGGTGAACTGCTTGGCATCCACACAAGAGTCAAACTGTCAATTGGCATCATTCAAAGGTTTTAGGGATTAATTGGGCAGAGGATCAGAATGGGAGACTAATATTCTGGCTCTGCCTTCATCAGGTCTTCTCAGTCTGGCTTCATTATTCCAAAATAAAGTAGAAAAGCTGTTCTTATTAAAAATAAATGAAGTATATCATTGGAGTATTCTATATGGGTATAAAGAGATAGTGAAGTGCAACAAAGGAGGAGTATTGAGAGATCAGGCCTTCTGTGTCAGAAGAACATGTCTTAGAGCATCACTTGGTCGTAGTCTGCAAGGAAAACCAAGGAAACAACACTAGATGTGTCAATAAGAAGAGACGTTACAATAAAGAGACAGTTCAGCACTTCAGAAGAGTTATAGATTGGCTAGAAGCAACCCCACACCCCTGCTACCATAATTCCCCTGCCCCCACCAAGAAATGCACCGCAAAATCTACACATGCACTTTCCAGGTTTATTTAACCAAGAATACTGAAATCTATGGACACGCAATAAACACAACTTAGTACTGTTTGCCTTACCCTCTTCAAGTGCACTGCTACTAAAACTGAGAAAACAGAAACATTTTTGGCTATGTTCCCTGTTTTTACACCACCTTCAAGAAGGAAACTATATTTATAGTCATTGTACTTCTGTTTAAAAGAATATTTTCAATATCAGGCTCTCCTGGATATGAACCAAATTCAGCATCAAGAAGGCCATATTGCCCTGGAATGGAGAAAGCAGAGGAATGCTTGATCATTATTTCTGCCTCCAACTCTCCAGGTACAGAGAAAGTACCTTTTTCTGATGTCCCATCAGTTGGCAGAAGGCAGTTTCAAAAGGGAGAGAAAAGCAAACAGTATCAAATGTATCAGAGAGGATGAATACTGAAAAGAGATCATTGAGTTTGCAGCAAAGAAAATACAGGTGGTTTTACTGGTGCAATTTAATGGAGGGTGAGCACTGAGTATATCAAAGATGCAGCAGTAAAGGCCTGGACTAAAACTTCCACTTCCAGTCTTGCCTAACTCCAATCCATTCATTATCCAACTATCACAAGAATGATCTTGCTAAGTCTGATCACTTTATTTTCCAACTAAAATCTTTCAATGGCTTCCTATTTACTAAATGGCATAGTGTACCTGTTTATAGTGTAGCTATTCATCCTTCACTCCAACTTACCTCTCAAGGATAAATTCCTATTTAAAACATTACTTGAACTAACAGATAGAATTGAAAATCCTCTTTTTTGTTCTCCACTATACCCAGGACACACTTCTCTTGCATCACTGACAACATTCAATCTCATTTATCTGTTTTCATGATTATCTTTCTAAACAGACTTTGAGCCTGTTGAGGGTAAACAGAACGTCTAGCACATTGTAGATACTCAATACTTAATTGTTGAATGAATGAGAGAGAAATAGAGGGAGAGATAGAAAATAATGATGGGTGGATTAAATTTATAAAAAAGAATACCTTTGCCTTCAAAGGTAAACAGGAGGGAAAGAGAGGAAGACAGGTTATGAGGCAATCAGAAACAAACTAAAGCAATGATGTAATAGGAAACTGACTAAATGAAAAAAGAATCAAATATCAACTCCATGGAAAACTAAAATTTATACAGGAAAGGAATACTGTATAGAGAATACAATGAACTTAGAGCTGATCTGAGCAACTGTAGAGCTCTGCGCTTGTCTGCAGGGATACCTGGAGTCATAATACTGACCCTTGGCCAGAATGGGAATAAAATGTACTACCTAGGGATTTATAATGTGCAGTCTGAATTCCAAAATTTACCTAGAGGCACCCAATAACAAGTTGTCTACGTTATTTATTGAGAATGTAGAATGACGGTTTGCATCTGGTTTAACCAGTTATATAGCCTTATTTTAGCTATTGACCGAAAGTTTATAAAAGATTCCTCAGGAAACTTGTGCTTGGCTGCCCTGAGACAAAGGTATCTCACACATAATTTGGTGAGTCATAATCCAAAGACAAAGCACATGCTGCAAAACAGAAAGGACCATGGGGGCTGTGCCTAGAAATCTCATACCTCTCTGATGTTTACCTATGTTTTCATTCTCCTGCTATACTTATGCTTTCACCTTTATTGAAGTCACATACGAATATACCCTGTGGAGTCCTTTCAGCTCTCCAACGTTCTGTAATTGATGCAATGGTACATTGAATGGAGTATTTAAGTGACCCTTGACTCAATAATTTAAATAACGGCTAAGACTTTGGGGAAAAGAAAAATGAGGAAAGAGAGCTGTGAACCTTTGACAAAGGCTGACTTCCGGGCCACTTCTGGTTTGAGATCATGCAAATGCTGTGACCACTGATGGAAGGAAAAGCATATCAGTAGAACTTGGGGGTTGTAGATACTAAACCAAGGGAAACAGTTACATGAATTAAGAAGGAAATTCAGGTAGACGGGAAGTCAGCCAAGAATTTTGTGATTTTTGGCTACTTTGAAAAAGTGAAGGAAGCAGAAACAACTAAGACTGCCAAATGCACCAAATTATTGCTTGTGACCTGAAACAGAAGAGACAGCAAGCCAAAAGGGAATTATGTAAATTTTTCTTTTGATTATAATGTGCCTCAGTCTAAATAAGAATCACTAAAAAAGACTATACGGGTTGCAAGGGGAGGAAATGAAAGACAAACAAATTACAGAAAGTTATTTGTGGAGTGATACAGACACTTCCTGGGAAGGTTATGCTAAAATGGATTTTACATATTCAGATCCAAGGAGCTATTTCCTTGTATTAGGTACTGCTGACTGGAAGAGTATGTTTGGTCTTATTCAGGATCCTGAAATAGTTGCAACTTTTACAGAAATGTGGCTGGAGGGTCAAACTCCAAATCTGTAGAGCTGGAAGAAATGTAAGGTACATGATATATACCTATAGAGGGGAAATTAGATACTAAATGAAATACTCTTAGATACCAAATGAAATAATTCTTCTGAAGCTTCTGAAATGTTGGAAGTATCAGCAATTTTGGATTGGTTACATGATGATCCTAAAGTATCCCTTAATTTTATACCTTTGACTCGAGCGGTGATTGATGTTGTGGACTTAAAAAATTATTCACAACCTAAAAGTTGAGAGTTATGTTTTATTTGGCAGGAATTTTTAGGACTTCAAGCTCAGAAGGCAGCATCTCAAGTAACCCTAAGAGAACTGCTCCGAGGAAGCAAGGAGGGGAGTCAGGATATATAGGAGTTTTGCAACAAAGGGCAGGTAGTAGGAACATCAAAAGATTACTGTTAATTAAAGAAAACCAGACATCCCAAGTTAAGGAATTTTTAGCACTTTTCTATGTATGGGAAGATGCAAGAGTCTAGGCTCACTGAAATCATTCCTTTGACATGCACCTCAGCTCTCTGGGGCCAGTATCCTGTGTTTTCACATCCTGAGTTTCCTCAGGGCTCACCAGAGGAAGTGGCTGCAGTCTGATGGCTGCTAGATGGCGGGTATTCTTTCCTTCCTGAGTTTCCTGAGGCTCACTGGCTCACGTTGGAGGGCTGCAATCACTGATGGGTGCGGCATCCTTCGTTTACTGATATGACAGGAAATATTCCATTTCTCAACGTCATGATTAAAGGGCTCCCAAATACTTAGGTTCCTTATGTTACTATAATAACAGATGAGTTGGATTATGTAAGAGAAGCTGCCACTGACCTCTTGGCTCATTTCTTATGAGTAGGATTGAACAATGGAAAGGATGAGGATTATTCAGAAGAAAGGAAAAATAATAAAATGGATGAAAAAAAAGCTCAAGACATTTAAGCTGAGTAGAAGTGTTCACGGGGTATGGACAAGGAGGAGACAGATGGAGTAACTATGAAAATTTTAATGGATCACTTATGAGATTATGTGATCTGGTTGCTTTACCAACTCCTCCATTTATCCCAGCCTTGATGAATTTTATAAATCTAATAATGACATAAAAAGAGGATCTACAGTTTCTTCCAAAGCAGTTCAGTTTAAAACAGTGAGAGTTTAGAAAGATTACTCTGAATGACAAGATGACCAGAGACTGTTAGTACAATGTCCCAGCAAGGAAACAAAGGCCATTTTCGTTGGCATACAAGAAAACCATCCAGGGTGGTAAAGAAATTTTATTGAAATTTCTAGACACTGGTGTAAATTTATACAACCTGCTAATGAAAGGGTAAAGGGCAATATAATTAAGTTAGTGGGATAAGGTAAAATATTCAAAAATAAAAGTGTGGTTCATAGTAGGAATGTATGAATGAAAGTTATGAAGGGCTATTTCATCACCCCTACCAGAATATATTTACCAGAAAGGATATAATGTATGAATGAGGAACTCTTGCCTTATCCAAGCCACTGGGAACAAGGATATCATAAAAATCTGCTCTTCATTATCGTTTAATTGGGTGTGTTAGATGCGGGACTTTGGAACTACCTAAACCCACTCAAGGGCTTAATATAAAACAAGATAACACCTGGGAAGAGATGGGGGAAAAGAAAGAAGCATCAAGAAATTTTATTATACATATGGTAGATGCAAGTGAATTAGAGTCTACACATTCCTTGTTTAATAGTCCAGTATAGCATGTGAGAAAAGCTGATGGATCCTGGAGGTTAACTCTAGACTCCAGACGACTTAATAAAGAGGAGCCTTCGATAGCATCAGCCATTCCTGATACGGTGTTAACAATTCAAGATGTGCCACAAGCTAAGGGTAGTTGGTATTCTGTGATCAATCTGACTAATGCTTCCTTTTAGATTCCTATTTTGAAAGGAAGTCAAAATCAAATTTGTATTCATGTGAAACAGACTCCAATACACATTTACTGTGCACCTATGGGGATATTTAAATTATCCTGCTTGTTGCCACAACCTAGTGAGAAAAGATGTTGATTTAATTCAATCGAAAAGTACTCTTATTCATTAAGTCAATAATATAATGTTGATATCTAAATCTAAAAATCAAGCTAAGCATGAATTCCAAATGCTGGTTAATTATATAACCACCAGGGAGTAGCTAATTAACCCAGCTAAAATACAGGGTCCAGCATAAATGATAAAATTCTGAGTAATTATATGGGCCAGACCTACTAGCAGCATTCCTCAACCAATCACAATGAGTTATTGTCTCTCTAGCTCCAAAACTGAAACAAGAGCCATAAAGATTGCTTGGTTTCTGAAGATATCACATCTATAAATTTTATTGGCTTCTATTCACACAATAATAACAGAAAAGGCTGAATTTGAATAATGCTTTAAACAGCGTCAGGCTCTCTCTTGAAGCTTCAAATGGCCATTGACCCACTCTAACTGGATGCTCAAATGACAGTAGAAATATAAGCAACTAGAAAACTCAAGTTGGCTAAAGCCTTTGGCAAAAACCCATGAGTGCCACCCAGCAGTCATGGAATTTGGACTAGAATACTACCTAAGGCTGCCTCCTGAGTAGCATGGTTCACAGATTGTAGCTCAAGGGTAGAGAGCCAAAACTCAGTCTGGAAGGCAGCTGCATTACAACTAGCTGATCATTTCATTTTGACTGAAAAAAGACAAATACAATTCCACTCAATGGGCAGAATTAAAAGGGGTATTCCTTGGGGAGCTATACAATAAAAGTAACATAGTATAGGATTCATACTAAATTTTAGGCAAAACCCAATAGATTGGCAATTTAGTCCAGGAAGTAGGTTTTGGATGGCTAGAAGATAAGAGAAACCTCAGTGTGGGAGTCTTTGTTATGAAAAATTTTATGCACTTCTAAAGGAAACAGATGAAAGTAGGCTAAGTTGATTCCCTTTTTTTAAAAAATCTCCTGAATTCAAAAGGGTACTGGAACTAACAAGTAGATACCCCATTTTCTCTTTGAAAGTAGTTTCTCAGGTACATAAAATCAGTTGTCGTGGAGACATTCAATCAATGAACAAAAAACAGATGTATCCTACTATGAGCTTAGAAGCTCACAAAGTGATTAAAATTTTTTTCTGTTTTTTAATAGTAGCATTAGAAACTAAAAATGACTATGGGCTGCTGCCTATTGAGAGGATCCAGGCCAGCCCATAGCTGGCAAATGGATTATTATTCATGACTCCAGGTATATACTGATGAGTTTTGACCAGGACAGATATTCATTCTAGATGTGGATATACATACCAGGTCATTGAAGCAAATGCCTCTAACACTGTTAGAGGTCTAGAGAAAAAATATGTGATTTCAGTTTGCCACCCCCGCCCCACATATGTTACTAATGAAGGACACATTTACTGCCAGTGCAGTATAATAGTGGGCTAAGATGCATAACTTACAATGAACTTATCATATAGTTTACCATGTACAAATCAGTGAACTGAATGGTAATCAGAAGGTACATTAAAATGTGTGCTCACTAGAGGGACAGCATCAGCAAAATGATAGAACAGAAGGCCGCAAGTCCTCCTTTCCTCTATGGACACATTGATTCAACAATACGTGGACCAATTCCCTTTGTGAGAAATCCAGAGACCAGTTGAGAGAGTCCTACACCCGAGGCAAGCACAAACTCAATCACAATGAAGCCAGCAGAAAAATTTGCAGAATCCTCTTGCCATAATCCCCCTCACCTGGCATGGCACTACATGATCAGGAGGGAACCACTTAGCTCCCAGTTTCTCCCTGGAGAGAGAAGGACAGGATTGCACCAAACATCCAACATTCTGACTTTTCTGGTGGCTGCCTAAGAGACTGGTTCTTGTCTTGCCTAAATGGGAGTGCTAACTGGAAAGGGCCTCAGGTTGGGAACCACTAGAATAAAGGTGATGGTTTGGACTAGTGCACATTTATTGGTCATAGGCCCTCCCACTGGCTCAGTGTAGAACAGTGCAGCAGGTGAAAATGCCCAAATCCCAACTTCTCCCTGGGAAGGGAAAGAGCTGGAGTATCCATCAAACATTTCAGCTATTCGGGGCACTGCTCAAAAGACTAATTTCTTTATCACCTCTCTTGGAACACTGATAGAACCTAGCATACTCTAGATGCCTGATGGCAACTGCGAACAAGTGAAAGGTTACAATTTGGACTACTATGCATTCACCACTAGAGCCCAGTCCCCAGTTCAGCAGGACACAATTGGGAAAACTCACAGCTCCCAACTTCTCTTTATGGAGAGAAAGAAAAGACTGAAACATACATCTAACATTCAGACTTTTGGGGGGGTCGCTGCCCAAGGGAATGGTTTCAGTCTCACCTGTCACAAAGTACTGACAAGTCCCGGCATATTCTAGACACCTGGATGCTGGGGGAAAAAAAAAAAAGTTGAGCAATGTGCTGCTGCTCCAGCAGCAGACACCAGAGGTAGCAAGAGATTATGAACTCCTGAAAAAAGAAACTGTTAATTTCTCTGATTAGGCTAGAGGAGATACACATACAGAAAAGGTTTAAGAAGCCCCCAGAGTCTCTAGCTGGGTTTATTGGTAAATATCTTCCTCTGTATGATGTCAATCCATAAAGTTGGGAGAGTTGGCTTATATTTCAAATATATAGATACCAATACAAAGTGTCAAGGAACACACAAAAAAACAAGGAAACAAAGCCCAAAGAAACAAAAAATAAATCTCCAGATACCAACCCTAATAAACAGAAGTATAAGAATTACCTGAAAAAGAATTTAAAATAACCGTTATAAAAATGTCAATGAGCTCAGGAAAATGATGTATAAACAAAATAGTATTTCATCAATGAGATAGAAAATATAAAAATAAAATAAAACCCAGAAATGTTGGAGCTGAAAAATACAATAACTGAACTGAAAAATTCACTAGAGGGATTCAACAGCAGACTTGATCAAGCAGAAGACTGAATGAAGTCAAAAACAGGTCATCTGAAATTATTCAGTCAGAGAAGCACCAATATGAAAGAATGAAAAAGAATGACGAAAGCTTAAAGGTTTTATGGGATATCAATAAATGGATAAGTATACACATTATGGAAGTTCCAGAGAGAGAAAAGGGACAGAAAGCTTATTTCAAGAAAAAATGCTTGAAAACTTCCCATATTTGGGGAGGGAAATAGACATCTAGAGTCAAGAAACCCAAAAGTTTACAATTATGATAAATCTAAAGAAATCCACACCAAGACATGTTATAATCAAAGTATCAAAATTAAAAGACAAAGAGAATTCTGAAAGTAGCAAGAGAATAGCAACTTGTCACATACAAAGGAACCCCCATAAGACTACCTGAGGATTTCTCAGCAAAAACCTTGAACACTGGAAGGGAGTGGAATGGTATATTCCAAGGGCTGAAAGAAAAAACACTACCAACCAGGAATATTATATCTGGTAAAACTAGCTTACAAAAATGAGGGGGAAATAATAACTTTCACAGATAAACAAAAGCTGAGGGAGTATATCACTATTAGACCTGTCTGACAAGAAATGCTAAAGTGATCCCTCAAGTTGAAATGAAAGGACACTAAACACAACATGAAAGCATACAAAGGTAAAAATCTCATTGGCAAAGGTGAATATACAGACCAATACAGAATACTGTAATATAGTAATGGTAAGGCATAAATAACTGTTAATTCTGGTATAGAACTTAAATATCTATCAACAGATCAGTGGATGTGATAGTTAACTTTATGTGTCAACTTGACTGGACTAAGGGATACCCAGATATCTGGTTAAATATTATATCTGCATGTGTCTCTAGGGTTTTTCTGAAAGAGATTAGTATTTGAATTGGTGGACTAAGTAAAGCAGATTGCCCTTGCCACTGTGAATGGACATCATCCAATCCAATGAGACACTGCATAGACCAAAAAGGCAGAGGAAGGTCTGATTTCCTCTCTCTGTCTGACTGAGCTAAAACATCTTCCCTTAGACTGGGGCTTACACCATCAGAGCTCCTGGTTCTCAGGACCTTCAAACTCAGAATGGAATTATACCACTGGCTTTTCTGGGTCTCCAGCTTGCATACAGCAGACTGTGGGACTTCTCAACCTCCATAAGAAGATAAATAAAATGTCATATATACATACAATGGAATGTAATTTGGCCATAAAAAAAAAGCCTATCACATGCAACAAAATGGATGAGCCTTGAGAACATTATACCAAGTCAAATAAGCCAGTCACATAAATAAATACTGCCTGATTCCATTTATGTGAGGTATATTAAATACTTAAACTCATAGAAACAGAAAGTAAATTGGTGGTTGCCAGGGGCTGAGAGAAGGGGAAAATGAGAACTTGTTCCTCAATGGGTATAAAGTTGCAGTTATGTAAGATGAAAACATTTTAGAGATCTGCTCTACAACACTGTTGTCATAGTTAAAAATACTGTACTGTATACTTAAAATTTTGTTAAGAGAACAGAGCTCCTGTTGTGTGTGTGTGTGTATGTGTGTTTACCACAATTCAGAAAAAAAGCATGTGCTTACAAGTACTTGCTTACTGATTTGGGGAGGGGTAAGACACTGAAGAAATGACTTACAAGATCAAATGAATGTTTGTTGATACACATGAAAGTGGAATCACTACTCAATAGATTGTTGAAATATTATCACTACTGATAGATAGGGAAGAAGAAATAGGGAAGGCATTAGAACTTAGTTAAACATCTTACTTATTTCTAAAAATTTTTCTTTTTCTTTGCTTGATCTTGTAGTGCCAAGACCTAAATTATGTTTCCAAGTTCCAAAGTAAGGATTACTTACTAAACATCACACAGTTACAGTATCTCTAAATATTACTGTTGGAATTCCTAAAGGAATGATGGAATAAGTTGTTTTTCTCCTCTCATGTCTAAGCTGGGATTAACAATTAATACCTCTTTCCTACCTAGTAGACAAGACAGTCCTGTAAGTTTTTACTTACCCAACACTACTCCACATGACTGGGAATGGATGAAGGGGAAAACACTGACCAGACTCATGCTGCTGGCCGGCTATAAGGAAGTCTCCTTGCTGAACCTGATAATACTACCCTAGGAAGAAGATCTGGTTAAAAACTAATGATAAATGGAAATAAGAGGAAATGATTATTGAAAGAAAGTTAGCCTATAAATGGATAATAGAAAAAAGAAAGGCTAAATTTATATTGGTAACTTGTGAGTGGGTAAAAATAAAAGAATATTAACTCTTAACTGTATTTACAGATTTCCCTAAGAGTGAAGTGATTCTCCTGTAGATACCTCTTCCTCTGTTTCAAGCTAAAGCTCCCCTGCTTATGACACCTTGTAGGTGAAGACCTGAAGTTCCCATTTTTCAGAATACATCTAAAGAGAATAGACCCCTTTTTAAAGGTAACATGCTGGAAATTTTGCGTCCCAAATGTAATCACCCCAGATTCTCAAACGATATATAGTGACATGCAGAATTTATTCCAGCAATGGGAGCAATAGGGACAGTAGCTAGATCCAGTCTTCAGAGACAATATTGATATCTTGAGGGTTACATCAGCAGTAGTGTCTTCATGAGATCAGTTCGGTGGAATGTAAATCAAGCCCTTCTATAGATTCTGTGAGCTACAGAGTATTCTCTAATAAAATCTTTTTTGCTTAAATTTTTCAGAGTTGTTTTTATCACTTGAATTGAAAATCTTGAGTATTACTAAATTACATATTTAAAAGTAGGGGGCTGCTTAATAATGGGCCTAAAATGTGGAACTGGATAAATACTATATGCAGGGCAGCACTAGGTTGGCACCTTACCATCCAGTCAAGGATAATGGTGACTCTTACTGTGCAACCATGAAACATTTGACTATTTCCTGTACCTTAAGATGCAGGTCCCAATGATGCAATGAAAATAGGAAAAGTAGTAAGAAAAATTGGGGATGTTAGGGCACATTTGTTACTTCATACATTTTTCAGCAAAGTCAGTATAGCACAAGAAAGCACCAGTCTGAGGGTCACTACTCTAGAAGTAGAAAGAAGGAAATAACCGATTTGCTCAGAGAGAAAATATCTGCCTTGGCCTACACATTGAATTGACTGAGAGACCCAAAATTTAGAGAATAGCAAGGTTAGATAATTGAAGCAGAGATAAGGAAGAGGACACATAGCAGAAGAAAAAACTTAGAGGACTCTTACACATTCTCCACTGGGCTAAGAAACCGTAAAGCCAAGATCAGGTTCAGAGCGTAGCCTCTCCAACCAAGGAAAGTGACTAAATATCATAGCAAACTACTGTACATGCACCAATGCAGGCAAGATCTGGGCCATTTACTACTTAACATCCCATGAAAAATATCCAAAGTAGTGATGGAATTTCTTAGCCCTAAAACACTTTCATTTTACTACTTGACTTCTTTAAGAATCAAACTTACTTGCTCTTTGCCCAGGGTTTTGAAAAGTCTAGTGTATTAAGAAAGTCAGATAACTACCAAAATTAAAGCTGGAGGAAGTGTACAGCACAGTCATTAGGAGCTCAGTCTAAGGGGCCAGACCCAGATTTAAAGGCATGTATGACCCTGGGACACTTATTTCTCTCTTCTCTCTAAACCAGTTTCCCAATCTTTACATTAGGGCCTGTTTCTTGGAGTTTATAAGAGAATTAAATAAAATGAAGCATATAAACTTCAAAGCATATTCCCAAGCACACAGCAAGCAACAGATCATTATTATTATGAATTCTATTATAAAACATTTATATGGAACATGGATCCCAAATGAAGATTAATAGATATAGTCAAAACTGTCCTTTGGAATTTTTAAAGAAATTTTCTTAATTAAAAGATTATATATGGTAATTCTTCTGAGCTATGGCTAATAAGATTCACAGTAACACTCTGGTAAGTTAATATTAAAGTTTTCATTATATAAATAACATATGAACTTTAGATATATAAGAACAACAAAGATAATCAGGGATATCAGGTAATAGGAAATACTTAGGGGAAAATATCCTACGGAAGATGGCAAAATAAAACTGGACTGAGAATCTCCTCTCAAAACTTAACAAAGTTCATTATTCATTTAAAAATGAGGGACTCAACAAAGGCACCAGCAACAATAAAATACCAAACAAGACAAAGTTCAGGACACAGACTTTGATTCTGATATAATTCAGTCTATTCCTAACCTTGTTCCCATCTTGCCAGTCCAAAATTTTCACCAAGGAAAGAAAGAATGTAAATGAATAAAATCCTCAGAATCCTTATAAACACAATCTCCAGGCCCTTCCTAATCTCCACTGGGGGGAGGGGGGAGGAAGGCAGATTAGAGAGGAGGTTTCACTCTGGGAAAAAGTTGAGAAAAGCCATCAAATGTGGGTGTTCCTCTCTATCACCACCTGTTCTCAGCAGAGCAAGATAAACAATTAGAGATCCTCATTTTGATATCTCCATTTGATAGTCTCCAGGAAAGCAAATAAGGAGGAAATATGGCCATGACCACACTAGCACCAATAAATTGTGACTTAAAAAAACTGAATGGAATAGAGAAAACAAACTTGCTGAGGGAACAAGAAGCTAAAAGATAAACAGTGAGTCAATGGAATTCTATAAAACAATGAAAACTCCAGCTACAACCAACGATATAAAGGAATCTCCTAAATGTAATACTGAGCTAAAGAAGAAAATTCATTTAGAACACAAACAATTTAATTCCATGTTTTTCAGGAATGCAGAAATAATTTATCATCTACAAACATTTAAACATTTTACTTTCAAGCATAAAAATGTATGTTTATTTGCTTATATTTGGATGTATGTTCATGGATTTTTTTTTCCCCCAGTATAGTTCTACAGATTAGTTCCTCTTCAATTTTTTCATCTTTGATAATTTCCAATGAGAAACAAAAACTTCAAAACAACTGTGAAGCAAACTGAGTGCAGAATCCTAAAGGAACCTATTAAGTTGTTTTCATTCTTCTACTGCTGCCTCAGTCACACCAGATTTCATAGCAATATTTTTTTCAGGAATTTGCCTTCATCAAAATTTGCAAAAGCATTCAAATTACGTTTTATAGAAACATCTCCCTTCCTTATACATCATATCAACTGAATTTTTTAAATGTTTAATAAATAATGTAATCATAACTTCCACAACTGGCAAAAACATGTTTGGGAAGAAACACAACTTAGTCTTGACAAGCTCACAACCCAGTTAGTGAAAACAGAATACATGGGCCACGGGTGACCAGCCACAGGTGATAGGTATCAGTTGGTATGTTTTACAGATGGTATATGGAGTATCAGATGATTAGACAGGTTATTTGAGTGGAAGTCAGCTAAAAGTAAGTGACATAAAAGTAAAACTGAGACTATCTAATGTCACAAAAAAGCAGAGGAAAATGACAGAAAGATAAATGCAATTACAGAAAAGATTATTGACTTGGCGGGGAGGAGGGATTAGCCTGAGGAACAGACAACGATGATTCAACAAAAGTTATTTAGCCTTCCTGAAATACTGAACTCATATGGAGCAGGAATAGTATTTAAATATATAATAAAATTTTGTTTCATTAAGGAAAACCTGAATCTGCTAATACAAAGGCACAGCATATTACAGGAAAAATTAATACAGTATAAATTATTAATCTTTTCTTTTAAAATCTGAATTATACTGAATTTTCAAGATTAGAAATATTTCTTGAGACACTGAGGTAGGCAAAACAAAAATGAGTTACTTAAAACGAGTAAAAAATTAAGCTGGCCCCAGAATACTCCAAACAATGTGCAATGCCAAAAAACAATATAGCAACAATGTTTACAAATTTCTGAGGTAAATAAAACATAAACCAAGAATTTTAGACCTCATTAAGTTGTTCTTCTAGAATACAGGCATTCCCAAACATGAAGGAATTCAGGAAATATAGCACTGAATGCGTATGAACATACAACTGAAACTAAACCAAATGATCAAATTACATTTCAAAACTGTATTAATGACATAAAATTTGATAATATGATAATACAATGTCTCTAATAATCTTTAATTTAAAAGAAAATCTTTTAGGAACTAATAATTTCTGTGATGAAGAACAAGCTTAGCAATTCCTATAGCTTACCAATTTTATTTTCTTCTGCTAAATTCAGTAAAATTAAAATTAATGAATTTTATTGTTAAACAGCATGTATCCCATTATCTCATTTTTATAAAACTTTTATTTGTCTAGCCTTCTTTCATTATAATGCACACAAATAAATATGAAATTATAATTAGTTAATGTTAACCATTATTTCTGAGTGGTGAAATTTGGGAAAATTTTCTCTAAGTTTGAACTTTTTGTAATGGATTTAATGCCTCTGTAATGTATTTTATAAAGACAGTTAACATCATTATTCTAAAAGAAAAGTTAGACTACACAGGAAATTTTAAGTTCAATAAAGATAAAACTTGCCTAACTGTCTTTACCTTTGCTCTAGTAAAACCCTTCCTTTTCAGTATTACTCAGCTGATCAAAATCCTACACCTGACTACACAGCAAACACACCATTAATTTTTTTAAATAAGTTAATAAAAACACAGAATGCTATGCTAACGGTCAACCCTGTAGAAGACCTTTAGAAAGAAATTTCCCTCATTAATCCCTTGTCAAGCAAAAGTACTAATTGACTTTAGAAGAAAATTTGGTGGAGGAAGAAAGGAAATGGTTTAAAAGGGCTCAAAGCTTTGCTCTCTCACAAATCACATAAGTAATTATTATTCTGTATAACAGACTTAATAACTATAATGTGCTCTGTTTAGGACACTACTGTATTTCTCAGGTGGGTGCAGGTTTTTCTAGTATATTTGAGGTGGTAAGGCACACTGGGAGCCTTCCAGTTCCAAAGCATCATGTTAATGCAATATATTAACAATTGATCCTGTATTTGGAATGTTAAAAATGAAATTTATTCTTAAAAATTAAATGGTCCATTTTATAGGTGAAAAACAAAACCATTTTAAGTTAGAAAAAAACTTCAATATGTCAACACTGTTAAAACAAAAGTTACAGTGGTTTCAAGTTTGAGAAAAGAAGAAAGCTTTTTTATGAAGGGCAAATATTTCTTGCCTTTGCCACATGAAGACGGCTTTCTTTTTAATGATCTGTTTATTTCTGGTGTTGAGCTAAATTTAAACTGTTTTATTTGTGAATATAGTTGAAAAATAGTAAATCCTTAAAATTAGTTACCTAGGGAAGTTAGGTGACCTCCAATAGAAAAAAAAAAATCATTCCAAGGGAAAATACCTGTCCAAATCTCAGGTCTTTATAGGCACCTGTAAATCCAGTTAACACTCTAGTTAACATTCTAATTATGACTTTAAATCCAGTTAAATGTCTAAATCCATGGTAACATGTAATACTGTTTTTTAGAAGACCCACATAAAGTTATTTCAATGCATTGGAAAAAAAACTTCAATAATGTAGTTTAATAACTGCTTTCTTTAGTTTTCAATCCTTCTCTTTTTTAAAAATGAAATATGCAGCACAATATGTCCCTATATTCTTTCGTTTCGAATGGGACCATCTCTTTTCTGTTTTCATCAGCATATGAACCCGTTATTCCTCCTAAAGAGGTCAGATAAAACGGGAAGGGTAAAAAGCTGTTGCTGTTGTTGCTGTAAAGCATGTCAATACTGCTCTAATTCAAAGTTGCCAGGGCTGTGTATCAACAAGCAGCACCAGTGAAATCCACTAGTTCGTATCCACAAACAACTGATAGTGATTAACCTAAATAAATTGGTGTTTTGAATTATCATATCTTATTATTGTATTAATGTTTGTTATCTATTTGAGTAAAATAAGTTTAAAAAACTACTTTGAGTTAGTCCTTTCTCATCAAAGAATCAGTTACAGGTTTCTCCAGCTATCCAAAAGTAGAGTGTTCCTATGAAAACTTTCATAAGCCAAAATAGCATAAAGGAAAGAGGCAATTGACTTAGGACACATCTGGCTAACAGATGCACAAAATAAATTAAGATAAAGCAAAGATGCTCACAGACATATGGCATCTTGATGCTGCGATGCTGAGTGTAGTTCCAGGGGAAGGGGCTTGGGGGCGCTACTCTTGCTGCTCCAGGTTCCCATTGCCTCTGCAACAGCTCCACTGCAAAATAAGGGCTGTTTTCAACTTTTGCCTTTTTCTTGTAAAAGCAAAAATCCTCTTCAGATTTCTTTATGTTAGCAAAAACAGCTACTAACATAGGTCTTCCATAAAAACAAAGTGGTATAAAGCCAACTTTCGAAAAACGGGGAAATGTTTGTATTTGTATTGCTGAACATTTAGATTGTTTCCATTTTTACTAATGTAAGCAATGATTATTTCCTTAAAATAAATTCCTAAGATTTAAAATACTCATTATTAAGATATGCACATTTTTAAGATTTATGATATGTAGAACCAAAGTGTCCTCTACAGAGTTCTGATTTCACTGACCCTAGATAATGCTGGATAGTTTATCATTTTTCATCTTTTTGGCATTTATACTTAAACTTGCCTCTTCATTTGTGGTTTTAGTTCCCATGCTCTACTTTCTAGCAACAAGAACTATAACAGATAGCTATCAGTAACTATGGAGTTAGTTTCTATGCCTTGCTGCATCAGATTGGTGTTATAAGTCAGAAAGATTGAGAGCAGCAAAGCGACTGTTGGGAAGTGATTTAAGTAGATTCAGAATGTAAGAAATACAAGAATCAGCATGGCTTAGATGTAGGCAAGTGTTTTAAGAAATTGGTAAGAGGGGGAGATATCTTCTTGGTAGCTTCCATAGATTAGGGTAAGAAAGAAATATAATTGTTTCTCAGGTGTTTCTAAGTTTTAAATGATCATTATTTTCATTTTCAAGAGATTTTAGTAAATATTTATGTTGTTCTAAAATTGTTTTTAGAATGATTCAATGCTGTTTCTTTGAATCTTCCTCCAAGCCATGACTGAGCAACTGGGCATTTCGGCTTCGGGAATTGAGAACCTAAAAGGGAGGAAATATTTTCCCTTCTTCCCTTTCAGGTTCTGGTCTAATAATTAAGTTGATGTAAAACAGATTAACAGAAGAAAGTCAAACAAAAGGTTAATAACATCCCTCTGTATACATGGAAGAGACCCAGGAAAACTGAGTAACTCTCCTAAATGGCTGAAGTCATCACCTTAAATACCATCTTGGGTAAAGACACAAGAAGATGTTGGGGTTGGAGAGTCAGATATAGGAAGTTACCAGGAAAACCACAGTAAACAAGAAAAGGTTGTTATTCGAATTCAAGGTTTAAGTCATTGATAACAGTTTATAGAGGTTTATATATTCTCCTCTTCCTGGTATAGAGAGGGAGACGCTACAAATGGAGATTTCTCAGATTAATGTAAATATTTCTTAGAAAAGGGTAACTTCTACTCAGTTTTCAGAGCTTCTGTCATGTCTGCTGCTTTTTAAAAATAACTAGTTTAAAATAATCAATATGCCAAAAAGACATCTTTTGGGGTGGTATATTTTGCTCCCCTTTTATTTTTTTATTTTTATTTATTTGTTGTTTGTTCAAACCTGAGTTTCATATAAGAAAGAAAAGGATATGTAGCAGAGATCACAATCAGCGTTTTTCACAACAAATGTTGTATGGTGGAATTTAATTTGTCAATTTTTTTTTTTTTTTTGGTCGCTCCTTGAGGCATGCAGGAATCTTAGTTCCCCCACCAGGGATCAAACCTGTGCCCCTGCAGTGGAAGTGCTGAGTCTTAACCACTGGACCATCAGGGAAGTCCCTGCTCCCCTTTTAGAATGTTGTATCAATTGTTAATTTATAAGTCTAAAATACCATAATGTTAATTAGATACATTTTTAAACCATTTGTGACATTCTTTTCATTAGAGTCTTTAACAGGACTTTTTGTTATGTTAAGATCTTCCAGAAAAACCTGAACGAACTTTTGGCCAACCCAATATATAATATTTCATTATATTAAATATTATTTTTATAAAATAAAAAATATATTGGGAGTTTTGTCAAAATATGAACATCTTAGTCTATCATAAATGTTGGGGAAGGAAAAAAGTTTTCCTCTACCCTTCTATGTTCTTCTGGCTGATTTAAGAATTAAATTGACATGAAACATATTCACAGGAGAAAATCAAATTTAATTACACACATATGGGGACCCCCTAAGAAAAATGAGACCCTTGGACAAGCTAAGCAATTGAAGTGTATATGTCATCTAAGAGAAGAAGAGTGGAGTAGAGGTTTGGGATTTCAAATGGGAAGATAGGGAAAAAAAATATTTGGAAAACAAATGCTTGCTGTGCTATGCAGACAATAGGACACTGAGAGGACTTTGATCAAACAGGCTTTGCTAAGTTTCCCTCAGTCTACCACACCTAGCTTATATTCTCTGTAGTTACCTCTGATGATAGCTCTCTTCCTGGGATAGGCCCCCTATCTAAATTCTTCAAGGCAGTTAAGGGGAGGAGGTAAAAGCTTTTCCTTAGCCTTTTGTTCCTTAAAAACAACCAGGATAAAATAACCCTCATGCTAAAGCGAAACATTTTCAGGTGGCAAATTTTGCTCCCCTATATAAATAATGTTTTTGCCAATATATGTTCTATTTTTTCTCTATATGGAATTACTGTACAGGTTTTTGCTTTTGTATTTTTAATCATGACACATTGTATATTAAATAACTCATCCTGATACCTAAAAAAAAGCTTATTCACATTATAGAAGTAAATGTTTCTATTGCGTTTAACTATGATTTACATATTTTGAAATAAATAAAAAGAAAGGAAAAAGAAGTTCCAGATGTGAGAAAAGTATAACATCAACTTTTTATATCAGGAATGAATTAAAAATATATCTTTAACTAACTTCCTGTGCTTCTTTAACTTTTGAATATTTATTCTACACTTATATAGTGTCAGACCTTGTACTAGGAACTGGAGTTACAGCAATAATAAAAACAGGTACACTGCCTTCCTGAACACAATTAGAAGAGGGAGAAAAACATTAATCAAATAAACAAATGAAAGGTACAGTTATATTTTTGATTAGTGGTACAAGCTGTGATACACAATCTTATGAAGATTTATAATAATGATATTGACCTGGAAATAAATTTTTTTATTTGATAAGAAACTGCTTTTTATCTGAAGCTATAACCTAACCATGTTTTTAAACATATTTGTTTCCCATAGCAACCATCTTTGAAATGATGTGGGCCATGTTTCATTTTAGAAACTTAACCTAAGTGCAAATGTAGCATGGAGAACTTGGAAGGAGAAACTGAATTACCATCCCCAAAGTTTAACCAAAAATATTCACATGTAAAGGTGAGCACGATCAAAAGAGAAAATTTTCCATTGAAATGATAATGCAATGAATTTTATAAAGCAAAAGCAACAGAATTCATATATATGAAAGAGAAGACACTCAAATGTTAAAAAAATAGACAAAGTAAGAAAATTTCATGCAATAAAAACTATTCTTTTTAAACTCTTTGGGGAATTTAAAAATCTATCAAGTACTTACAAATTCACTAGTATAAACATAATGTAATTTTAAAACATGAAACTATCTTAAATTTCATGAACAGATTTTAAAACTTTATATCTCTTTGAGATTTGTTAATTAGAGTTAAATGTAAAACTGTCTAAAATGTAAATGATACTTTAAGTAACTTTAAAAGGAGACTAAAGAAAGAAAATTATAAGCATGTCCTTTTAAACCTTCTTTCCTCAAAGTCATTTGTAAACTGGCTAAAATGAATTACATCTCCTTACCAACCAAAAACATAATTTCTTTTCTCTTACCCCTTCCTGCCTATACTAGAACGAAGAAAGCTAAGCTGCTGCAACAAGACCCAAAAATACGTAGACTAAGGAGCAAAGTTTCTTATTTCTCCTTCAAATACCATTCCAGGTTCACAGGCAGTTGCTCCACTCTCGGCAGTCATTCACAACCCAGGTTACAGGTCTTGTTTGTCTGGCATCCCCTAGGGTGTTGTCCTCATCTGCATTGTCAAAGCTGATGTAGGGGGAGTGGAAATAATTTTCCCTCTACCCTTCTAGGTTCTTGGATGAGATTCACTTGTAAAAAAGACAAATTTATAGGAGAAAAACAAACAGAAGTTTAATAACATGTATACTTCCTGTTTACACAGAAGATACCTCAGAAAACTGAGTAACTCTCCTAAATGGCCCAAGCCACCACCTTACATACCATCTCCAGCTAAAGATAAAAGATGTTGAGGGAGGGGGAGTCGGTTATGAGAGATTATCATGCAAAGCACAGTAAACAAGGGTATGGCTGTTATGCAGATTTAAGTCCATTTAAGTCCACTCCATTGATAAATTTCTAGACATTTAATCTTCCTCTTCTTCCTGGTACAGACAGGGAGACACCCTTACAAATGGAGATTTCCCTTATAAACACAATTTCTCTTGCAGAAGGGTAACTTCTACTGGTTTTTAGAGATTTTCGTGTGTCTGCAGTTTCTTAATAACAACTGGCTCAAGACAAACCTTATGCCAAAGAGTCATATTTCAGGGTGGAAAATTCTGCTACCCTTTACTGGGTTTCAGGTGCATCCTTATTTAGCTCACAAGAAGTCAAATGTGGTTGTGTACTTCCAATGTTCTAAGGCTTATACCCAGAAGTAATGCAGGTCACGTCTGTTCCCATTCCATTGGCAAGAACACTGTCATATAAGGACATTATAAGAAGGCTGGGCTGGGAAGTGTAGTCTTCAGCTGGTGGGCACATGCCTTACTATAACTTTATTTCCTACCAAAGAAAGGGAAAGCAGATTTTGGTGCTGTCGGGAAGGGAGAAATTTTCCTTTCCCCTTCCCTTCTTTCTGGTTCTTTTGGCTAGTTGAGTAATTACAATGACATAAACTAGATTAACAGGAGATAAACTAGATTAACAGGAGAAAACCAAATTTAATTTTGTATATACAGGAACACCACATACATGAGAGGATCAAGACCCCACATACATGAGAGGTTCAAAGACAGAAAGGTAAAATGTATATGCCATCATGAGCTAAGAAAGGAGATAAGGGCCTGGGGCTTCCAAGGAGAGGAGGGTCATTCACAAGATGGTAAGAAGAGTAGATGTTTGGTAATTAGATGTTTAATTAGATGTTTGCCCTGCCATATAGATGGGGCCACTTAGATAAAATTTATCCATGGTAATAACTCTTTTCTGGGAAAAATCCCCAATTTAAATTCATCTAGGTAGCTAAGGGATAGGCAGTGGTTTCTCTTGAATCCACAGTGTCTCCATTGCCTTTAGCCCAAAATAATTCACATGCCAAAGTAGCACATGGAGGTCTGTTATGAACCCCCACCCACAGTGCACATTTAGCAGTTTCACCCATAAAAGCTGACGTGTATTGAATTTAATTATGCTTAAAATTTTCTAGGGACTTCCCTGGTGGTGCAGTGGTTAAGAATCGCCTGCCAATGCAGAGGACATGGGTTTGAGCCCTGGCCCCGGAAGATCCCACATGCTGCAGGGTAACTAAGCCCATGTGCCAAAACTACTGAGCCTGCGCTCTAGTGTCAGTGTGCCACAACTACTGAAGCCTGCGAGCCTAGAGCCTGTGTTCCACAAGAGAAGCCACCTCAAAGAGAAGCCCGCGCATCACAACGAAGAGTAGTAGCCCCCGCTCGCAGCAACTAGAGAAAGACTGCAAGCAGCAACAAAGACCCAACGCAGCCAAAAATAATATTAAAAAGTAAAAAATTTTATTTTTTTAAAAATTTCTATATCATCAGATTTTTTATTTAAAAAAAATTTGCCACTCACCATCTTGTTTTGTCACCTAAAAGATTCATTCTGTCTACAAATACTTACTGAGCAACTACTTCATATTGGTGCAGTACTAGAAGTGTAAGATACAGAGAAGTATACGTCAGAGTCCTAGACTTCCAGAAATCTGCCATCTAATTGAGATTGTTATATGTCAACTACTATGGCAGGTGATTTAAACAAGTTTGTCTTTTAATAGTAGTGAAAATTCTTAGAACAATTCTGTGCCTGCTTTATAAACATCAGAAAAACCTGGGGTTGTAAAAGTTAAGTAAAACAAATCTAAATGCCAGAATCCACAGACCTTTCTTTTCCAAAGCCAGTATTTGCTATACATATTGGAGCTGACCTAACACAATCAAATTGTCATATCAAACACACACAAACTAGAAATCTTCCGCAGTATCAATTTTTACTGAATTTCAAGAATCCAAGCAGTGAGAGGCTTATACATAGCAAATGAAAACAGATAGCTACAGGTTTACATCAAAATCTGCAGTTACCCACAAATCAGTAGGTTTGTTTACTATAAACAATCTTAGACAATTATATACATCCTAATAAAGCATTCTACAGATAAGGGCTTCCAGCTACAAATACCATGTGTTTGTTTGCCAGGAGATGTCATTAGCATATTTATAAAGAGATTAGTCCAGATCACCTGCCTTCTTTCTTTCTAATAGTGACGCAGACACACACCCTCAACCGAACCCAGCAAGAGAATGGATTATAGATTTGCTGTGTTAACCATTTCATTCCCATCAAGAATTCTAGTTTCTTCCCTCCAAATTTCCTGTGTCCCAATTTATATTCATGGTTAAATTAACTTAGCTGCAGAGCTATGAACTTCCACACAAATATGAATGTTTCCAAAAACTGTTTTACTAAATAAAAATTATAAGTTTGCACAAATAGATGGCACGGGTAATTTATAAGCTAATTATCCATCCCCACCAAATTAAAAAAAAAAATTTCTCAATAGAGAGATAGAGTGAAAGGAGGGAGAAAAAGTGGTAACATGATATTCTTCTCAGAGGAGATCCAGAAGCTTGAAAACAAAAGTCAAGCTCTCCCAAAATTCTACTGTAGCAATGAGTCTAAGCAAAGCTATTCACAATTGCAATCTGAAGAGACCCAGGATAGGAAGGTAAAGAAAAGACTACTGAGAAAATGACAATGGTAAAAGAGAAAGATATAGAAAATTTTAAATAACTTTTTTAAAGTACATCTAGATTC
Organism: Phocoena phocoena; assembly: GCF_963924675.1. Classification (NCBI taxonomy): domain Eukaryota; kingdom Metazoa; phylum Chordata; class Mammalia; order Artiodactyla; family Phocoenidae; genus Phocoena; species Phocoena phocoena. Next base: position 75,483,899 of record NC_089225.1, read on the forward strand.
AATCAGATGGGGTCTCCAGACTCTCAAAGAAATCACTTTTCTTCATTGGCCATTATGGAGAGTTTAAGAACCTACAGAGAATTAAGATGTTCTGAACTGAGACTGCAGGAAGTCTACAGCTTCATTTCATCTAGCTTTGAGAGTCACTGCTGCTATATTCCAGAAAATTAATTTTCCACCTAGTGGTTTTCTTTGGTTTTCCTTTAATGGAACATTTAAAAATCTACAGATCTAAGAATTTAAAGAGCTGTAGGCAGTGTTCAGTCAACTAGCTATACCACAAGATACCCTAAAATTAAGGGCAGAGGAATTGTGATTACTGAAGCTGTGAGGATAAAGAACCCCTTTTTTTTTTCTTTTTTCTTTTTTATTGAAGTATAATTGATTTACAATGTTGTGTTAGTTTCTGGTGTACAGCAACGTGATTCAGATATAAATATATACATATTCTTTTCCTTATTCTTTGCCATTATGGTTTATCACAGGATACTGAATATAGTTCCCTGCGCTATATAATAGGACCTTGTTATTTATCTATTTTATATATAGTAGTTTGTATCTGCTCCTAATTTATCCTCCCCCACCCCCTTTCTCCTTTGGTAACCATAAGTTTGTTTTCTGTATCTGCAAGACTGTTTCTGTTTTGTAAATAAGTTCATTTATATCACCTTTTCGATTCCACATATCAGAGATATCGTATGGTATTTGTCTTCCTTCTTCTAGCTTACTTAGTATGATAATCTCTAGGTCCATCCATGTTGCTGCAAATGGCATTACTTCATTCTTTTTTATGGTTGAGTAATATGTATATGGTGAGTGTGTGTGTATATATATATATATATATATATATATACACACACACACACACACATATATATATATATATATATATACATATATATACCACATCTTCTTTATCCATTCATCTGTCAATGGACGTTTAGGTTGCTTCCATGTCTTGGCTATTGTAAATAGTGCTGTTATGAACACTGGGGTACATGTATCTTTTCTACTTAGTTTTCTTTGGCTATATGCCCAGGAGTGGGATTGCTGGATCATATGGTAACTCTATTTTTAGTTTTTTGAGGAACCTCCATACTGTTTTCCATAGTGGTACCACCAACAGTGCAGGAGTGTTCCCTTTTTCCACACCCTCTCCAGCGCTCATTATGTGTAGACTTTTAAAAATGGCCATTCTGACAGATGTGAGGTGGTACCTTGTTGTAGTTTTGATTTTTATTCCTCTAATAATTAGTGGTGTTGAGCATCATTTCATATGCTTATTGGCCATCTGTATGTCTGGAGAAATGTCTATTTAGGTCTTCTGCCCATTTATTGATTGGGTTGTTTAGTTTTTGTGTTATTGAGCTGTATTTGCTGTTTGTATATTATGGAAATTAAGCTCTTGTCAGTCACATAATTTGCAAATATTTTCTTCCATTCCGTAGGTTGTCTTTTCATTTCTTTTTTATGGTGTGCTTTGCTGTGCAAAAGCTTTTAAGTTTGATTAGGTCCCATTTGTTTATTTTTGATTTTCTTTTGCCTTGGGAGATTGACTAAAAAAACATAGTTACAATTTATGTCAGAGAATGTTTTGCCTATGTTCTCTTCTAGGAGTTTTATGGTGTCATGTCTTATATTTAAGTCTTTGTGCAATTTTCAGTTTATTTTTGTGTATGGCATGACAGATTGTTCTAACTTCATTGATTTACATGCTGCTGTCCAGCTTTCCCAACACCACTTGCTATAAAGACTGTAATTTCTCCACTGTATATTCTTGCCTCTTTGTAGAAGATTAATTGACTGTAGGTGTGTGGGTTTATTTCTGAGCTCTCTATTCTGTTCCATTGATCCATATGCCTTTTTTGTGCCAATACCATGCTGTTTTGATTAGTGTAGCTTTGTGGTATTGTCTAAGTCTGGGAGGGTTATGCATCCAGCTTTGTTCTTTTTCCTCAGGATTGTTTTGGCAGTTCTGGGTCTTTTTTTGTTCCATATAAATTTTACGGTTATTTGTTCTAGTTCTGTGAAAAATGTCATGGGTAATTTGATAGAGATCACATTAAATCTATAGATTTCTTTGGGTAGTATGGCTATTTTAACCATATTAATTCTCCCAATCCAAGAGCATGGGATATCCTTCCATTTCTTTAAATCATCTTCAATTTGCTTTATCAATGTTTTATAGTTTTCAATGTATAAGTCTGTCACCTCCTTGGTCAGGTTTATTCCTAAGTATTTTTTTTAATGTGATTTTAAGAGAGATTGTTTTTTTACTTTCCCTTTGTGATATTTAATTGTTAGTGTAAAGAAATGCAACAGATTTCTGTATATGTTAATCCTGTATCCTGCTACCTTACTGAATTCATGTATCAGTTCTAGTAGTTTTTTGTGAGGAGTCATTCTGGTTTTCTATATAAAGTATCATGTCATCTGCATATAATGACAATTTTACCTCTTCCCTTCTGATCTGGATACCTTTTATTTCCTTTTCTTGTCTGACTACTGTGGCTAGGATTTCCAATACTATGTTGAATAGAAGTGGTGAGACTGGGCATCCTTGTCTTGTTCCAGATTTAACAGGAAGACTCTCAGCTTTTCACCATTGACTATTATGTTGGCTGTGGGTCTGTCATAAGTAAATAGCTTTTATTATGTTGAGATATGTTCCTTCTATTCCCATTTTAAGAGTTTTTATCATGAATGGAGGTTGAATTTTGTCAAATGTTGTTCTGCATCTATTGAGATGATCATGTGGTTTTCGTCTTTTCTTTTTGGATGAGGTATATCACATTGATTGATTTGCATACGCTGAACCATCCTTATGACACTGGGATGAATCCAACTTGATCGTGGTGTATGATCTCTTTTATGTGTTGTTGGATTCAGTTTGCTAATATTTTGTTGAGAATCTTTTCATCTATATTCATGAAAGAAACTGGCCTGTAATTTTCCTTTTCTGGTAGTGTCTTTGTCTGGTTTTGATATCAGGGTGATAGTGGCTTCATAGAATGACTTTGGGAGTGTTCTCTCCTCTTCAATCTTTTGGAAGAATTTGAGAAGCATTGGTAAAAGTTCTTTGCATGTTTGGTAGAATTCCCCAGTGAAGCCACTCAGTCCTGGACTCTTGTTTGCACGGAGCTTTTTTTATTACAGATTCTATTTTACCTCTATTGACCAGTCTGCTCAAACTATCTATTTCTTCTGGATTCAGTTTTGGTGGGCTGTATGTTTCTAGAAACTTGTCCATTTCTTCTAGGTTATCCAATTTGTTGGCATATAATTATTCATGATATTTTTATGTCTTTTTCTTTGTTGCATTTTTCTTGTATTTCTCTGGTATTAGTTATCATTTCTCCTATTTCATTTTTTATTTTGCTTATTTGGGTCCTCTCTCTTCTCTTCTTGGTGACCCTGGCCAGAGATTTGTCGATTTTGGTTACCCTTTAAAAGAACCAGCTCTTGGTTTTATTGGGTTTTTTTCTATTTTTTTAATCTCTTTTATTTATTATCTCTCTGATCTTTATTACTTCCATCTTTCTGCTAACTTTTTTCCTAACTCTTTTAGATGATAGATTAGGTTGTTTTGAGATTTTTCTGTTTTTTTGAGGAAGGCTTATATCACTATGAACTTCCCTCTATGGACTGTTTTTGCTGCATCCCAATATAGGAGCAGGAAATACATAAAACAAATACTAACAGACATAAAGGGAGAAACTGACAGAAATACAATAATAGTAGTAGAATTTAACACCCCACTGACATCAAGGGACAGACCTTACAGACAGAAAACCAATAGGGCAACAGAGATCCTAAATGACACAATAGAACATTCAGGCTTAATTGATATTTTTAGGACAATACATCAAAACAAACAGAATACACACTCTTTGCAAGTGCACAGAGATCATTCTTTAGGATAGACCACATACCAGTACACAAAACAAGCCTCAATACATTTAAGAGGATAGTCATTATTTCAGGCATCTTTTCTGACCACAAGGGCATGAAGCTAGAAATCATCGACAGGAAAAGAAATGAGATAAAAATGGATTGGCTCAAGATGGCAGACTAGAGGGACGTGCGATCACTCCCTCTTGCGAAAGCACTAGAATCACAACTAACTGCTGAACAATCATTGACAGGAAAACACTGGAAATCACCAAAAAAGACACCCCACATCCAAAGACAAAGAAGAAGACACAATGAGACGGTAGGAGGGGCATAATCACAATAAAATGAAACCCCATAACTGCTGGGTGGGTGACGCACAAACTGGAGAACACTTGTACCACAGAAGTTCACCCACTGCAGTGAAGGTTCTGAGCCCCATGTCAGGCTTCCCAACCTGGGGGTCTGGCAACAGAAGGAGTAATTCCTAGAGAATCAGACTTTGAAGCCTACTGGGATTTGATTGCAGGACTTCGATATGACTGGGGGAAACAGACTCCACTCTTGGAGGGCACACACAAAGTAGCATCGGGACACGGGGGAAGGAGCAGTGACCCCACAGGAGACTGAACCAGACCTACCTGCTAGTGTCGGAGGGTCTCCTGCAGAGGTGGGGGGTGGCTGTGGTTCACTGTGAGGAAAAGGACACTGGCAGCAGAAGTTCTGGGAGGTGCTCCTTGGCGTGACCCCTCCCAGAGTCTGACATTAGCCCACCAAAGAGCTGGGTAGGCTCCAGTGTTGGGTCACTTCAGGCCAAACAACCAACAGGGAGGGAATCCAGCCCCACCTATCAGCAGACAAGTGGATTAAAGCTTTACTGAGCTCTGCCCACCAAAGCACCACCCAGCTCTACCCACCACCTGTCCCTCCCATCATGAAATTTGCACAACTGCTTAGATAGCCTCATCCACCAGAGGGCAGATAGCAGAAGCAAGAAGAACTACAAGCCTGCAGCCTGTGGAACAAAACCCACATTCACAGAAAGACAGACAAGATGAAAAGGCAGAGGCCTATGTACCAGATGAAGGAACAAGATAAAACTCCAGAAAAACAACTAAGCAAAGGGGAGATAGGCAACCTTCCAGAAAAAGAATTCAGAAAACTGATAGTATAGATGATCCAAGACCTGGGAAAAAGAATGGAGGCAAAAGATCAAGAAGATGCAAGAAATGTTTAACAAAGACCTAGAAGAATTAAAGAACAAACAAACAGAGATGAACAGTATAATAACTGAAATGAAAAATACACTAGAAGGAATCAATAGCAGAATAACTGAGGCAGAAGAACGGATAAGTGACCTGGAAGACAGAATGGTGGAATTCACTGCTGTGGAACAGGATAAAGAAAAAAGGATGAAAAGAAATGAAGACAGCCTAAGAGACCTCTGGGACAACATTAAACGCAACATTCGCATTATAGGGGTCCCAGAAGAAGAAGAGAGAAAGGACAAGAGAAAATATTTGAAGAGATTATAGTCGAAAACTTCCCTAACATGGGAAAGGAAATAGCCACCCAAGCCCAGGAAGCACAGATTCCCATACAGGATAAACCGAAGGAGAAACATAACGAGCCACATAGTAATCAAATTGTCAAATACTAAAGACAAAGAAAAATTACTGAAAGCAGCAAGGGAAAAATGACGAATAATATACAAGGGAACTCCCATAAGGTTAACACCTGATTTCTCAGCAGAAACTCTGTAAGCCAGAAGCGAGTGGCATGACATATTTAAAGTGATGAAAGGGAAGAAACTACAACCAAGATTACTCTACCCAGCAAGAATCTCATTCAGATTCCATGGTGAAATCAAAAGCTTTACAGACAAGCAAAAGCTAAGAGAATTCAGCACCATCAAATCAGATCTACAACAAATACTAAAGGAACTTCTCTAAGTGGGAAACACAATAGAAGAAAAGGACCTACAAAAACAAACCCAAAACAATTTAAAAAGGGTAATGGGAACATACATATCAATAAATACCTTAAATATAAATGCATTAAATGCTCCAACCAAAAGACACAGACTCAATGAATGGATACAAAAACAAGACCTGTATATAGGCTGTCTACAAGAGACCCACTTCAGACCCAGAGACATACAGACTGAAAGTGAGGGGACTAAAAGAGATATTCCACGAAAATGGAAATCAAAAGAAAGCTGGAATAGCAATACTCATATCAGATAAAATAGACTTTAAAATAATAAATGTTACAAGAGACAAGGAAGGACACTACATAATGATCAAGGGATCAATCCAAGAAAAAGATAAAACAATTATAAATATATATGCTCCAACATAGGAGCACCTCAATACATAAGGCAACTGCTAACAGCTATAAAAGAGGAAATCAACAGTAAAACAATAATAGAGGGGGATTTAACACCTCACTTACACCAATGTGCAGATCATCCAAACAGAAAATTAATAAGGAAACACAAGCATTAAATGACACAATTAGACCAGATAGATTTAATTGATACTTATATGACACTCCATCCAAAAACAGCAGATTAAACTTTCTTCTCAAGTGCACATGGAACATTCTCCAGGATAGATCACATCTTGGGTCACAAATCAAGCCTCAGTCAATTTAAGAAAACTGAAATCATATCAAGCATCTTTTCTGACCACAACGCTATGAGATTAGAAATCAATTATAGGGAAAAAAACGTAAAAAACACAAACACATGGAGGCTAAACAACACGTTACTAAGTAAACAAGAGGTCACTGAAGAAATCAAAGAGGAAACCAAAAAATACCTAGAAAAAAATGACAACGAAAACACGATGATCCAAAACCTATGGGATGCAGCAAAAGCAATTCTAAGAGGGAAGTTTAGAGCAATACAAGCCTACTTCAAGAAACAAGAAAAATCTCAAATAAACAATCTAACCTTACACCTAAAGGAACTAGAGAGAGAAGAACAAACAAAACCCCAAAGTTAGTAGACGGAAAGAAATCATAAAGATCAGAGCAGAAATAAATGAAATAGAAACAAGGAAATCAATAGCAAAGATCAATAAAACTAAAAGCTGTTTCTTTGAGAAGATAAGTAAAATTGATAAAACATTAGCCAGACTCATCAAGAAAAAGATGGAGAGGACCCAAATCACTAAAATTAGAAATGAAAAAGAGTAGTTACAACAGACACTGCAGAAATACTAAGCATCCTAAGAGACTACTATAAGCAACTCTATGCCAATAAAATGGACAACCTGGAAAAAATGGACAAATTCTTTGAAAGGTATAACCTTCCAAGACTGAACCAGGAAGACATAGAAAATATGAACAGACCAATCACACGCACTGAAATTGAAACTGTGATTTAAAATCTTCCAACAAATAAAAATCCAGGACCAGATGGCTTCACAGGTGAATTCTATCAAACATTTAGAGAAGAGTTAACACCCATCCTTCTCAAACTCTTCAAAAACACTGCAGAAGAAGGAACACTCCCAAACTCATTCTACAACGCCACCATCACCCTGATACCAAAACCAGACAAAGATACTACAAAAAAAGAAAATTAGAGACCAATATCACTGATGAATATAGATGCAAAAATCCTCAACAAAATACTAGCAAACAGAATCCAACAACATATTAAAAGGATCATACACCATGATCAAGTGGGATTTATCCCAGGGATGCAAGGATTCTTCAATATATGCAAATCAAACCATGTGATACACCATATTAACAAACTGAAGAATAAAAACCATATGATCATCTCAACAGATGCAGAAAAAGCTTCTGACAAAATTCGACACTGATTTATGATAAAAACTCTCCAGAAAGTGGGCACAGAGGGAACCAACCTCAACATAATAAAGGCCATATACAACAAACCCACAGCAAACATCATTCTCAATGGTGAAAAACTGAAAGCATTTCCTCTAAGATCAGCAACAAGACAAGGATGTCCACTCTCGCCACTATAATTCAACATAATTTTGGAAGTCCTAGCCATGGCAGTCAGAGAAGAAAAAGAAATAAAAGGAATCCAAATTGGAAAAGAAGAAGTAAAACTGTCACTGTCTGCAGATGACATGACACTATACATAGAGAATCCTAAATATGACACCAGAAAACTACTAGAGCTAATCACTGAATTTGGTAAAGTTGCAGGATACAAAATTAATGCACAGAAATCTCTTGCATTCCTATACACTAATGATGAAAAACCTGAAAGAGAAATTAAGGAAACACTCCCATTTACCACTGCAACAGAAAGAATAAAATACCTAGGAGTAACCTACCTAAGGAGACCCAAGACCTGTATGCAGAAAATTATAAGACACTGATGAAAGAAATTAAAGATGGTACAACCAGATAGAGAGATATACCATGTTCTTGGATTGGAAGAATCAATATTGTGAAAATGACTATACTACCCAAAGCAACCTACAGATTCAATGCAATCCCTATCAAATTACCAATGGCATTTTTTTACAGAAATATAACAAAAAATCTTAAAACCTGTATGGAAACACAAAAGACCCCAAACAGCTAAAGCAGTCTTGAGGGGAAAAAAATGGAGCTGGAGGAATCAGACTCCCTGACTTCAGACTATACTACAAAGCTACAGTAATCAAGACAATATGGTACTGGCACAGAAACAGAAATATAGATCAATGGAACAGGATACAAAGCCCAGAGATAAACCCATGCACCTATGGACAACTAATCTATCACAAAGGAGGCAAGGATATACAATGGAGAAAAGACAGTCTCTTCAATAAGTGGTGCTGGAAAAACTGGACAGCTACATGTAAAAGAATGAAATTAGAGCACTCCTTAACACCATTCACAAAAATAAACTCAAAATGCATTAGAAACCTAAATGTAAGACTGGACACTGTAAAACGCTTAGAGGAAAACATAGGATGAACACTCTTTGACATAAATCACAGCAAGATCTTTTATGATCCACCTCCTAGAGTAATGGTAATAAAAACAAAAATAAACAAATGGGACCTAATGAAACTTAAAAGCTTTGGCAAGGCAAAGGAAACTAAAAACAAGACGAAAAGACAAACCTGAGAATGGGAGAAAATATTTGCAAACGAATCAGCGGACAAAGGATTAATCTCCAAAATATATAAACAGCTCATGCGGTTTAATATTAGAAAAACAAACAACCCAATCAAAAAATGGGCAGAAGACCAAAATAGACATTTATCCAAAGAAGACATACAAATGGTCAAGAAGCACATGAAAACCTGCTCAACTTCACTAATTATTAGAGAAATGCCAATCAAAACTACAATGAGGTATCAACTCACACCAGTCAGAATGGGCATCATCAGAAAATCTACAAACAACAAATGCTGGAGAGGGTGTGGAGAAAAGGGAACCCTCTTGCACTACTGGTGGGAATGTAAACTGATACAGCCACTATGGAGAACAGTATGGAGGTTCCTTAAAAAACCAAAGATACAATTACCATATGAGCCAGCAATCCCACTACTTGGAATATACACAGAGAAAACCATAATTCAAAAAGACACATGCACCCCAATGTTCATTGCAGCACTATTTACAGTAGCCATGTCATTGAAACAACCTAAATGCCCATCAACAGACAAATGGATAAAGAAGATGTGGTACATATACACAATGGAATATTACTCAGCCATAAAAAGGAATGAAATTGGGTCATTTGTAGAGACGTGGATGGATCCAGAGACTGTCGTACAGAGTGAAGTAAGCCAAAAAGAGAAAACAAATATCGTATATTAACGCATATACGTGGAACCTAGAAAAAATGGTACAGATGAACCAGTTTGAAGGGCAGAAATAGAGACACAGATGTACAGAACTAACGTATGGACACCAAGGGGGAAAGCAGCGGGGGGTTGGGGATGGTGGTGTGATGAATTGGGAGGTGAGGATTGACATGTATATACACTAATATGTATAAAATGGATAACTAATAAGAACCTGCTGTATAAAAAAATAAAATAAATTTCAAAAAAATGATTACATGGAGACTAAACAACATGCTACTAAAAAACCAACATGTCAATGGTGAAATCAAAGAGGCAATTACAAAAATACCTTGAGACAAATGACAATGAAAACACAACAGTACAAAATCTAGGGAATGTAGCAAAAGAAACCCTTTTAAAAAGAATATATAAAGAGAAGATCAGTGGGCTAAGAACTAAATCTTGATTAATGCTCACATTTTAAGAATGAGAAGAGTAAGAAAGTCCAACATATATTCACCTTTTTGATTACGTGTGTGTGTGTGTGTGCATGTGTGTGTGTTTAGAAAGGTGATTGCAGAGCTGGGATAGTGAAGCAAAGGATTGTTAGCATGTTCAACGGCATCATGTTTCAAAGAAGTCAAATCAGATATGGACGGAAAGAAAAAAATTAAATGTGATGATAAGTTCATTTTTGAAAACAGGGAGACTTCACTGGAGTAACTGGAAAGAGAAACAAAGCTTCCAGAATATACAGAGTGAGTGGATGGTCAATAATTATGGCATAGCGGGCTTCCCTGGTGGCACAGTGGTTGAGAGTCCGCCTGCTGATGCAGGGGACACAGGTTAATGCCCCGGTCCAGGAATACCCAACATGCTGCAGAGCGGCTGGGCCCGTGAGCCATGGCCTCTGAGCCTGCGCGTCCGGAGCCTGTGCTCCGCAACAGGAGATGCCACAACAGTGAGAGGCCCGCGTACCGCAAAAAATAAATAAATAAAATAATAATAATTATGGCATAGCATATCAATTGATCCTTTAAGGAATATTGAAATGAAAGGTCAGAAGTCATTTTTAATTTAGCCTACTAGTATTTTCTGTTGCCTTTAATATCCACCAAATGCTAAATCTATCTTGCTAAATCATATTTCCTCTTTCTATTTATTGAAAAACTAATTCTTCTAAAACATCTACGGAATTAAGAATGACAATTTTTCAACAAGCCAAAACAGGTCTCTTGACTCCTATTCTATTAAGTCACACTGGGCCTATTTTTAGGACCACTTACTCACTTATTAAAAGCACAGAGGAGTTTCACAGACCTTTTAACTTAACCCTACTGTAGTCAAGCTTCAAGTCAAGCTTCAGTTGAAGAGATTCAGAATCCTTTTTCCCTTGAGAATTACTTTTTTTCAGTTGCAAGGGAGAGGAACATAGTTACTTTAGGTGATAATTTAAAAATCAAATTAACTATACCTAATTCTTATTTCAATCTTAGGCAGAAAACATTTATTTTGAGTGACAAAATCTAGACTAGAGAACTGATATAGTTTAGGGTGCCAGAATTAAACATGGGAACTATGAAGATCAAAGCAATGGATTGAGAAGGTAGTTTGGAGCCAGTGAAAAGAAACGGAAAGCTATAGATTGTTGGAGAAGAGGAGGATACTTATGGATAGCTATGGGTTACCCAAGCCAGAGAGGAGGATAGTCAGTTAACATTATAACAGTAGGAAGAGGAAAGAACGTGGCAGTGCTGATAGTCATTACGAAGTAGAAGCATTAGGGCTCAGCAATAAACTGGATAATGAGACAAAAGTAATCTGAGAAGTAGGATTATAGGATATATATGATGGTATTTTGACATAATTGGCTGCCAATGCAAAGAACCAACTTTATGATCAATCTGATGCTTTAATTAAACCATTGTTTGAGGGCTTCCCTGTTGGCACAGTGGTTGAGAGTCTGCCTGCTGATGCTGGGGACATGGGTTCATGCCCCGGTCTGGGAAGATCCCACATGCTGCGGAGCGGCTAGGCCCATGAGCCATGGCCACTGGGCCTGAGTGTCCAGAGCCTGTGCTCCACAACGGGAGAGGCCACAACAGTGAGAGGCCCATGTACCGCAAAAAAAAAAAAAAAAAAAATTGTTTGAAAATCAATATAATCAGTGAAAGAAATAAAGTATTATACTTCTATACCAATTCTACCCTCAGAGTTTTTTTTAATTGAAATATAATTGATTTACAATACTATATTAGTATCAGGTGTACTACATAATGATTAGACTATATATTATGAAATGGTCACAGTGATAAGTCTCGTAACTATCTGTCACCAAATAAAGTTATTACACTATTATGGACCATATTCCTTATGCTGTATATTATACCCCATGACTTACTTATTATATAAATGGAGGTATGTACCTCTTAATTCCCTTCACCTATTCCATGGCCCCCCACCCCAACCTTCTGGCAACCACCCATTTGTTCTCTATGAGTCTGTTTTTGTTTTATTTGTTGTTTGTTTTGTTTTAGACTCCACATATAAGTGAGCTCATACAGTATTAGTCTTTCTCTTGCCTGTCATTCTCTGAGACTTATTTCACAACATAATACCCTCTAGGTCCATCCATGTTGTCTCAACGGCAATATTTTGGTTTTTTAAGGCTGATTAATATACCATTATATGTGTATATCACATCTCCTATATCCATTCATCTGATATTGATGGACTCTTATGTTGCTTCCATATCTTAGCTACTGTAAATAATGTTGCAATGACCATTAAGGTGCATATATCTTTTTGAATTAGTCTTTTTCTTTTCTTCAGAAAAATACCCAGAGATGCAACTGCTGGATATGGCAGTTCCATTTTTAATTTTCTGAGGAACTTCCATACTGTTTTCCATACTGTGTGTACCAATTTACATTGCCATCAACAGTGCACAAGAGTTCCCTTTTCTCTACATCCTTGCCAACATGTGTTGTCTTTTTGATGATAGCCATTCTGATAGGTGTGAGGTGGTATCTCAGTGTGGATTTGATATGCATCTCCCTGATGATTAGTGATGTTGAACATCTTTTATTGTGCCTGTTGTTCATCTGTGTATCTTCTTCAGAAATACGTCTATTCAGGCCTTCTGCCCTTTTTTTTTTGCGGTATGTGGGTCTCTCACTGTTGTGGCCTCTCCCTTTGCAGGGCACAGGCTCCGGATGCGCAGGCTCAGCGGCCATAGCTCACGGACCCAGCCGGTCCGCGGCATGTGGGATCTTCCCGGACTGGGGCATGAACCCGTGTCCCCTGCATCAGCAGGCGGACTCTCAACCACTGCACCACCAGGGAAGCCCTGCCCATTTTTTAATCAGGTTGTTTGTTTTTCAATGTTGAGTTGTATGAGTTCTTTGTATATTTTGCATATTAACCGCTTATTGGATATATCATTTGCAAATATCTTCTTCCATTCAAAAGCCTGCTTTTTCATTTTGTTGATAGTTTCCTTTGCTGTGCAAAAGCTTTTTAGTTTGATGTAGTTCCACTTGTTTATTTTTGCTTTTGTTTCTCTTGCCTGAGACATAACCAAAAAAAAAAAAAAGTTGCTAAGATTGATGTTAAAGAGCATACTGCCTACATTTCCTTCTAGAAGTTTTATGATTTCAGAACTTATTTTAAGTCTTTAATCCATTTGGAGATTATTTTTGTATATGGTGTGAGAAAGTAACCCAGTTCAATTCTTTTCCATGTAGCTGTCCAGTTTTGCCAATACCATTTATTGAAGAGGTTGTCTTTTCCCCATTGCACATTCTTGCCTCCTTTGTCTTAATTGACCAGATAAGTGTGGGTTTATTTCTGGGCTCTCTATTCTGTTCCACTGATATACGTATCTTTTTTTGTGCCAGTACCATACTGTTTCAATGACTTTAATTTTGTAGTATAGTTTGAAATCAGGGAGCACAATACCTTCAGCTTTGTTGTTCTTTCTCAAGATTGCTTTGGCTATTTGGGGCCATTTGTTTCCATAAAATTTTAGAGTGATTTGTTCTAGTTATGGGGAAAATGTCAATGGTATTTTGATAGGGATTGCATTGAATCTTTAGATTGCCTTGGGTAGTATGGTGAATTGATGACTAGCTTTAGTGTTGTGTTTGGATTCCTTCCCCTTTTTTTATGTTTATATCTTTATAAGTTTTTTTTATTTGTGGTTACCATGATTTCAATATGTAACAACATATGTATTTATATATACATATGTGTGTGTATATATATATATACACACACAGATATACTTGATTATTTTAAGTTGATGATCTCTTATGTTCTAATGCATTCTAACAACCCTGCATATTTACTCCCAACTCCACATTAAATGTTGTACATCTTTTTCTTTTGTGGATTCCTTAACTACTTATTGTGTATATCAATGATTTTTCTCCTTCTGTCTTTTAACCCTCCTACTAGCTTTATAGTCCCTTTAATATTTCTTGTAAAGTCAGTTTAGTGGTATTGAACTCTTAGCTTTTGCTTTCCTGTAAAACTCTTTATCTCTCCTTTAAATCTAAATGATAGTCTTGCCAGCTAGAATATTCTTGGCTGTAGATTTTTTCCTTTCACCATTTTCAATATATTGTGCCACTCCATTCTAGTCTGCAGTGTTTCTGCTGATGGTCTTATGGAAGTCGCCTTATACATAACTAGTTGCTTTTCTCTTGCTTCTTTTCAAATTCCCTCTTTATCTTTAATTTTTGCCATTTAATTATAACATGTCTTGGTGCAGATCTCTTTGGGTTCATCTTGTTTGGGATTCTCTGTGCTTCATTGAACTGAACATCAATTTCCTTTTCCAAGTTGGGAAGCTTTCAGATAGTATTTCTTCAAATAAGTCTCCTGCCTCTCTCTCTCTCTCTCTCTCTCTCCTAATTCTGGAACCCCTACAGTGAGAATGTTAGGACACTTGATGTTATCTGAAAGGTTTCTTAATCTGCCCTCATTCTTTAAATTTTTTTTTTCTTTTTTCTCTTCAGTTTGAGTGGCTTCCAATACTCTTTATTCCTGTTCACTGATCTGTTCCTTGTATCATCTAATCTACTATTAATTTCTTCTAGTTTTTTTTTTCAGTTATTGTATTCTTTAGCTGTGTATGGTTTCTATATATTTTCTAACTCTTTGTTAAAATTCTCACTGTATTAATCCATTCTTCTCCTGAGATCGCTGAGCATTTTTTAAATTATCTTGAACTCTTTACTTTGTAGATTGCTTATCTCCACTCCACTGAGTACTTCTTCTGGGATTTTTGTCTTGTTCCTTCATTT